>NW_026652278.1:70414845-70564845 GCF_009828535.3 Hylobates moloch | reverse complement strand
GCCACAGACTCTCACTTTGGAGAAATATAGGATTATGGATCTCTGTTTTACTAAGCCCAGGACTAGAGTTTGCAGTTACCTAGAGACTTACTAAATAAATATTTTTAGAGAAGTCAAGATGTCATGGTCCTGAAATTGTCCAGAAAAGAAGAGAAAGGAAACTGAGCTGGGCCAAGCCATAACAGCACCACAGAGACCAACAAGTAGGGCTTTTTTTTTTTTTTTCTTTTCACAATGGCCTTCAAATTCACTAGTGGAGTGCGGAGAAGTAAAGAGCCCACTCATGGAATTGGGATGCCATTCATCTAAGCATACCTCACTTACTTAGAAAGTTTAGAAGTCCTAAATGTCAGTTCTAAACTAGTCATGCTCCATAAACATAAAATATATTTCTAAAGATACATTCTCATAATTTAGAATTGATTTCAAATGGTTATGAATCCAAACTCTTTACGTGTCTTATTCCCTGCCACACTGCCCCTACCTAGTTTATGCAACAGGTAATGTTTGTTACTCAATAAGATTACTAATAATTATTATAACAGTATAGTAATATAAGCAACAATAATTAACATTTGACAGCTTGTTAGGTACCAGTTGCCAAATACTTCAGATGCTGCAGTGCCTCACTTCTTTCTATAGCCCTTAGAGTTAGGTGCTATTGTTTTCTCCATTTTACAGATGAGGAAACTGAGGCTTATAAAGGCTAAAGTAACTTGCTTAAGGGTGCCAAATAGTTCATGTTAAAACTAGGCTTCAGGCTGGGTGCAGTGGCTCACACCTTGTAATCCCAGCACTTTGGGAGGCCGAGTTGAGCGGATCACTTGAGATTAGGAGTTCAACACCAGCCTCGCCAACATGGTGAAACCCCATCTGCACCAAAAAATACAAAAATTAGCCAGGTGTGGTGGCACACACCTGTAATCACAGCTACTTGGGAGGCTGAGGTAGGAGAATTGTTTGAACCTGAGAGTTGGAGGTTGCAGTGAGCTGAGATTGCACCACTGCACTCTGGCCTGGGTGACAGAGTGAGACCCCATCTCAAAACAACAACAACAAAAAACAAACAAACAAAACCACTAGGCTTCAAACGCATGTCTTCTGGCTCCTGATCAGGCACTCCTAACCAAGATCCTATCTAGCCTCTATACATGCGAGTTTACTGAGAACCTTCTCTGTGCATGTACGGGGGTAATGCCTTCTGCAGAGATCTGCTTTATGGTCATAGAACTGTCCTCCTAATTCCACCAGTTTGATCATCTTATGTAATAAAGCTTTGCTTAAACCTACTAGTCTAAGAACAGATTTTAAAAGGAAACAAAACATAAGGCTATGCCAACAGAGCCTGGCCTCAAATTCACTCTCATATTGATATAAAGACAGTTAATTAGTTCAATTCAGCTAATGTCTGATTTTATTAAATGTTAGAAATTAAATAAAGGTTTTAAAATAAGTAAATCAAAGAAAATGTTTCCTTCTACCTTGACCCCCCAATCTTTCCCCTCTGGATGGTGTGTTAATTGGATGCTTTCCAAAGGGAGGAACCAAACATTTCTTAACATCCAATTCTTGAGAGTCCAGTAACATATTTTCTGCATAATAGCTATAAATAATGAACACAGGGCTACATTCATTTTAATCCATGTTAAACATGGTTTCTGGGTTGAGTTTATTTGTAACGCATTCTTTTTCTGTGCTATTTCCCTCCTCCCAACCATGTCACTATGTAGCTTGAAATTTCATAATATGAACATGAAAAAAAACCCCAATCCTAATTATCTCCTGCAGGATCATAAAAATAACATTAATAAAATGTGGTAAATATCAGTAGTGATCATTACCAGGTCTGCATCACCAGAAAATAAAATGCAGAACCCCAAAGCAAGAAGGATTAAAGCAAGCCTGCCACCATTAAGCACACACATATTTGCATATTTGCTCTGTAAGCAGATTTAATGGTAATAATAAAGTTGTCTTTAATCTGAACTGGACAAAAATTTCAAATATGCATGGATATGCATAGAATTCCTGGCATCAGTGCACCACTTTGTATTGTTCAAAGCACTGCCATCTCCACTATTTCATTTTTGCATCTCTTTTGCCCTCACTCAAAAGCAGGTATAACAGGTCTCATTCCACCTCACAAATGAGATTGAAAGAAGAGAGGAAGATGTAACCTTCCCAGATTCACCAAGTTAGTCAACAAGCGGAGGTTGGAACCCAAGCTCCCTGCCACCCAGATCTATGATCTTCCCACTAAAATAATCTTTCTTTTGCATAGACTGCATGGGCATCATGACAACAAGGACCCCTGGTTATTGTATCAAAAATTAAGGGGCAAAACACAATCATGAAGAATGAGAGGCAAATAAGGTGTCTTACCAAGGAACGAAGGAAAGAAACAAAGCAGATGTTATCCTGCAGTTGATATGGGAATGAGATAAGCAATATTCTATGTACAGCTTTGTCCTATAACAAGGTTACCAACACATTCATACAGGTAAAATGGCTAGAAAAGAAGTGTATTTGGTGATCTCAGATGCAGAGAAAACTGATTGGCCAGTGTGTGGCTCAGATTGTTGGATTACTTTATTACTATACAGAAGACCCTAGATATCAGGATGTCAAAGCAAGAAGTAAACTTTGGTTCCTGTCATAAATGTCTAATATGTAAAATTTTAATAGTCTGAAGGAAATTCAAGTACATTATCAACTATTGACAAGGACTTATGGCTGTAAGAAGATAAGCAAAAGACATTAGCCTAAATAAGTAAATAGATATAGCAACATGTATGCTGGGCTCTAATGACTCTAATGAATTAATTCCCTAATTGGTCTTCCCTGAACCCCACAGCAGTCTCCATTAGGCATTCATGTATAATCCATACATCAATAACAGGATGTTTCTAAGTCTAGGTTCGTGGGCCAAGCCATCTCGCTGGCCTTGACTTATCCCTTAGGAAAGAGAAATAAACAGGGGACAAGTTAAAGCTTAGCAAAAACAAGTCACACTTATAGAAAAGGAATAGCATCCAGGGTCTGGTACAGTTCATTGATCAATAAACATTATTTTGAGTGAATGTATTTTTCTGGAGGTATAGGTTGCACATTGAAAGAACAGAAGGGACTTGTAGAAACTTTGGAGTTTGTCACATAGCCACTCACCTAGGACAAAAACTAGATTATCATTTACGTTTAAAAAATTGGCTGCGATCATTTACTAGGCTTGCATCCCTCACGGCAGGCCATGTGCATGGGGCAGTGAACTCCCGTGCACACGTTTCAGATGTTGACATTTCAGAATTCTTACCCAGAGGGTCATCTGGTCCAAGAGGTCTCAAACTTCAGCCAGCACCAGAACCACCTGGAGGGCTTGATAAAACACAAAACTGCTAAGCCCCCACCAGAGAGTTTGTGATTCAGTAATGCTAAGTTAAGGCCTGAGAATGTGCATTTCTAACACATTCCCAGGTGATGCTGATGCTGCTGGGCTGGGGACCCCACTTTGCAAGCCACTGCTCTAGTCCAACACCCTCATTTTCGAGAGGCAGAAAGCCAGGCCCAGAGAAACAAGTGACTTGCTTGTGGGGCCACTCTGCAGTAGCTCACTCCCTAGTACCTAGTGGGTCTCTTTTGTTATGAGTGGAATCATGTCCCCCTGAAATTCATGTATTGAAGTCCTAACCCCTGGTACCTCAGAATGTAACCTTATTTGAAAATAGGGTCATTGCAGACGTAGTAAGAAGAAAAGATAATGGAGTAGGGCAGGCCTCTAATCCAATATGACTGATGTCCTTACACCAAGGGGAGATTTGGATACAGACATGCACACAGGGAGATGCCAGGTGAAGACGGAGGCAGAGATCAGGGTGATGATTCTCCAAGCCAAGGAATGCCAAAGATTGCCAGCCACCACCAGAAGCCAGGAGAGAGACCTGGAACCGACTCTCCTTCATAGCCTAGAAGGAAGCAACCCGACTGACATCTTGAATTCGGGCTTCTAGACTCCTGAACTGTGAGATAAATTTCTATTGTTCAAGCCATCCAACGTGCAGTACTTTGTTATGGTTTCCCAGCAAATTAATGCAACTTTAGAGGAAAGCATTAGTGTTAAAGTCAGCACTCACCTGAGGGGCTGTTATGAAGCAGCCCCAGTCCCCGTTTCCCCATCTTTTTCGCTTTTCCACTTTCAAGCATGACTTACTATACCCCTCAGCTGAGAACTAGGAGCTCTGATGTCTTTCCAAGTCAATGCTTCAGGCTTTGCTCCAATAGCAGAGTAAACTGCCATAACCTCTTACCAAAGTGATGTGGCAATAGGTCTCAGAGACCCTTCAACAAACATGTTCATACTCTAACCTGGTATTTCTACTTCTACAGCTTTAGACTAAAGAAACCAAAACCCCCGTGGGGGAACACATGTACCTGTGAATTGAATAATAGTAAAACAAAACGACACCTTGCTACGAGAATATTAGGTAGTCATTAAAGTACTTTTCATTAGGAATATGTAATTATATGGAAAATGCAGGTGCTATAAAATCAAGAGGCAGGATATAAAATACCCTATATGTAAAAAGTAGAATACTGGAAGGAAATACATCAAAATATTAAGAGTGTTTTAATTTGCAGGCTGGTAAGAGTATTAGAAATGTTTTTCTTCTCTCTGCTTTCTCTTGGAAAAGCATTTATTATTTTCATAAGAGAAAAGATATGGGAGAGAGAGTTCCAGAGATTTACAACTTTTCTTTGTTCATCTGAGCTCCAGTATTCCTTCCCATCAGGTATCCTCTCACACAACAGAAACACCTAAAATCTATCAAAGATTTGACAAATCTGTCCCTAGGATAGAAAGATGGGCCTTTTCAGGTTACAGACTAGGTTTATCTCTTAAAATTGGATTAAAACCAGGCCGGGCGTGGTGGCTCACACCTGTTATCCCAGCACTTCGGGAGGCTGAGGCAGGTGGATCACGAGGTCAGGAGATCGAGACCATCCTGGCTAACATGGTGAAACCCAGTCTCTACTAAAAATACAAAAAAATTAGCCAGGCATGGTGGCATATGCCTGAAGTTCAAGCTACTCAGGAGGCTGAGGCAGGAGAATCACTTGAACCCTGGAGACAGAGGTTGCAGTGAGCTGAGATCGTGCCACTGTACTCCAGCCTGGGCGACAGAGTGAGACTCTGTCTCCAAAATAAATAAATAAAAATTTTAAAAATTAAAAAACAAAAAAAGGATTAAAGGATTAAAATCAATCTCTCCCCAATCATGGAAACCTCCAGTTAGAAGGATGGTGAAATTCTGCATATAAAGTTTTCTCCCTTTTCTGTCCCTGATGCCTGAGGTTGGTTTCTGCCTTCAAACCTTTCCAAGTGATTCTCCCAGGAAGAACAATACTCACATTTATCATCCTTTGTCTCCTAAGCTCTTTTCTTTCCTGCAGCCATTTGTGGGTTTTTTGTTGTTGTTTTTAAACATTGCTGCTTAAAATTCTTCCTTTGCGGCAATGATCAAATTCAGTAGCTTGAGATTGATTTGGGTTAAAACATATCCTCTTCTAAATATGCCTATCCATGGGGAATTTGAAGTAATCAGTTATTCACACTTTAGTATGAATTAGCTCTAGAGCTCTGATTTCCTCCCAATATCCATCTAATAGCCAGTCACATAGCTAAGATGATGAAACAGAAACTGGAGTTCCAAACAGAAGACGAAGCAACATGTGGACACGATGTGGAGAGAGGGCACTGGCCAGGAGGGGGGCATTTGGGAACCAGAGTAGCAGAGGGTAGGAAGGAGGGAAGAAGATGACGGAATGTAGCAAAGACAAACTAAACCTGTGTTAGAATTCTACTGGGTGGTCCCACTTGAGTAGCCTTAATCTACTTACATTTTTTGCAAAAGGAGAATTTCTGCCACAGCTATAAGTAACATTCAAAGTAGACAGAAGCACCAAATGTTTTAAAATTGCACAAGTAACAAATGAAATGTTCATAAGCACACAGGGTCTTGGGATTCCTTTGATACTGAATACTGAGCATCAACCAGTTGGATGCCAGTTGGACGATATTAGTCATTTCACATGGATAAGCAAATATATACATATATGTGACATATATGTAGGTGTGTGCATGTAGGTATAGTAGTGCATACATATATGTGTATATAAACACACACAAACACATATATATCATATAGGCCTTCTTAACTACTTAGCTGAGTTCTCAACCTTGTAAGGAATTCAAAGGGTGGCAGCAAACCCCCCTTGAAGTTATTATATACAGAAGTGTGTGTGTGTGTGTGTGTGTGTGCATGCACGTGTGCGCATGTGCGCATATGTGTGCTTTGCTTCCAGTATGAAGAGTCCACAGCTTTGATCTGATTCTTGAAAGGGATGAGTCACCACAGTAGGGACTGATGGCTCTGACTCATACATGTGGTGTGCTAGGCTCCAAGCTTTCACACATTCATCCCTAGCTTCTCACACAAGAAGAAGGAAGGCCAGGGTGGTGCTGCCCAAAACCCGGCCCCTCTCCCACACTTGGCAATGTTGCAGCAGGCTTGCTGCACCAGGGACCTGGTCCTGGCATCCAAGCAGCTCCTCCATGAAGACTGGGGAAATGGGGCGGGAGGACCTTCTAACTAACTAGGTTTTCTCTAAGACCCTTTTGATCCCAAAGAAACAAACAAGCTGATTTCTCAGATCTGCCACTTACTCTTAAGGTGGATCCATTTGCTCTCTGATATGGTTTGGCTGTGTCTCCACCCAAATTTCATCTTGAATTGTAGCTCCCATAATTAACATGTGTTGTGGGAGAGACCCAGTGGGATGTAATTAAATCATGAGGGCAGCTTCTCCCATACTGTTCTCGCGGTAGTGAATAAGTCTCACGAGATCTGATGGTTTTATATGGGGAAAGCCCTTTCACTTGGTTCTCATTTCTCTCATCTGCCACCATGTATGATGTGCCTTTCACCTTTGGCCTTCCACCTTCTGCCATGATTGTGAGGCCTCCCCAGCCATGTGGAACTGTGAGTCCACTAAACCTCTTTTTCTTTACAAATTACCAAGTCTCGGGTATGTCTTTATCAGCAATGTGAAAACGGACTAATACGCTCTCCAAACTTACTCTCAGCTATACAACCCAGTAGCAAATTCTATTCCCTTTTCCTTCATTTCTTGAATAGAAATCCATAAAACATCAATTAACCAAAAAATTATTAAAAATCAAAATTCTACACTTATTAGAGAAAGTGGGCAGGTTTATTTTCACCTGAACTCTTAGGGGATTCTCTAGGCCAGGACACATTTTATATCTTCAGGGGAAGGCAACAATCACTGATGTGTAAAATGATATGCCAAAACCAACACAAATGCCTGCAATGATCAATTCACTCTTGTGAATTTTCTAAGGCAGGAATATGAGCAAACACATTTTATAATGTTTCTAACAAGGTAACCAGAAAATTGAATTGACCAGAATACTGCATTCCCAAACCATCCCAGTTAAGAATGATATACCTAGTTACAGACCCATTCAATTCCAGCTTAATTTAACATTTGCTCACAGCAAAGGGAAGGTGTGACAAAGGCGGCCTGTTTATGCCATAAGCAAGAAACCAAGATGTACCCGAAGCAGCCCTTGGGGCTGCTGGCCACCCCTCAGCCACCCTCCTCCTCCCATCCTTCTCCTCCTCACATCAGTAGCAGTGCAACCCTGGAAATGCATTTCTGTCACCAGCACCATCGTCAGCAAGGCGCACAGGCTACAGTTTTCAGTTTATAAACCTGTAACTTGGATACCATCTCCTTTTTGCCCTCTGCACAAGCCCATAAACATCCTCAGCTCTGGCTCATGACGGGTTCTTTACTCTAATGGAAGCTCCCTCCTGGATATCCCCAAAGAGAAAGATGTGTCTGGTAAGGGAGAGGTCAAACCCGAGCACAGCTATTTATTACATATACTGCGACCAGATGGAGCTAACTCATCCATCAAAGCCCTCGTCATCCTCATCACATTAGCTTCTTATAAAAGCCTCCTGCTCTTTCCCCTCACAGTCCAGCTCTCCTGCTTCTCTCCTCCTCTCGCTCTCTCTCTCCCTCTCGCTCTCTCCCGCTCATGCACTTTCAGGAAAATGAACCCTCTCTAACCCCATTGCTGTTCTCCTTAAATCATGGCTACCCATCACTCCGTGGCTATTTTTAAACTTTACTTTTATCAATACTCATCCTGTAGCTCAGGGAGATATTAAAACTGTACTGGGGCAAGGAAGGGCGTTTCTGACACTTGCTCCCTCATTCATCAGTTCCTCATAGGCCCGTTGGTGACAATGAAAAGATTTCACAATACCGTGCAGCAGAAACTCATTCTCCTGCTCATCCATCATGCTCAACCTAGCAGCAGTTCTACTGACCTAATCTGCAATGCCTCGGTACTCACTGGAGATTTCTTAAAGGCACCCTTCATTGTTGTCTGTAACAAAGAATAGGCCTGGGCCATTCGATAAGGAGACTAAATGGTGCAAGGATTAATGAAATATTCCTTCATCTCCCCAGTCCTGGGTTCAAAGACCTCATGGCAGATGAAGCCAAGCATCCTCTTACAGGTTGAACTCAGCATAGCCCACTAACGGTTCAGCTAAATGTACTCAAATACGAAGACTATTTCTTAGGATACAAGAAAGAAGGGCCCAAATAGTGTGTGCCATCATCAGTCCATTTCTTCGTTCATTCATGGTTTCCCTCATTTAGCAAACACTTTTTAAGTATCTACCACCAACTAAGTTATATTATAAACACTGTGACCATTAAAAAAGTATAAATGTTAGTTGCAAGGAACTCATTGCTTAGTGGAAAAGAAGGCAAAGAAGGCAAAGATTTCAATGGTAGCAGTTGTGGCAGACAACTAACTGCCCCCTTGCACACTTCTTCATGGGGAAAAGTCCACGGTAGCCCAGTTAGAGACTACATCTCCCAGCTACCCTTGCAGCTGGGTGAAGCCATGTGACTAAGATCAAGCTAATGGAATATCAGTGAAGTGCTGTGTGCAAGTTGATGTCATATCCTTAAAAAGTAAGCTGGCTGTGCTTCATGCTGCCTCCCTTCTTCCCATGAAATACAGCACAACTGCTATGCTGGTAAACCAGGTTTGGCCACAAAGACAAGAATGACCAGTTAAAGAACGGCAGAGCAACCAGGTAGAAGCAGCCTGGGCCCCATGATGACCTCAGGACAGAGAAGGACTATGGGCATTAGAGGACCCTGAACTGGCTATGGCGGGGACCAGACTTGTACAGTGATGGTGGTAGAATAAAGGGGGCTCAGACATCCAATTCCCATTTTGAGTTTCAGAGGTGTTTAAGCCCAGAGCAAAAAATGGTGCCTACAGGTCCTTATGTGTTTTGTAGCTGACACCAGCCCCATTTGAATGCCCAGAATGAGGACAAATGAGAGGCAATTCAGAGATCCCAATAGACAAACACAATAAGCGCTCCTGATTTATTTAAGTTCACAGACCATTTACCCCCCATCCTCCAGCTTGTTCCCTGCTAAACAAAACAAAACCCTCTCCAGAAGGCTGTATTTCCTAATAATCCACACAGTTCATTCTGCTATCTGCTTACTCACATGGTCTTTGAAACACTCCCATTTTCAAAAGGAAATGAGAGTTCTTGCAAACAATTGTGCAAGTCAGCCATCTTGGAAGCATATCCTCTAGCTCCAGTCAAGCCTTCAGGTGACTGCAGCCCTGGCAATATATCTTGACTACAATTTCTTTAGAGACCGTGAGCTAGAAACACTTCTCTAAGTTGCTACTAAATCCCTTGCCCATAGAAATTAGGAGATAATAAATATAAATTGGTTTAAGCTACTAGGTTTTGTAGTATTGTATTACACTGCAATAGATAACTAATAAACTTTCTTTTTTCATGCTATATTAAAAATAAAGAAATACTCCCATGTTCAGACATCTGTCCTCTCTCTGGAATGACATGGAAGAGCTCCCTGAGGATAAGGATACCATCTTCAGCTTTTCTCCCATGAGCCTTTTGCTCAGCATAAGGCTCAGCAAGCCACAGGAACTCCAAAAATATGAACCAATGCATACAGAAATGAGAAGTCAAAGAAATGCAATAAGGGAGATACTGAGCACATTTTTTGAAAACAAAATATTAGTGCTAGAAACAAAATTTGAGGTACTATAGTTTAGCTCTTTTGTTATATTAATGCAGAAATAGAGACTTCCAAAGCAGGTAAATATTGAGATCAAAGTCTCACAGCTAGGTAATGGTAAAGATGCCATGAAAATGTGGTCTCATGTGTTCTTTCTATGACAGCAGAATACCACCTTGGGCCAGAAACAAAGCAAAGCCATGTTATAAATTCCAAGGACACCTACCCCAACCACTCATGGTCTCAATGCCTCACCTCCCAACCGACTCATGTTTAATCACAGATTCCAGGTGAGAGCCCAGAGGCATCTCAGGTGGCAGAGAGTGGCAGTAAATGTTTGTGGAGCATGGAGGCTGGGACACATGATTGGCACAATTTTAACCTGCATCAAGCATTCAGTCCTTTCTCTTACAGTCTAATCAACAGACACCTCAGCAATTCTGAATTTTAAAAGACACCAATTTTTGCAGCCCATCACAATGCCAAAACCCCAATCTCCACTTTTCCAAGTAAAATATCTCTGTCTTACAAGATAACCAATGTGTAATACACTAAAATGTTTTATTTAAAATTATATGAATCTAATATGCCATTGATTTTAATACACCATGATTTTATGTAACACTGAGAAAAACAAAGCAATTAAACTGCAACACAATGCTTTTCAATCACTTGGAATTTTTATTTTATACTTATTAAAATAGCTCTTTTGGATTAATGTAGACACAGACTTTTATCACTCGTGTGCATTCATAAAAATATACATATGTGAAATACATGGAATAAAGCATTCCCAAAACTACTCCAACTCACTGCCTGACTTTTCAGAATCAATTTTCAACTCAGAGTTTATCGATGTTTGTGTTTCTCACACAAAATATCATCTTCTCTGTCACTCAAGAGCATAGCTGCTGCAGCCGCCAACAAGCGTTCTGCAAGTTTTGATACTAGCACTTTCTCAATCTTACCAGGAAATGTCAACAGAAGGTTTTCAGACAATAACCAGACTTAGAGTCTTTCCTCAAATGGCCCTTCAGTGGTTTGCTGACTGAAACCCTAGGGGTTACAGATGAGAGGAGCCACCAGGAACAGCTGCCAAGGCTGCCCAAACATAGGCAGAGACAAACATGGCAGACCCTGGCCAGCAGCTTTCTTTCAGAAGTCACCATGCTTTGGAAAGATGCACCCCCATTTCAGAGTCAAAAAATGTGAAAAACATGCATTTTAGCAACATAAGATGCAGTATTACTTTCAGCAAGCATTTATTATATTATCTTCCCAGAACTGCATTCCCTTCTTTTGGGGCTGCATATGAGCTTATGGTGGGGGGCTGCCTATCATCAGGGGATAGACCTTGGTCAGATGCATAACCCCAATCCTAGGACTGCACACAACTGCTCCACCCCTCAGCTGGGTTCTATGCTCAGGGTATCACAAGGCCAAAATCAAGGTGTTAGTCCCCACATGTCTGTGCTCTCAATCAGATACGCTGGGGGAAAAGATCGCCTTCCTAGCTCATTCAGGTGGCAGGCAGAATTCAGTTCCTTGCAGCTGTACAGCTGATGTCTCTGACTCCTTGCTGGCTGCTGGCTGTGATCCACTTTCTGCTTCTAGGAGCTGCCCGATCCTTCTTGTGAGCCCCTCCATTGTCACGCCAGCAAGAGCATGTCAAATCCCTCTCTCTCTTTGAATATCTAGGATGTTCTCTGCTTCCACCAGGTGAAGAAAGTTCTGTGCTTTCAGAGCCTATGTGATTAGATTCAGCCCACCTGGATAATCCCCCTTTTTAAGATCCACCACTCCATGTAACACAACAGAATCAGGGCAGTGATATCTCATCACATTACAGAGGCTGGGCACTAGGGGACAAGGAATACTGCGGGGGCCATTCTTAGTATTCTGCCTACCACACCAGCCCTCCTGTGAACTATAGGAGTGACTCGAGTAGCTTTCCAATAAAATCTTTTATTCCCTCAAGCTAAATCAAGTTGGATTTCTGAGCCCTAATACATTATTTTATTAAATAGAGCTAAAAACTAACAATGTCAAGAATGACTTGACTCATTTTGACCAAGGGGTAGCAGATAGCACTATTCTTAAATTAATCTAAAATAAATAAAGCTACTTCCAATTCCATTTGGGCACATAAACCCTTCAGGAACTAAATTACTAGCAGCAGTGAAAATGCAGGAGGGTTTCAACAGGGCCCCACGTATCTGAACAGGAAGCTGGTGTTACCCACCCAGCCTCACACACGGCTGGCAGAGTCAGCAGCCAAGAACCCCTAAACGACAATTTCCTGCTAGGCATGGTGGCTCACACCTGTAAATTCCAGCAATTTGGGAGGCTGAAGCAGAAGGATCGCTTGAGGCCAGGAGTTCAAGAACAGCCTGGGCTGTATAGAGAAACCGTTATCTCTATAAAAAATTTTAAAAACCGATTAGCTGGGCATGGTGGTGCATGCCAGTGGTCCCAGCTATTCAGGAGGCTGAGGTGGGAGAATGGCTTGAGCCCAGGAGGTCAAGGCTGCAGTGAACCATGATCACACCCCTGCACTCGAGCCTGAACAACAGAACAAGACCCTGTCTCTTAAAAAATTAAATAATTTTTAAAAAGACAATTTCCTGCTGGGTGCGATGGTTCACACCTGTAATCCCAGAACTTTGGGAGACCGGGGCAGGTGGATCACCTGAGGTCTGGAGTTCGAGACCAGCCTGGCCAACATGGTGAAACCCCATCTCTACTAAAAATACAAAAAGTAGCTGGGCATGGTAGTGTGCACCTGTAATTCCAGCTACTCGGGAGGCTGAGGCATGAGAATTGCTTGAACCCGGGAGGCGGAGGTTGCAGTGAGCTGAGAGCGCCAGCGCACTCCAGCCTGGGTGACAGAGTGAGACTCTGTCTCAAAAAAGAAAAAAAGAATTTCCATAAGAAAAAAATATTCCAAGACACATATTTTAAATCCTACATATAAGGAGGAAAGGAACTCCCCAACCTTTTTGTCCTAATAAATAACTTGATGGCATCTGCATTAGAATCTTCTAATTTAATTGCTATAAATGATCTTATTTCTGCTATGATACCCTTAGTGAGGCCTCTACTCAAAAAAGTATCCCTCACTCACCTTGCCTTGCCAAAATCGTTCCAATAGTTTTTGTAATGTGTGATCAGAGAGAGAGAGAGTGGGAGAGAACACAAACGTATCTGAAGAAACCCATTTCAGAATTTTTCTTCAACACTTATCTCCAAAATGGCCCATTTGATTCATGAACATCTCTAATGTATATCATCAGTGACTGAAGGAGTTTTTTATATGATTTTTGACAATTTAACAAGTCCTCCTGACAAATTAAATGGTTGTGTTGACAACTTAACTGTACTGCCAATCAATATTTTCAATTACTTTCATTGTCATTCAGAAAAAATACAACACGAGGTCATACCATGGTAAAACCAAGGAAAGAAAATAAAACGAGGAGCAATCGGCGGGGTAGGGGTGGGAGGTTGAGAAGAAGCAAACTTTGAGGCCCAACACAGCCCCATATACTTGGGGCCAAGGGTACCCCAGGGTTTCTGAGATGAATCTGGAAAATGGCCCTTCCCCCGGGGTGACTCCTGGGCTCCACCATGGAGGCTTTCCTCTTCCCAGGAGCAATTTAAAAGTCATTAGATTTGAGCCATGGACATACTGCATTTTATTAAAAGGCCCTCCTTTCAGGCATTTGCCAAGTGGCCACCACCACCGTGGCCTCTGTCCCCCAGAAAGTCCCTCCAGGACCGCAGGTAACGTTTCTCAGCCTTTCCGGGGGTCAATTGGTCAGCCTGAAAAATTTAAGTCAGAGAACGCTGAGGCAGAGGTCAGCCTTCTTAAGCTTTTCAAAGGGGTAGAAGCAAATCAATAT
This sequence comes from Hylobates moloch, assembly GCF_009828535.3. NCBI lineage: Eukaryota > Metazoa > Chordata > Mammalia > Primates > Hylobatidae > Hylobates > Hylobates moloch. Next base: position 70,550,767 of record NW_026652278.1, on the reverse strand, counting down.
TTTCAAATGTGTATTTATCATGTGGGAAGAAAGGTTACCCATGGAGAGCAAAGCAAACACGCAGAAATATTCCAGTTCTTCACCGTGGAAAAAAAAAATGATCTGGGGGTTAGAGGCAGATTTCAAGAATCATGATTTGTTTTAAGTGATTCCTCAGAGTGAAGAATTTTAAAAGGGACTCTTCAGGACTATGCACCAGCTCGCAAATCAAGGAGAATGCCATGGGAGTGCCGTCCAGGTCTTTGAGACATCTGGGCTTTCCATTGCTAGAGGTTGCCCTGACCATAAGAAAAGAATCTAAAGCTCTTCCTTCTTTGCCTGCCTCCTCTGAGGAGCTGCTCGGGCTTTTTCTCCTCCTGCCACAGGCTGTTCTCCCAATTCCTCTAGCTGTTAAAGCCACCTCCTCCAGGAAGTCGGCTCTGACTGCAGTGGCTCAGCATTCCTCACTTTCCAAGCTCCCCCAATTATTACTGCCTGCACCCTCCCACCCCCACTCACTTAGCTCTGAACCACTTAGTGTCTTGTATGACTACTTAAATCTTCCACATACTAAGTACTTTTAAAATATTTACTTAATCTCCTTAGTGAACTGTAAATTCCCTTGGGAAAGGACAATGTCAGCCTTCTCAGGACCTCTCATCATAGCTGAACCAGGGATGGCAGGACAGTTACACTTCAAATACTAACTAATGATGAGTAGCAGCTGCCAGGAATGACACGTGGAGCCAAGTTCACTGGCGATATTGGGCCTCACTGAGAGTGAACACTGTGGCCACCAGTGATGTCTGCCTTGGGCATGGAATCAGGAAGTGGTGGCACATGGGTCTTACCCCGCTTTCCAGGACTAACCACTGATGTGTGCACAGTAGGTTCTCAATAAAACATCAACATAGAAAACTAAGTCATTTACCAGGCACTAGCAAGAGACGATCCAGGAGCTATAAGGAGATCATCACACTCTAGCTTCATTCATTCACTCATTAAAGGTTCCTGAGTGATCGCTGTGTGCAGAGGGCAATGCCAGATGATAGGGAGGCAGAGTAGGGCACCATAGGGCCCTGGCCTTCAAGGGACTTACCAGCTAGTAGGTGTGCACAAAAAGTATTGTCATTAATAATATAACAAGTCCCCGAAGAGGACTTCAATTAGCAGAAAGAGAAAACATCTCCCAGGAGTGATGGCTCTGATATTGGGCCTTGAATGATAAGAGAACTAAACAAGCAGGAATGAAAGGAATGAGCATCTCAGAACAAACATAAAATGCTAAGTCGGCCCTCAAAGAGGGTGCAGTCTGGAAGGAAAGAGGGGCCAAGTGTGAACAGAGCTGTCTATGACATAAGGTAGGAAGCAAGAGAGACACAGCAAACTGCTGTCAGAGCTCTCTGGTCAGCTCAGGGTCTTAGAAGGGTAAGCTTCAAGTCAATGAGTAGCATGTATTCAAGGACAGGAAAGCTGAAGGCACAAACTAGCTGGGGTGCCATTGCAAACATCGAGGGAGGAAGTGATGAGGGCTGCTGGCCCTGGGCAGTGGCTACAGAGAGGGAAAGAAGGGCAGAGCTGACGAGTCTCTTAACAAAAGATTATGAGTACCTGGTCACTGGACAGATGTGAGCAATGAGGAAGGGGGCTGAGCCCAGCCTCCAAAGGCCACAGCCACCCACACTCAGGGCTGAACAGGGAGGGCAACATCTGGTTCCTCTCACACATTTTGCCATCTTGGCAAGGACTCTTCTAGATTTTCTGCTTTGGGGAACCAAGGTGATTCCAGAGACCCTCTCCTGCAAAACTGGAAGGACCTAGAGTTCTCTGGGCTTCAGAAAGAGTATTCCTGTCACCAAGAAAACGTCATGACACTAGCACATGGCAGCCTTGGTAGTATCCACACTTCATGCCCTCTTCCCAACATCTTGGGGCAAAATGGAAATTTTCCTTGGGGCAGAAGAAAAGGGAGGTGAGAACTAGTGCTCTCGGTACACAGTACCTGCAGATAGAAGGTTGCATCTCTGGCTTCTTCAAAAAGCAAGCTTCCCTATGGGTAAATATGGGTGTTTTCAAAGCCTGTTGTGCCACTGAGGTAGATCATCACAAGCTCCAAATCAAGGGTGCCCAGGGAGAGAAGCATAATGTTGGGGCTTCCCAAGGGGCCCTTCGTTGTAATGGCCAAAGGATGAGAGAGGAAGGGCTAGAGGATAGTTCTATTCCTTCTCTAAATTTCTTCCAAAGACTCCTCAAATTATACCCCATGGCCTTCCCCCAACCCTTGTGTCTAGGAAAACCACGTGAGCCCGTCATCCTCCCAGGTCCAGAACCTGCACGCTGCTCTTTGAAGCACATGGCTATCCCGAGACTTTCTAAGTTTCTTTCCAACCTTTTAAGACTTTTACTGAGAAGCCCTCAAGGCTCAAACATTACAAGGCATTGTCGAACCAATCACTTGATTGCACAGTGTGAAGACAAATTGACAAGCCACAAGATGGAGGCCCAGATTTACGTATTCTCAGGAGAGATGTCTAACAAAACAATGCCCTACTAATGACAAACCTTTTTTGCAAGTGGCCAGCTGCTCCTGGTATTCCAGGACACCCCTCCTAAGCACCCATTTCCAACTCACCTAAGGTCTTTTCTTTGTAGAGTGAACAAACACTCCTTCAGGCCTCATGCTAGTATGCTGCAGCAATTTTTTTTTTTTAAAGGAGAATAATCTGGAGTCTGGTGCATTTCCCTCAAGATGCAAACACACACATGCACACACACACACGTTTCACATGCACACACAAAAGCTTAGAATTGAAGTGTATGCAGGGAAAAGCAGGGTTCTCAAAGCCAGTCTTATGCTTGTGTTACTGAAAAACCAATGGATTTGGCTCAGTTCTGTTAACCATCAGCAATTATCTTCCTGTCAAAGCTAAAGGTAACAAATTTCCCCATATCCAGCAAGGCTATATCACCAACCGGACACCAACATCATCTGACGGCAAGTAAATCACCACAGCAGCCATGGGTTCTGACAGACAAATGCACTGTCTCAGAAAATCCAGGCCTATCACTCAGAAGGGGGAAAAAGAGGTTCTCTCAGCTGGTCTTGCATAGAAGAGATTAAATGTTGCAGATTCAGTAAGTACAGTAGAAACCAAATCCTAAATATGAGAATTATTAATGGACTTTACACTGGTCTTTTTAATCTGTCGCCAACATAGGCTCATCTATTTTACCTTGGTCGGCCCTGTTTCCTGATGGACGTAACAGGCAGGAACAGTGCATTATCCCAGCCTTAATCAGCACCAACAGCACAAGAACAATGTCGCACTACCTATCAAATGGGGACTACTTTAGCAATAGCTGTTCTTTTATAATGAAGACTGCATAATAAAAGATACCACTAATATGCCCTGTCCTTACACTTAACAATAACATTCATTTCATGATATGCCACATAATGGGGATATCAGTTCTTAACCTGCTCAGGAACAAAGTACTGCATTATCACAGGGCAACTGGAACTTGGCTGGGATTCCCTGATAATCTATGGGTGGAAGGAGAATTCTCCCCGCAAAGGACATAGAGTGCTGGTGTCAGACTCTAAGAGCCAGTCTACAATTTGAGAAAAGCCACCTTTAACCCTCACAATCACCAACCATTAAATGTGGGGCTGGAACGTAAAACATTATGCAAACACTGCTGGGGAGGTCTCCACTGGATTATACAGTGGGCATGTGAGTGAGTGTCTGCAAAGAAGCTTGTTTTATTCAACAATTTATTTCATTCAAGGCCCTTCTATGGACCTAAGGCTGAAGAATAGTGGGGGTCCCAGATAATATCACTGCCCTCAACAAAAATACAGTCTCCCTGTGAGGATGAACTTTATCTACAGAATCCAACAATTGAGCAAGAACATTGAAACAACGAGCTCTAAGATTCAGAAGAGACAGGCAGAAAGGGGAGAGATCTATGAATTGGTGCAAAGTGCTGACCAAAGTCAAAGGCTCAGCACCCTGGTACCATGAAGCATGTGTGTGTTTTCTGAAATAACTGTTTATAGAGCCCCTACTATGTGCCAAGCACTGACCAAGTACTTTTGCATATCATGCCACTTTACAAATCATGAAGAAAATCTTTTTACTCTCATTTTAAAAAGGAGAAAACTAAAAACCAGAGAACTTAAGAACTGCCCAAGGTCACCCAGCTAAAAGGGGTAGACCCAGGACTCAAAATCAGGCTCATCAGTACCCAAGGGTGCCTCCCCTTCCCTTCTACTGCAGTGGCATGGAATGGACATGGGCCTCCTCGCACTCTGGGCACCTGCCTACATGAATATCCGGAGCCCAGCAATGGGAACACTGCTGTTGGGATGGCTGCCTGAAGTGAGGCTTGTGAACTAGCATGAGGAAAGAGACAAGCTTGGAAACCTACACAGTTCTCTGACTTGTGATCTCAGCTCATCAGCACCATGTTCCAGTCACCTGAACCAACTCATCCCCCAAATCAACACTCACCCAAAGAAAAAGGCCAGAATTAGGTTGAACCGCACAAAACTGACATTTTTGTAGGTCAAAACTGGTCAGATATTGGCAATTTCGTACAGTTAAAACTAGTACCACACTAGGATTAAGGGAAAGAGAAGGTGGGGCAAATTGTCCACCCTTAGGCTGAGAGGATTTTTACCCCAGATAAAATGGTTTACACTTAATTTCATGCCAAAGCAAAATGGTTCCAGTGAGGTGAAGAAAAGCACTGGATGGGTGGGGCAGGGCCTAGAAAACTGAGTCCAAATGTGTCTCTGCCCCTAACCAGCTACAGGCTTCAGGTGGCTTCCTGTTCCTTTCAGCCCGGGTTCCTTCTATGTGATGTGAAGGTGTTCAACCACCCGGTTCCTCATATGTGATGTGAAGGCGTTCAACCAGAAGTCTTGAAAGGTTTCTTGGAGTCCTGCAATGTTGTTGTGCTGGGGGTTTGTGGCTGACATAAGATCTTCTCCTGAGAGTGGACCCCTGGCTAAGGTGAGTGGCCAAGAACATGAGAGGAGTCTGTAGCAGGCGGGATGTAACTACTATAGAAGATAAAAGGAGCCTAGAAAGGGAAACTGAGGTTTAAGGACAAAGTTACTAATGTTATAAAATGGGAAAGGACCAGACAAAGTTACTAATGTTATAAAATGGAAGAGGACCAGATCTGGAATCCCAAATATTTGATGTTTCCATTTGCCTACTTGTAGAGCATCCAAAGCCCAAGAAGGAGCTAGGATGGGCAATCTGAACCATATTTTCCCCACCATACTCCTCTAAGAGGTTTTGCAACCTTTCACACACCCACAAATCAAATGCCAGCAGCCAAATGAATCTGGCATTATTCTTCTCAGGATTTACGGCTGGTGCACCAATTCCTTGTCTGGTCCTAAATCTGCCATTTATGAGAGAAGCATCCCAAGGCCCAGGTGCAGTCAGATGCTCCATGTCTCCCTGCACAGGGGCAAAGTGACATTTGGTGACAGGACAGAGTTCAGGAAAAACTTATCTAGCGTGACAGTGCTTTGGATGAGAACATCAAATAGCTCACATGGGCACAGTGGAGAATTGGTAACCTTAAACATAAGAATGATTGGAAGAGAGCTAGATTCAGGAGGACTGAGTCAGTCCACCAGGCAGCTGTCTGCCTGTCCTCACAGTGCCCCAAACATCAAGTGGACCAAGTGGAAGAGAAAAAAGCAGTCCAGTAATGGCCCACGATGGTGCTCCTTCTCCAGCTGGTCTTACTGCTTCCCCACTCTTTGCAGGGGTTATTCTCTGATGTCTCCCATGGGAATCCTAGCCAGTGCATCTGAGCAGTTGCCTATTCTAGCAGACAGAGAAAGGGACATTAACTTGGCCTAACAAAAGAGACATACAGCTGAAAGTCGGAAACCTTAGTTCTAGTTCAAAATCTGCAATGATATACCAGATGGCCTCAGAGAAGTCACATCCCCTCTCTGAACTTATTTCCCCATCTCTAAAATGGCAAGCTGAACTAGATCAAATTTTGCAAACTGAGGGTCTAGAGGCCATATTTAGCCCATAGGCATGATTTTTTTCCCTACGCAAAGTGTTTTAAATATCAGTGTAGCTGCCCAGAGTGAATAATCAAGAGATTTCACAGAAAAATCTATATATTTCTGTCTTCTCTTAAACAATGAGAAGATCTAAAGTTCAACTTCCAGTAATGATAGAGCAGCTTATATTAAACAAACACTCCCATTGATGACAATTATAAAATTTGGACAAAATATTCTAAAAACTACTACATGTGAGTACTGGAAAGAAACCAAAAGCAGACAGAAGCTAGATGGAAGTTGGCCCTTAACAGAAGTCTGCAAGACGGAGTGGCTAAAATGCAAGCAGGAAGTCACCTTTCTGCTTCTTCTTGGGTGGTTAAGGATGAATTTTGCCACTGGCAGAACAGTTGGAAAGTGAAGGGGGTGATCCCAGAAAGAAGAGAATAACAAAGGGTAAGGCTACAAAGTCTGCAAAATCCTACAACTAAATCCTGAGATGACCCTAAACTGCACATGTGCTGGGAAGATTACAAGACAGAGTGAAAAGTAACAACTAGAAGTCTGAAAGAACTGACCACAGATTTCAGGGGCTACTTTCCACATGAGACACTCAATTAGTAATTTGAGTCCAGCCAAGTTAGCTGCCTGCTAGAACAAAATCTCAGCATGCTTTTTAAAAAGTGGGGAGGAGGGAAAGGTAATACCAGAAATTGCAATCTATCAGTGTCTATACAATGTATTGTCTACAATGTCCAGGACACAACAATAAATTACTAGATAACATAAGAATAGGAAATAGGGCAATGTGACCCATAGTCAAGAGTTTTTTTAAAAGCCAGTAGATATTAACATTGAGATAACCCAGATTTTGTAATTAAGACTCAAATGCTTTAAAGTAGCTGTAATAAGCATGAACAAGGTCTTAAGGGAAAAGATGATTATAATGAATGAATAGAAGGGAATTATCATTAGAGAACTAGAATTTTAAAAGGAACCAGAGAAAATGTGGAAACTAAAAAGCACAATATTTATAATAAAATATACATATATATTTTATTATATATACACATATATATTTTATTATATATATACACATATAGATATATATGTATACATACATAGACACACACATGATTTGACCTTTATAGGAAAACAGAAATGGGAAAAGTTCAGTGACTTTGAAGGTAGATTAATAGAAATTATCTAACCAGAAGGATACAGAAAAAAAGGATTTTAGAAACAGTAAACAGAGACACAGTGACCTATGAAAGTATTTTAAATGGTCTAACATACATGCAATTAGAGTCTCAGTAGGAGAAAAAAATAGGATGGAGCAGAAAAAAATATATATGAAGATCAATGGCAAAAAACCTCCACAAATTTGGTAAAAACAAAAAGCTTAAACATGCAGATACAAGAAACTTACAGAAATCCATAGCACAAAATCAAAGAAAATCATACCTATGAATATTAACCTGTGAATTCTGAAAATCAAAGAGAAGGAGAAAATATTGAAAGCAAAGAAAAATGATACATCATGTGGGAACAATGATTAAATAGTGACAATTGACTTCCCATAAGAAACAATGGAGGCCAGAGATGATGGAATGGCCTCTGTAAACTGCTAAAACAACAAAAATCAAGTCAGAATTTTATATCCAATGAAAATATTCTTCAAAAATGAAGGCAACAGAAAGACAACTTTGGACGGACAAAAACAGAATTTGTTGCCAGAAAGCTGATAAAAGAAAAAAATATTCAAAGAAATTATTCAGACTGGAAAGAAATATTACCAGATGAAATCTCTCTTCTACAAAAAGGAATGAAGATCAGTGGAAAAGACAAATATGGGGTAACATGTAAAGCTTACTTCTTTCAATTTCTTTCAAAGATATATAGTGATTTAAGCAAAATGTTAACATTGTAGTATATGATTATAAGTGTATGTGAGACAGCAGAGTAGAGCATACAACCATATGCAGCATGAGCATATAGCAGGTCCTCAATAAATAATTGTTGAATAAGTGTTGAATTGAGCTAGATAACTACCCAAAGCTCCTTTTGGCCCTACTATTTCATGAAGCTAAGCAGCCATGGCCAATCTCTAATCCACTGGTGCTAATAAACTGAGCAAATAATCTCTAATAGTTTATCATCCAAAAAATGAACTGTTTGATTTGGATTAATATGTCAATATCTCCCAATACGCCACTGAGTCCCAAATACAGCAGCTAACATATCACAGGAGATCAATTAACATTCTTGGTTCTATAACAGAGAGGAAGTCCGTGATAATTCCACTTGCTTGGGACATTTTTCTTTCTAATGACATATAAGTAAGAATAAAGTACAGCAGTTAAGAGCATGAGTTTTGATATTAGACAAAACTAAGTATTTCTGGCTGTGTACCTTTTAGATGTTTTGCCTAGGACAAATCACTGAAGCTCTCTGAGCTTCTGTTTTCTCATCTGTAAAATGGTGGGAGAATAGTACTTTCATCACAGGTTGTTGGGATGACTAAGTTGTTTATAAAGCTCCTCCATGAGTGTCATAGGAGATTCCTGGTGGGATAATTTAGAAGGAAGCCAGACCCCCAAAATCACAGAGCAGATATGCCTTTTCTTCCCTGGAGAACATTTCTCCAAGGATCTTTAGGACATAATTCACGACAAATAAGGAAAACAGAACACAACACAACCAAAAACAGCAACAAAGTCAAATGCTTGTGAGGTATGTCCCCCTAAATACGGGGTGTTCAGTGAATTCAGAGTGGAAAGCTGCATCTGTCCAGTGGTCACTCTCAAGTGCACATACTGCAGCCCCTCTGTGTTGAAGGCAGCAGCTGGCCATATATTTGCATCTGGTGTCCACACAGGTCCAGGGCCCCTCACCACTGGAATGAGCTTAAAGGTATAATCCTCAAAGCAGTGAAACAAGAGTGGACCCTGGAAGATTCTATCTCATAGTCCTTTTTTTTTTTTTTTTTTTTTTTTGCTGAAAACATCAGTGGGTGCTTTTGCTAAGCCATCCAATTTAGAGCCCTTAAACTTCATCTAATAGTTAAGAAACATCCATCCTGGAACCAGACTCCCTTGAATCCCTTTTCCTAACCTACTTGGAGACAAAAATGTCCTGACCACAAAGTGGCCCATTTCTTTATATAAGCCTCCAAATGAATGGTCAATTCAAAAGCCAATCTAAGTACATGACTTGCAGCATCACAGTAGTTCATATCCCACACAAATCCAGACTCATGAATGACAGGACTTCAAACAGAAGCCTACTGAAAACCACAATCAGAACACATAGTTACAGAGAGAGCAATGTCTCTCTGATCCTTCAATTGCCAGCCATGAGCTGTGTTCCAAGCAATCTCCTCAAATGCTCAGCTAAAGAAACAAAGACCAGGAACCCAAAGACCCAGTGTGCAGCAACCAGCATCACTCATCAGCACATTAACTGATGAGAAGTTGACCAGGCCAAATCCTCCAGGGCATCACTGCAAAACTAATGGGGTTCACCTCACTTGTTGCCAATTAAACATAAACCAAGCACAGTGTTTATAATCTCAACTGCAGAAATGGGTTGCTTCTCTGGTTAATTACTGATCAGGTGGATTTCTACCTGCCCTTAACTTCCCGCAAGTGGTTAACTACCGAGCCCATCATCACCAGCTTCATGAGGATTAGAGGTTAAGCATAAGCTTGATTATAAGCCATAAATGTGAGTAATTTGAAATGTTATTGCTTATTACAAAAATATATGATAATAATTTCCTCTTTAATGAAAGGGAACATGTTTACGGTCGTCCCAAGCTCCTTGTTCAGGCTTTGGGAAAGAGATGAGCATGATAAACAGCTCAGCCTCTGGATGGGCATCTGGGGTGAGGTGGCACAAATGAATACTCACCACTTAGCTGGGTCATAAAAATGCAAACACATCACCACATTTGTATGATAAACACTGAGTTTATGGGCTCTCTTCTTGAAGGGGCTGCACGTTGCTGAGGAGGGGTAGGTGTTGAAGTGTTTGGAGTCAGAGAAGCCAAAGAAAAAGAAGACCAGAGAGCCTCCATCCCACTGGCAGGATGACATGCTAGAAATGAGAACCTGCCCAAGTAAACCCTACACACTGTAATTACAAATCCATACAAAATGCATAATATGTAAAATAATAATACAGACTGCAGAGGTATAACACTATATTTTAAACCTCCCAACCACATAAATGTGACACGGAGAGAGTAGGACACGAACAAGGAGCCTAGAAGGAGTTGGTGAAATTCTGGATTTAGGATAAAAACTCAATATCCTCATTGAACAGAAAGAGGAGCTGAGTCCTGTTCCTCAAGAGATGGAAGGAGGGCCTGGATACTGTCTGCGTGGCATGATTGTCATCAGTCCCCAATCTTTACAAGTGGTTCCTGGTCTGCATGGCTGCTTTGGGGGCTTCCTGAAGCTACCAGATCACAGGATACTCTACATTCCAGGTGGCTGGCTCTTAGGAAATTCTAATCAATGTTAGGCAACCCAAGCCAATCAAGTCGCAGATCTGCCCACGAGGTTACAATGCAGGAAGGGGATCAGGACGGCACCATGCCAGTGAGATGCTGGCATCTTTCCTAAATCCCATGAGCAGGTGACAGAACCCCTGGGCAAGCAAACCATGGCGCCAACACCAACAGCTAAGAAGCCTCCGAAAGCAAAGTGGTGATAAAAGCTTTATGGCCACCCCTCCTTACGCTGAGTGTTCTCTTTCTAAATTAAAAGTCGTTTTCCATTTTTAATAGCCCCAACAATAACACTTTATAGAGCACTCTCTTTTCACGAAGCACTTTACAGTCATTAGTTATTTAATCCTCAGAGGTGTCTCAGGAGGCCAATGGGCAATAGACTTGCTTACTCGCCTTTCCTTGGCCAGAAGAGCAGGAGGTGGCCTGTGGAGTATAGGGCGGGCTGGAGGCGGTGGCATTTCCAATACAGGGTGAAGGGCTCCATTTAAACTATAAGGTGGCTAGCTTGCATCTGCTGAGCTTGTTGATATTTGCAGAGTGATTAGTTTTTAAACACAGTCAAACTATTTTCACCAACAGAACTACGTTTTGCCTTTGTTCCCCCTTAGCAGACACCAGTGCTAGCTGTTCAGAAGTGGTGAAGATTTTATTACAACCTTCAAGTTAACAACCCCTCCAAAATGTGTTTGTTACCCGGAGAGGCAGGCAGACATCACCAGTCCATTCAGATATAACAAACCCACTCAGTGAAATAGCTACACACAACTTTAAGGCATTTCTATTTCATGGAAGCATTTCTATGTATTAGATCAAATCCCAGACTATCTCAAACGCCCCCTCAACACACACACACGCGTGCACACACACACACACTCCCCCATAAATTTCCCTAGCTTTTCTCTGTAATTATTTTATTTAATGAATATTTATGAAGCACCTACTAAGCACAAGACACTGCTGAGTATATCGGGGATAAGATATTATAGGTACATAGTTCCTGTACTTAAGGAACTCACAGGCAAGCAGTGGCGATGAAATGGGACACAAAGCTACTATAACACAAGACAGAAAGTGCCAAGTGCCAACGTGGAACAGAGATAGGAGGTTACACAGGAACTCAGGGTGCAAACTCTCACTTTTAGTTGGTGGAAACCAGAATGGCTTCGTGGAAGGCACGGTTTTTCACCTGAGCCTTGGAAAATGAACAGAGACACTGAGGTCCAGGGCACTTCAGCTGTCCTCAGAACAGTGCGAGAGCAACCACCAGAAAGAAGACTGGATGCAGGTGCATGAGGGGACAGGTGGTTCCAGATGCCAGGTGTGTAGTGTGAGGAGAACAAAGGCCTTTCAGTCCACCTGGTTAACAACACACCCTTCCCACCCCCAGCCGCTTACTACCCCAATAATGCCTTCTGTATTTTCAGTTTATATCAGAAATTGCCCCTATTTTGTTTATATTCCATCACCATCACTACCTCCCACTACTAGAATGTAAACTCCATCTTACTCAACTGTGTATCCAGAATTAAGTTAGGTACTCAATAAATATCTGTTGAATTCATCACCTAATTTATGACTGGGTCGTGGAATCCTGAAAATGTGCCCTCTCCCATTTTAGTCCCAGAAGGTGCATAGTTCTCTTCATCCAAACTCTTGCTCGCTCTCTGCCAGATTTGGGGGGCCTGATGTTATCTTTCTTCTGCTAAAGGCACATGTGTTGGTACAAACATGTCACAGTGTCATATCAAAGACCAAATACATGCTTTGAAGTCCCCCAGGGAAGGCTCTTTCCCCAGCCAAAGCCATTAGGCTGGGCAGTGTGCACAAGGTTGATGCTGTACAGAGGATGGAGACTAGGAAGCCTGAGGGCCAAATACCTACCTAGTTCACCCCAGCCCAAAGTCTGGATCTGGCCTGAGGAATGACCTCTGACAGTACTGACTGCACACTCACAGCCAAAGGTAATGAAGGAGAGAAAAGCTGCGAACTCCTAGGAAGTAACAAAGTGGAATGTGACCTCTCTAGGTTTTATCAACACTCTCTCTTTCCCATGGGCCCAAAATGCAACCCAGTGAGAACTCAGGGAAGATTCCCAGGAAGGAGGCTGTGTATACAAACAAGATGAGCACAGACCTTTAGCAGATCTTCACATTAAAAATGAACAGGAAGCTAGCCCCCCAAAATCACAGAGCAGATATGCCTTTTCTTCCCTGGAGAACATTTCTCCAAGGATCTTTAGGACATAATTCATGACAAATAGGGAAAACAGAACACAACACAACCAAAAACAGCAACAAAGTCAAATGCTTGTGAGGTATGTGCCCCCAAAGATGGGGTGTTCAGTGAATTCAGAGTGGAAAGCTGCATCTGTCCAGTAGTCACTCTCAAGTGCACATACTGCAGCCCCTCTGTGTTGAAGGCAGCAGCTGGCCATATATTTGCATCTGGTGTCCACACAGGTCCAGGGCCCCTCACCACTGGAAGGCATCACTTTACACAAAATATGTTTTTAGGACCACAAGGATAATTGAGACAGAATGTTAAGCTGGCATGATTTTGGGGGGATCCATCTAAAAAGCCTAATCATGGCTAATTCACCGTTTGCGGCCACCCTGGGATTTCACGCAGAGCGCTGGTTTCACTAAGGTAATTGGTGCTATTGAAACAAGCCAGTGCTCTGCAGTTCGCTGCTTCCCTCCTCGCCTCTGGGCACGGAGAGGATCAATATTTGTTAGGATTGCTTCTTGTTCCAACAATGTAAGATTTACAATACTAGCTGGGATTCTCACTTTGTCTTCACACAACTCATCAGTGGAACCCAATTACTAACCTCAGACAAACAACATTAACATGAGCCTCTATGCTGCTTTATTGCCCTTCATCCAAGTCTCATTTCAGGGTCTTCAGGCAGTGCCACTATAACAGATACTACACTTTAAAGTGTGCTCCAAGGAATAAATTCTCAGTCTTTCATTACTCGTACCTTGATTTACTTCATATCATCTTGCCGCTATAGACAAAGATAACACACTGTAAATTACAGCCATCCTGTCTCGTAGTTCCAGAGGTAGGGGGAAGGCAGGGAGTGATGCTTTGGCTTCACAATTAGTGCCAGACCAGGCGCTATCGCTCCCAAATTGCCCATGATGAGCTAGTGTTTATTGGAACCATTTGCAAAGCATGGTTCAGGCACAAATCCCTTCTCCCATCCTTAGTCCTCCCTTCTTCCAAAAAGCCTGTTAAATTAGAAAAACTTCAAAGCTAAAAGAAAACATGGTTGCAAGTGTTCTTTATCAGCTCTTCTCTCAGGCTAGGCTAGCAGCTTGGTCTAGGAGGTAACGTGGCAAATTTATTTAGTGGAGAAACCCTGACAGTAATCAAGCTCCTATTACTAAATGGCTGAAAATCTCCCAAATTGGGTGTAATTCTCAGCAGCATCTTCTTCTCTCCTTCCTGAACCCTTGGCTAAATCAGAGCCATCTACCTTTGCCTTAAATTTCACCTAACAAGAGAGCCGGGAAAAGGAGAGACCTGAAGAAACAGTCATTGGAAAAAGTCCTTCAAGTTAGCTGTAGCAGTACCCCTTATTTGTCCTACAATTTCCTCCATCCTCCATCCTCTTCCAGTAGCTGATAACTAAGAACATTAGTTTTATGCGACTTGTCAAGCTCAAATGAAAAGAGAGCTAACTTTAATGACACTGCAATTAATCGCCCCAATAGACAGACAGCTAAAAGACAAGATATTGACTTCATTAAGGATAATGTATTATGTCATTAAGTTGGTAGGGTCACCTTGTGTATCATACATGCCTGCTAATATATTGGCATTTTCCTCAAATAAGATAAATTCAGATATGAGTGATAAAGCTGATTAGAAAATGTTTAATCTAAGAGGCTTCTTTCCTTACACGCCCGCTCCACAGCCCCAGGTGGAAGTGAAGTCGTAAGAAACCATTATAGACCCAAGATTATCTCAAATACCAGATCCCACTCATTTATAACCCAGTCCCGCCCCCCTTCATTTCTATGGTTTAAAGGATGTCTTAAGTGATGGAAATTGGAGAGCTTTTGGCAACCCGATGGTGCACATGCTTGAGTTAGGGGGGGCAGTGTTGCTTTCAAACACAGCGCCCGCTTTACTTTGAACTTTCACATGCGCAAACAATTCAAATGAAAACAGCCACGTGCCAGTGGTGACACAAGGCTTGGGGTTAACCCTGTGAGGGCCAGGCCCCCAAGCTACTCAGTTGACAAGAGGAATTGTGATACAACAGCAGCTCCAAAATGGCTCATTCTTTTAAATGAGATAACTTCTCTTCAAGGCTTATCTAAAAGGAGTTGCTTGGCTTAAAATAAAATCATTTTTCATTTAGGGTGGAGCATTCACAAATTAAGATACATCTGTTGAAACTTTTCCTGGCACATGATTTCACATAAATAAAATAAGGTTTTAAAAATATTTATCTCTGTTCAACAAATTTAGCAAAAATGTAGTCATAGTTCAAACGTTGTCTGAAGCTGAAGAATTCCCATGGAGAGAATCTTGTCATTCTTGGAACTGATAACTGGTTCCACAATATACATATTTTAGGGGTGTTAGGGCTTCTTCCCCCAAAAGTAAAAACTGAGTCATCATTTTTACCCAGTAAACAGAAGGATGATTTTATAATATTGAGGGTTAAGTCCATAAACAATATTTAGATGAGAACAAACCAAAATAAAGATGAGAAGACAATGTTAACTGCAGACTAAAATACTGAAATACATGCATGGTTGAATGCTATGATCTGAATGTTTGTGTCCCAAAAGCCATACATTGAAACCTAACCCACAAGGTGATGGTGTTAGGGTGTAGGGTCTTTGGGAGGTGGTGAGGTCATGAGAGTGGAACCCCCCTGAATGGGATTAGTGCCCTTATAAAAGAGACCTCAGACAGATTTTGTTTGCCCCTATGTGAAGACACAATATGACGTCGCTGTCTATGAACCAAAAATTGAGCCCTCACCAGACACCTAACCTACTGCCGCCTTGACCTTGGATTTCCCAGTCTCCAGAACGCTGAGAAATAAATATCTGCTGTTTATAACCAACCCAATCTGTGGTAATTTGTTACATCAGCCAAAAAAGAACAACACAGTGAAGCAAAAAGATATGTGTGGGTAAATATGTGAGATATTTATTTGTATATACAAATAGATGTGCAAATAGGCCTAAAACCACACACCACGTCTAGATATAATATTGAATCCTGGAATTATATACCAGGAAGAGAATATCAGAAATCTTTTCCCTCCAGAATTTCTCCATTTTAAAGATAAGCACGTCAAACTCTGGAGAAGTAAAGCAAATTGTCCACATTTACATAGAGAGTTAGTAGTAAACAATGACCCAGGTCTGAGGGTTCCTCCGCACCTTCCCAGGTCACCTCCCTCCCTATCCACATACGCACATTTTTAAACCCACTTTTCACACCCACAGACAGAACATCCTGGATTGTGCCTCTCTTATTAGAGTGCAGAAATATAGGACTCAGTGCACCGGGTGCTTTACAACAATGACAAATATAAAACAAGGAGACATCTTACCAAACTCAACCAGGCAGATAACCTAGAGCTCATTGCCTCTCACTTATAATCAGTCTTTTAAACAAAATAAAATAAAAATAAAAATGAGGGGGCAGACACACTGCAGTCCTGAGATCAGAGCAAAACCTCTGATTTGATGTGCCCCGTCAAGCATCACAAGCACACCCAGCCCACATTCTCGCTTTCTGCTGTCACTACTGACATTAAAATAACTTGCCTGATTTTCCAAACCTCTGGGAGGAGGGCGGGCCTGCCAGCAGCAGGAAGCACCTCAGTTGCTTGTGGACAGACAGCTTCCCAGTGGTGGGAGAAGGACTTCCTGCCACTCCCTCTCCAAACTCACCACTAATTACCCACACCTGCAGCCCTTCATGCCCTGCCATCCCTTTTAACCTGAACCCTCATCTTTCCTATTATTTCCATTAAGGTTGTCAAAACTAGAAGTTTGGGAACCTTTCTCTGTGACCTTGGCATTTCTTTGCAGGCTTAACGTATTGACATTTTTTCCTCTGACTGCATCTCTTCTCATTTGTCATGATTATTGCTGAATTTTTCAACTGTCATTCCCAAACGTAAATCAATGGTTGTCTACTTCCTCTTTGTCATATCTGCACAGCAAACAGCCTTTCCCTTCTAAATGAAGCTTCCTCCCTTTCCATCCATTAAAAGGGGCCTGTCTGCAGGAGAAGTCAATCCTTTGTTAGGTCATTGCATTTATCATGCTTCCAATCAGTACCTGACACACTTATTCAGCCAGGTCTTCAACCACACAATCATTGTTCATCTGGGGGATTTGCTGAAATTTATTTATGCATGGTGTTTTCACTATCCATCTTGGGCAGTTTTAAATTTTTCACCCTTGTGCTTCTCTTTCTTGGGATCCTCAAGGCTTTGAGGGAATTTGTGGGGAGAGAGTAGCAGAATGCAGTGGCAGGAGTCAGGGAAGGATGGAGATGGAAAAGAAAAAGGATTCTTGTTTCTTTGGGAGTGGCTGTAGTGAGTTCCCTTTGGGATGAGAAACTGAGAGCAAACCAAGAGGGAAGCTGGACCAGGGACCAGGAGCACTAGTGACAGAGCACCCATTAAGCCAGGAAACCCTCCTGCCATGAAAAGAGCCCAAGAGAGAAAACTCCCCTGATGGACTTGATGAGAGTGAAGCCCCATCAGGTTCAATAAAACCCAGTTATAAATAGATTGGCTCCAACTGTCGTACAGAACTATTTAAGAGGAAAACTGTTCTAACAGAAAAAGGGAGCGACCCAATTTCTACGCATTCACACTGCCTCCAGGTAGTGGCTTAGCCTGAAACAAACCAGCACGTGTTGCCGGGACATTCCCAGATGAACAGGAAACTGACACCAACACCACTTGTGGGCACTGACCTAGAGTGGCCATCCTGCTGGCCGAGTGGTACCTAGACCCCTGCACCAAACTTGTCTCTCTTCCCCACCAGCCAGGAGCACACCCTTTATGCCCTCACTGCCTCTTCAAGGTTCTCACTGTTACCCAGGTCTCTGGCACTGGCACACACTCTGTCTTCTATTGGAAGAAAAATATTTAAACCGAAGAAATCTAAGCTTTTTCCTTCCCTATAAATGCTTTCAACTCAGGGTTCAGAGAAAGGACACCTCCAAGGGTAGCCAGGGGCCTACTGGCCCATACCCCTCCTGGCCTTTCTTCTCTCCCATAAAGACACCCAAGGCAAAAATAAAACATGGAATGACAATAATTCTAAGGCATATTTAATTGCTGTCTCCATCCTTTTACCAAAGTGTCCCAGAAAACCGAAAGGTCCATAGCAAAGGAAATGGCTCAGGGGAAAGGCTGGCACTGGATACTCTGAGGTGTGTAATGAGTGTAATTAACATGTTTATGCCATAAAGAAAGCATAAAGGCATTCACTCATATTTCACTTTCCTTAGGTCAGCAGGTGATGCCTTCTCCTTACCCAGGACCCATGCACATTTTGCAGACTCAGAAATGAAGGACTACTATTGTTGAATAGCTTACCTAAGGCCACAGACCTAACCAAGAAGGCTGGAGATGCTTGGTCCTCTCATCACTAACTGCTACTAGGAACCCTAAGACATTTCCTGATGTACTTGTTCTTAGGGATGCTGTTTACAGCTATGCAGTATATTACCTTTACAGCTGGACATGGCTGTCCTATGTAAGAGCGAGCAACTAGGAGGGAGATAAGCAGTCTTCTAAAACCACAACCTTTACACGGGCAAATGCAACTCTAAACAAAGCCCATGCAGCAGGAGACAGCTACAGGCACCTAAAAAACATATCCCCAACAAGAATATAAAGGCAGAAAAAATGGCTATCTCATGGCATTCTCCCCCTTGGGGCGAATACCCTCCCACCTGTCTCACCAATCCTCCACATAACTTGTGAAGCTATTTCTACGAGGTGGTAATGGGTGCAGAGTACTAGATACAACATTCTAGCAGATGCATGACCAGACAGGAATTACTGCTACAAACACTTACTGGCCCTAGAGTATCTTGCAGGGACATATATTGCACTCTGAATCTTCTGTAACTTCAACTGCTATATCAGGAAACCACCTTGGGCTGAATCCACTGCTCTTAACAAGGACCAGGTCATTTCTTTTTCATGCAAAGACTACAATTTAGCCAGAACTGTATCTGAAATGTATTCTTACTCTTGAAGTCCTCATCCAAACATGGGTGTAGGGATGCAAAGCAAGTCTTGAACTATTTCTCCATTAGTAATGAATCAGAACCAATTTCCGTGGATGAGTGTGGAGTGACACGTCGAGGGACTAAGAGTCCAGTGAATCTCATTGGCCAATCTCCTCTAGCATCCTCCTAGGATGTCCCAGTAGCCTGACTATCCTTTTAGCCTGATTATTTGCTTGAAGGTGATGAGTCAGGATGGTGACAGCTCAGATAAGGTTCCTGTCCACAACTTCCTTAAATTCAGACCCACTGTCAGAAATGATAGCATCTGGCCAGCCATGTGTTGAAAGTACCTGTGATTATTTCAGAAAGGGCTAGAACTAGAGTATCTGTGAGCATCTTAAGTCATTTTCAAAAGGAATCTATGCCTGAAGATTCTGAAGAATTAGTACTGATTCTTGACTAAGGCTTTGGTTAAGTAATTTAATGGTTTACAAAACACCTTCCATATACAGCATTTTTGGTGGATTATGTCAAGTAGCTTGACATTATCGCTAACAATCTTCAACATTATAATCCATTCTAGACTCCCAAATATAACTTCAGTAAGTTAATGAGAAAAATTCACAAAAGTACTGCACTTTAGAATAGCCAAGATAAGGCCGGGCGCGGTGGCTCACGCTTGTAATCCCAGCACTTTGGGAGGCCGAGGCGGGTGGATCACGAGGTCAGGAGATCGAGACCACGGTGAAACCCCGTCTCTACTAAAAATACAAAAAATTAGCCAGGCATGGTGGCGGGCGCCTGTAGTCCCAGCTACTCAGAGAGGCTGAGGCAGGAGAATGGCGTGAACCCGGGAGGCGGAGCTTGCAGTGAGCCGAGACTGCGCCACTGCACTCCAGCCTGGGCGACAGAGCGAGACTCCATCTCAAAAAAAAAAAAAAAAAAAAAAAAAAGAATAGCCAAGATAAAGTGATAACTACTAGCCTTTGGAATAAACAACATGATTTTACGTTTTCAAGGTTTCATGGAAGGGGGCAGATAATTTACTCGGGCTGGTTGCTTAGATTAGTTGAGTTTCTTTTTCATTGTTTTTTTTTTCTGTTATTTTGGTTTGTTTTGTTTGAGATAGAGTCTCACTTTATTGCCCAGGCTAGAGTGCAGAAACACAATCATAGCTCACTGCAGCCTTGAATTCTTGGACTCAAGTGATCTCCCACCTCAGCCTCCCAAGTAACAGAGACCACAGGTGCATACCACCACACCTAGATAATCTATTTCTATTTTTGTAGACTAGAAGTCTCCCCATGTTGCCAGGCTGGTCTTGAACTTCTGGCCTCAGGCTGTCCTCCTGCCTCAGCTTCCCAAATAGTTGAGTTCTTTAATGAGTTTCTCTACAGCCATCCCCTCTATTATACCCAATTGGAAGGGGAACCCAAGATAAGTAATTTGCAGCCATGTGACTTGATCAGTCAGCTATACTGACCAGAAAGCTTTAAATCAAAATCATAGATGAAATCTGTGGCAAAAGAGCATCAGTGTTTATTAGTCTTCCAGCTTAAGAAAGTATAGCCACAGGGAAAAAACGAAAGACACTATAAATATACTAATATAATCAAGCTTGAAATGAGAACTCAAAAAACTTGTTATTGGTATAAATGATAACAGCTATTTATTGAGATAATTTGCAATTTGTCTTTTCTCACAATAACAGCAAAACTGACTTCATGAACCTCTGGTTCTGTTGTGGAGCTGGGCACTCTGTGTGTCACTGAGCTCTCAGGGATTTTGTGACCAAACATAGCTTCACCATGGTGAGGGGAAGAAGACATACAGTAGGATATGATGGTTTTGGTTGGTCCTAATGTGTGAACGTGGGCTCCTAAATCAGTAACATTGCACACCCTGAGTATGATTGCACAGCTGGTAAAGCCGGCTCCACGGACAGGACTTCCCCAGCAAGAGAAGCAGGTAGCTCAGTATTGCTGATGAGAGTGGCTGTTCCAAGCATCAGCAGGCCTTGAATCTCTTCTCTCTGCTAGAGTCTCACTGATGCATCAGCATTCTTGGGTGGACTTCCTTGAGAAGAAGCTTAGAGGAAGGAAATAATGCAGATTCTGGTTTCGCATTTTCCTTCCATTCAGATCCTTGACTTACAACATCAGTAATGATTTCCAGAAGTATTTTGGCAATCCCATCTTCCATTGAGGGACCAAGATGTCTATTACTATCATCATCTGAGATGATGCCCCAGCTAATATCCTAGAAATCTGGGTCTTCATGAGGGTACAGATATCTATAAAGTAATGGAGATTCTGGACTGAAAGCCTTTAATATGAAACACTACTTAATTAACGATGACAATTTAGACACATGAACAGTTATTTATATGTTCAGGCAAGGTCACATTTGGCAGTGACCTTCCTGCCTCTTTTCTTCAGCAAGAATGCCTATGAGTTGACTGACCTCTGACACTGGATGTAACCTCTGCTGTCCTTATTCACAATGCCCATGACATCTCCAGACAGTTTTATCTCCCTGGGTATATGCAGCTGATTCCACCCTGGAGAGATACTCAGGTTTTTCAACTTGTTTTTAACTTCGAGTAAAAAGCAGTTTTAGCTCCCAAGCAAATTGATGCAGTAGCGGGAACTAGATAGGATGGCATAATTGTCCCTTGTCTGTTCCTTAGAAAATGCCTTGGGGTTTCAGTTGGCAAAATCCTGCAACTTTGCCTAATGGTACCAATACTTTGTAGTCTATCTGTCCCTGGTAGAATGTTCTAATAACTCTGGATGTGGCACATGTCCCAGTACGGGGAGAATCTAAGCAGATCACCTATAAGCATAACTATAGCTGGAATTCTTATTAGGCTTATTAGTTGAATTAAATAATTCAAATCTCAACTTGGGGATTCTATGTTTTTAATGTCCAAGATTACTTCCTTTTTAGGAATCACAATTTACACTCACAAAAACATTCCAGCAACATCAACTAAATGAACATTGCACTCAAAGAATATATAGCAGGTATGAAGCCTAGGAGTGGAGATAGATGAAGGCTCTCTCAGCAACTTTGACAAATGGCTTATTGAGAATATACCCTGAAAAGGGTCTTGACCAATTGTCAATAAACTACAACTCAAATAGCCTTCAGTCTAACAGTCACAATCACTGAAACCAGCAACGAAGACATCATCATCACCATCATCGAATGTCCACTTACCATAAAACTTTGCTGAGTTACAGATCTAGGAGTTGGACCTCTGTCATAAATTACATATATTTTATTTAGCCAGTACTTCCAGATTTCTCCAAATGGCTGCACCAATCTATGCTCTCACCTGCAGTGTGCAAAGGCTCCAGTTTCTCCTCATCTCCAAATAAGACACTGAGAAATTCCCCAAAGTGCTGTATCTATAAAAGGCCTAAGCTCAACACAGCAAACAGCTTGCCCTTCCTCCATTCTCATTTTAGTTGGTAAAATTTAAATTCCTAAACAGTGATTGATGGTTCTGGTGAGAGTTGTTTATACAAGATCTTAGTCTTAGGCAAATCAGGTGAAAGAACTGTTATTAGATATACTTAGGCTTCATGAACCATTAGAAGCAGAGCATAAATCTACTCGCAGGTCTCATGATTTTCTTCAGAATAAAAGCCTCTCAGCATATGATTCCAAGGAAGCAGGATGACGGACAGCCTTCAATGTGCTTCATGGTATGAATAAAAGGAAATGACATTTGCTAAGATCTTTGCTAGGACTGCATTCAGTTACTTGCCAATAGTACCTAAGAATGACTTTGCATAGGACTTGTGACTGATCAGCCTCATTTTTAAATAGGCTACCAACTCTGTCGCAAAAGAAATTTTGGAAGGAAGCTCTCAAAGAAGGGAATCCTGAACAAACTCCTGACGACATTATTTAGTCATTTTTGGGAAAAGAGTGGTTGGGATAAGCCCTGGTTATGCTATGTCACTGTAACCCTCAACTATAGGATCCCAAAAGTAATGAAATAAGAAATCAAACAAAACCAAAATCCTAAAAGACTAACCCACAGTGGTTCCTGTCATATATGAGGCTCTCCTCATCATACAGAAATTTGAGGGCTATGTGGACCAGGGCCCTAATAGTAAGGCAGTATCCCAGCCATATATAAAACAAATACCTAATACAGTATAATCCCTCTACTCTGCAAACTATTAGCCATGTAACTTGGGGAGGTTACTTAGCTTCTATAAGACTCAGTTTCCTCACTTCAACCACGAAAATGAAGGTTAACCCACCAAGGTGATGGCTGGCATAAATGAGACAACAGGTGGCCAACGACGGTATAGCTGTGCATACATCTTCTCTATGCACAAACATAAGAAACCAATTTGTACATGAATTCTACCAACATATGCACAAACGCATTCATTTACACACACACACACACACACACACACAGATCATGCATTAAAATACTTGTATATGCACTCACACATGTATACAGGCACACAAGCCTGCATCCATCCATGTTTATAATGGGATTTGCCGCCCCTTTTCTTCCCTGGTCACACCCCACCTTGTGCTGTATCTAGTGCACTGCCCTGTCTCCTGGACCCCGAGGTCCTTTCTGGGCACTGTAGGTGGTAGAGCTGAAACAGGGCCCAGAGTGCTTTCAGAGCCAGTTCAAACTTGGCATGGTGGAACTTTCAAAGGTGAGAATTGTAGGGTTCCTTAGAAATAATCAAATCTGGTGGTTCGACAACCTATGTTTTATTAGTGTAATCTTTTCTCCAAAGAAAATCTCACCCAGTTGTCCCAATATGTAAAGCAGATACAGGCAGTGTTGCACCTGTCTGAGTGGGGTGGGTATTCAGAGCCCTGCTTTTGCCACTCTTCCCAGATTACCCTGAGATCCTGCCACAGAGCCACTGGGTTCCAGAAAACACCCTTCCTTTAGCACATGGAGGAAGTGGGGCCCAAGGTGATGGAGCATGCCACGCAGTGCCACATGAGTGGTTTGTGTCAGGGAAGGACCTACAACCTAGTTATACTAGCTCAAAAACCACCTCTCTTCCTCCTGAGTTGCCAAAATATAGCCATCTAAATATCAGCATTTATATTAAGCATTAAATCCATTTTACTAAACAGTAACTACCCTTGCGGTACATGATGCACCAAGCTTTAGATGTCAACTAATTTGACTTACTCTCCCTTTCATTGCCCTTATATCTTACTTAATAAGACATTTTATTCAGATACTGCTGAAGTAATAAAGGAAGAAGCGTGGTTGCCAAATGTACTGCCATTTTTATTTTTAGCTTCGCTGGAGTAAGGGGTTATTTTCTTGTGAAAAGGATGAAATGCAGCTGCCGGCCTTTTAAATTGTATCACGCAATCCTGCTTTTGCCCAAGTAATAGATTTCCAGATAACTGCAGCAATCTTCTCAAAGTGTAAAAAAACAAAACCAAAACTAAAAAATAATAATCATAGCCACTGCCACCCTTCCCAGACCCCACCCAGCCTCCATTGTAAAGCATCCACCAAAGGGTTATTTGCAGCTCCCTGCCCCATGAATTCACCCCCGACCCCAAGAGTTAGGAGGCTACATTTCAGGCTCCGTAGCCAACCGTGCAAAGCTCTGACATTCTCTATCATAATTTTAAAAATCAATGATGATGATGATGATGATGATGATGACGACGATGATGTTAAACTAAAACTTACTGAGTGGTTATCACATACAGGTGCTGTGCCAACTGCTTTACATGCTTTATCTCATTTAATTTTCACAACAGCCCTGTGAGACAGGTAGCATTATTATTACTATTCCACCGATGAGGACACTGAGATACAGAGAGGCTAAATAACTTTCCCAAGGTCACCAATTAGTATATGGAGACTTGAACCTAGGCCTGCTGGGCTCCAGAATCCATAATTATAACCAGTACATTAGACAGGCTTTGTAAATAGCTGAGGCTTTTTTGTCAGCAGACCTGAGTCCAAATCTACTCTACTGTTTACTAGCTGTGTGTCCTTGGGCAAGTAACTTAACCTTTCTAAACTTCAGTTATCTCATTTGCAAAGTGGAAATAGCACCACTCGATTACAGTCTCATTTTGGGGAATGTGTCTTATTCCCTTGCCTCAACTCAGGAGGTCCTTCCTTGAACACCTAAATTCTGGACTCAGGGCTACCTGAAATTAAAGCAAGGTATTGGATTTTGTTGAAAGAGTAGGTGAGCCATAAAAAGTGCAGAGCAAGGTTGGGAAGACTGGGCTGGAAGGAAGAAGTGGGGAGAAGAGGAAGAGGGAAGAGTTTTGAACAGAAGCTCTCTCTAGCTATGAATATCTCCATTGAAAGTGATGGAACCAACAAGTGAAGGAGAAAACAGGTGTAACTCTACAGGCTGAAGACTTATACAGTTTTACAGTGGTTTATGTGATGTACAAATTTAACACCTGGGATCTTTGTAGCCCCAGGGAGTTAGGAAAAGGACCAATGGATGGAAATTCTAGAGAAACATATTTGGCTCATCTTAAGAACAAATCCTACTTGTCTCAGATAAGTTGGCTTGTGCTGCTTCTGCGTATAATGAATTCCCTATCACTGGAGACCCCTAAGCTGAGGCACTGAAAAGGCTGGTTAAGCTCTATCCATTCCAATCCTAAATTCTTTGATTCAGGAGTTGAAATCCCAATGATGTCCCTGATGGTGCAACTTGAGACTAGCAGTGTTGCTCTTCAGCTTTTAGGTTTGCTGTAGCCAGAGTGCAGTGTGGAGCACTAGGGGAAGCTTCCTAAAGACACACTAAAGTCAACCCAGATCCGTGACAAGTGTGTGCCTTACTGTAATATGTAAGTCTGCAAGGGTTCCTTCTAAGTATCAGATAGGATAGGAGAAGCTCAGAGATTTCCAGGAGAAAAACAACAAAATCTCCTGCTGTGTCAGGAAACAGCCCACTGAGTAGAAAGCAGTTTTGCTTGTTTATAGCAAAGTTACAGGCCCAGGAAACCAGAATAACAGCAGCATGAGTGGGTGCTAGAGTGTGGTAGCACACCACTGCAATCCACAAGACGTGCCCTGCAGGCTTGAAGAACACGGGTACAATCCCAAACTGCCAAACATGCCCATAAACACCCAGGTGAAGACCCCACTAATTAATGTCTTTAGTGAGCAATTTCATACTATACTGCATAAAATCAAGATAAAAAGGTGGGCGGGCTGCCACCTGGCTTTTCCAGCTAGGCTCTTGGAAAACCAGAAGTGCAGGTCTCCATCTTCAGGAAACCGGTTTACTATAACCTAGAACTGAATGCAGAGTGTAAACATACATGTCTCTGCAGAGCACTAGATGAAAAATTTCAGACAAGTGTTTTGATTCTAACCTGGAAGTTGGTTGACTTTGGTGACCAGGAAAGATCCTCCTGCCACTGTTTCATCTTTTCTCTCTCCTGCTTTTTTTTACTTTTTACTTTTTACTTTTTACTCGGCTAACACAGAGAAGATAGCTCTGTGGTCTTGCTCCCTGCTAGGTGGCTCAACCTGCTTTCCAGGCAGTTGATGCCCAGTTCTAAAAAAATCCTTCCCAGAGAGCCTTAGACACACAAGAATAATAGAGGCACAATAGGACTCCACCTGGCATTTCAGGTGTCCCCACATGCCTACGTGTACCTAGCACATGGATTAAAAGAATGGACTCTGCTACCAGACTACCTGAATTTGAATCCTAATTCAATGACTTCCTAGCTATATGACCTTGTACAAGTTACTTAACCTCTCTGGGGCTCAGTTTCCTTCTCTGCACAGGCGCAATATTAATAGAACCTATCCCTAGAGTTGTTATGGGAGCTAAATGAATATTGCCTGGTATGTAATAAGTGAGGCAGCCAGATTATACAAGGTCAGTAGTTCGTAGTTCGAGACCAGCCTGGCCGACATGGTGAAAACCTGTCTCTACAAAAAATACAAAAACTAGCCAAGCATGCTGGCAGGCACCTGTAATCCCAGCTACTTGGGAGACTGAGGCAGGAGAATCACCTGAACCCAGGAGGCAGAGGCTGCAGTGAACCGAGATTGCACCACTGCACTCCAGCAAGACTCTGTCTCCAAAAAAAAAAAGAAAAAGAAAAAGGAAATGCTTATGTAAGTGTCTGCTGCTGCCACCATTACCACCACCACCGCCACCATCACCTTCTTCCTCCACAATGACATAATTATCTCTTTGGAAAGAAGTTCCCCCCTCCAAACTACTAAACCAAATCTAAAATTATATTGGGGCCATATGCAGTTCAAGAATTTGGATGTTTCTCAGAATATATTTTTTAAGATCAAATACACAAAATATTTCTGTACAATAAACTGCCATATTCCAACCCCCCCGGACGCTAATACTTTCAAGCAAGTCTGGCAATTAAGTGGTAAGGATGTGGTGCGTCTTATGGAGAAAGTACTCCGAGGCTTGATATAAAAATGTTCATTACCAGCCAGGCCCCTGCAAGATGACCAAATTAACCTCACCGCCAGGAGTATATGAAGAAGGAATAATAAATTATTCAAAACCTAATGCTGAGAGGGCAAAAAAATATTTATGAAACAAATCATCAGATTATTGTGTTTTACTCACAATCCTCTTACATAGCTAAAGCGTCACATCCTCAAAGCACTTTGTCAGACAATCAGCCAGTCCCAGGGCGACTTGGTATTGGTGTCGTCTCTGGGAGAATGGAGCATACTCCGATGTGGAGAAAGGTCAGCAGAGGAGGCTGTAGATGTGAAAAGCCAGAAATTGGCCAAGGCATCCCGAGGTGCACTTGTAAGAAAGCCACCCATTCAACTACAGTGGCAGACAGCCACTGGGACGAGCATGTGACTCTCTTAAATCACCCGTTTCTTCAAAAGCAGAGAAACCCCAGCCCCTCAAATTTAATTCGTTGGCCCTTGAGAAAAGGGGGAAAATATAACAGGAAAGAACATATCCAGAAACCCACACGAAGCCTCCCCCACCTCCTTCCCACTCCCTGCCTGTGCTCTCACGCTGCTCCCTGCGCCCCCACCCCCTTGTTTAACGTCTCTAACTTTATGCCATGTTCTCTTCCTCTTTCAGCACGGCTGAGCAAAGCTGACAGGCGGATTCCTTTGCTTTTCAGGGTATTAAAGCCACTTTCCCGCTCTGACAGCCTGTTCTACTCTGCCACCTTATAGCTCTGGCTTCACACTCCTCTGGGCAGCCAGTCCTTCCTGACAGACCACTGTCACTTCCCATCATCCTCTCTGTATATCCTGTTCTCTCCCCCTCAGCACGCATCCCGACTTTCCAACCAATGCAATTATTTTTTTTGACAAGCCATCCATCAGTTTTAACTTTAAAAGCACTTTCTGCTGATATCCATTGTTAAATCCTTTGCTTTTTTATGGGGCTTGCATGAGAGAATATGATATCAGACATTCAAGCTACCAAACCATGTAAATTTACTTTGTTCTCAGCTATGTTTCCAATTTCACGTCCAATTTTTCGGTACATTATGCGTAGTTGTTGTGCTTAATATGATGTTGTCAAATCCCATTAAAGTTCACTGCATTGCACGGCTTTAAAAACAGGTTACAATTTGCATTCTATAAAGAAAGGAAAGAGTGCAGTCTGAAGTCAAGCTGAATCTTATTAAAATTATCTGTTCAATTGTTACATTTGTAGATGGAGTAATTTTGAGGCATTAGCTGAGACACATATGAAAATGTCAGCGTGCCAACTAACGACAATGAGAGCAAAAGGAATATCTCTGTGAAACTCAATAAAGCTCCTTTGCTGGTGACATAAATTTGATGATAATCCGAGGAAATGAATAAGGGACTATCCCGTTTGAATAGGAATTACCTTTTCTATTAAATCACTTTGGTGTGTTTCCACTTGGCCTACATCCTGGTCCTAGACCGTAGTGAGTCTCAAGAGACTTACTTCAATGCAAGGGGGTAGGGAGGGGTGCAAAAAAGGGAATCCCTAAAATGGAAGGTCATTCCTTTGAAGGGTGTCACATGCAGAGGAGTCTTAAGACACCTTAAAAGGAGTCTTTAAAATTATTTTCTCCTATTTAGAAGAAGCAGAGAAAGTAGAGCTCTTCCATGCATGAGCAACACATAAAAAATGGCATTGGTCTAAAAACAAATCTCTAAGCACAGGAAACTCACTGGGAAATGCAAGCATTCACTGCAAAGGGGGAACACTTAGGTGCAGCTGGATGGAAAGGGGGAATTACGGGAAGGATCAGAGATTGAGATTTATGAGACTGGAACCAATAACGTCAAGCTATTTCTAGGGGTTTTCCTCTCCCATGGAGTTCCTCTCCTGGTTGTTTTTATGACAGCACTGATTTCTACATGTCCTGTCATTAAATCTAGTCTCTGATTTTAAGGGTATCCATCACCGGCACTGAGCAGAATTATGCCATTAGAGGCATTATTAACTGAACCATTGACTTCATTGACTATAACAAGTTGAATTTTTGTTTCACACACAAAGAATATTCCCAGTGCAGACATCTATACCCTCTTCAATGTTATTTTATTAAGGATACCATAATTTTAATTTTTCCAGTACAGTCAGTATTTAAGTAAGCCACAACGA
Source organism: Hylobates moloch (assembly GCF_009828535.3). Classification (NCBI taxonomy): domain Eukaryota; kingdom Metazoa; phylum Chordata; class Mammalia; order Primates; family Hylobatidae; genus Hylobates; species Hylobates moloch. Next base: position 70,521,387 of record NW_026652278.1, on the reverse strand, counting down.
CAAAGAATAAAATTCAGTGACTATGGAAGATGTAATGAGGTACTAAGGAAGTAAAAGGTAGTGCAGAGGCAGGGAGAAAAGGGCAGAGTGTGTTTCAGGTTCAGCTCAGACACTGATGAGTTATGTGACCTTAGAAAAGTCACTTAACCTCTCTGGGCCCCCATTTGTAAAAGAGTATCAGTATCCATTAGAGTGACTTTAAAGTCTAAATGAGATGATACCTGTAGCCTTTATATTCTGGCACACTGTAAGAGTGTCATAAATATGGATATCATCATCACTACCAATAATAGATGAAGAAGAAAGTATAGGAAATAGATGGAAAGAATAGGGAAGAAAAAAGTCTAGCAAGAGATCTAGGCTGAAGATGAAAATAAGTACTTTGGTAAGATCCAGGGAGAGCAGATAGGTTTCAATTTTCATGATAAAACTGATCGGCTGGTGTCTACCCTCAGGACATTGTTGAGAAGGATTCTGAGGTCTCATCCACATTCTGGAGAAACAGTCCTGCAGTCAGTGAGTTATGCCCATAGTGGGAAGTAGAGGGCAGTGTAATATGTGGAAGTTGGAAAGGCAGACATTAATGTTGGAACTCTGCATCAAAGGGTAAGCGTAAGGTAAGGAGGAGAAGCTAGGCCAGGAGTTCATGATGAACCACACAGATAAAAGGAAGATGGCAGAAAGCAACCTCCAAACTGGCTAATAAGAACCAAGCAAGTAGACAAGAGGGCTCCCAACAAGGACAGATCCATACTTCTTCCTGGTCTTGACACTCAACCAACGAGTTCCTTTATGCCCATGGTCCATCAAGCAAGGTCATCTCAACCATTCTGACATGTCAAGGAAGGAAAACCAAACCAAAACTCATGCTGTCATGCCTGGGAATAATGAGAGAGACCATTAAGGTGGCAACAATTGAAAGCTTCAGAGTAGGAACACTTCTTGTTTCTAAACAGTGAGCAATTTTCCAGAAACGGAGGAAATTGATCCTAAAAAGTGGTCTTCCTGATGGAGCATGGAAGGAATGAAACAGACACCATGACTTTCCCCCATTGTTGGGAAGTCTGGCCACCAGGATGGGCAGGAGACAGATATCAGCCCAGAAGAAAGACTTACTACAATTTTACATTTGGTTCTTCTAACTCACTATAGTGGAAGAAAATGAAAGAGATAAAAAGTAAAAGGAGGCCAATGTTGGGGGGAAGGAAGAGGAGAACAATGGGAGGATGCAAGAGTTTACTGTTAAGACACATTAGTAAGTCCAGCTGACAGAAAATAGAGGTGGGCAAGGGAATAGGAAGTTTATCAATATTAAATGCCAGGAAGGATCAGAAGGAGGAAGGGGATATGTAAATATGGTTTTATGAAAACTTCCTCACAACAAGAGCTTCTAGAAATTTTAGATCTTGAAAATAAAGAATGCTTCAGGTTGGTTTTAAACCAAGTTTTGAGGAGCCTCACTATCACTCCAGGAAGTCACTTTGGAATCTAAAAGATAGAAATGTCTATACAACCACGTAGATAAGCTTGCAGGCACATATGCCCACATGCACACATGCATGCACGCACACACAAACACAAAACTTTTTTCTACCTCAACTGGAAATCTTCAGTGACTATCTGAAAATCTCTCCAGATCCTTTGTCTCCTATAGGAGCCAAGATTCAGCCCCTCATCCTTTGACCAGGTGAAAATATTTCACAGCATGAGCTTCCCTATTTGAAGGCTAATTAGCCCTACACATCATCCATTCCTCCCATGAATGTCTGCAGCAGTGATTACATACAGAACTAGGCTGACATTCTGCACTTACTGATCTCTATTTGTATTCATCTTTCTACACATATATGTCTGTCTATCAGCAGAGTGGAAGTCCTGTGAGGGTAAGCACCATATATTCTACTACTTTACATCCCAGTATTAAATACACAATACCCAATACAAAGTAGGGCCTCAACAAATAAACCTATTTGAGGAAGGTAATGTCAGGAGGTAATGATTGGACCTAAAATAGTACAAAAGAACCAGGTCTCCAGCAACTTGGCATTTTTTCTTATTGCCAAATCTCATATCCTATTAAAGATTTACATGTCAGTGGCAGAAATATCCCTGTTTAAATATCTAAAGAGTGACTCCATTTGTTTCTCCCTACATTATTAATTTGATTGGTTTTAAAGTTATTGGATGTGAGAGGCATTAGACAGACCACACACAAAATGAGAGCTCCCTTCTCTCCTCTCTCTAGGAAATTACTCTAGTGGAACAACATGGCCCATCCACACACCCTATCAGCCATCTCCAGAGGCTAGAATCATGCCTGCAACTGCACGAAGCTACGCACATAAAGAAGAGGCAGTACTTCCTGGGGGTGCAGCAAGTCATAAGCATTTATTGAGCACCTCCTATGGCTGGTATTATAAAACCCAGGCTGAGCTGTGTTTCATTTTCTAGTCTTTGGGGTTGTTTTTGTTTTTGCTCTTTGTGCTAGAAAATCTGAGGGACAGAAAGGAAGAAGCAATGTGGTACAATGCTAAGGATAAGATAGCTCTGCCATAACAGTCAGCTATGTGACTATCCTTGGGAATTTTCCTCTATATACTTTGGCTTCCTTATCTGTAAAGCGCATAGGGAGGGCTGGATTGGATAAATTATAGCAAGGAGTTGGTATCAGACAAACTCTTAGACTCCTGCCAATGCTATTATCCCAGGACTACTAATATTGCTGACTGGGAGACCTCTGTCCTTCATTTTCTTGTGAAACATCTGGCCTTCTGCACAAGCAGGTTCTCCAATCATTTCTAAGTCATAATCACCAAAGGATGCTTATGAAGTGCTCATAGAGAAAAAGCACTACACATTACTATACTGTAAGTCAAATGTGCCATCAACAGGAAAAGTCCTGGGGGTAATCTCAAATCTGGATCTTTTGGGTGGGGGTGGTGTACCATCTAGGCTTGCTTGGATTGCACTTTCTGACCCAAGATGTTTTGAAGGTCTCTAGGGAGCCAGCACTGAAAGGGAAGAGGCTTTCCAAAACAATGTACTTACTAGGCCTAGAGACTGGGAACATGGGGAGGGCCCTAAACCCAACCCCCAGGAGAATCAAGCCTTGAGTGTTCAGCTGCAGAAGAAAACTGTAAAACTGGACTAAGCTCAACTGAAGGGATTTAGTCAAGTTGATGCTGATTTTCAGAGTGAGAGAAAGAAAGAGTAGAGAGGAGAGAGAGATAATTATTAATAACTCAGGGACAATGCATTTCTGAAAATCAAGTGTTTAAAAACAAATGCTGCCTACTCGGACATGACAGAGAAGCATCAGAAGGCCCCAGAGCAAACTAAAGCATTTCTCAAAATCCACAGGGCTGCTCCCTGGACCTTCTCCAGGTGGCACATCCCAGGGAGAAAGAGGAAATATATCTAATCCAGGCAGACATCTCCATAAAAGCTGCAGTTTCAATTCTCTTAACCTTAGATACAATTTTACAGAATGTCTAAAGATTTCAGAAAGCTTTTTTCAGAGGGTAAGCCATTAAGTTTTCATGAGATGAGCTCCAAGGACCTCCCTAATCGAGATTCCTTGGATCCAAAAACCTACTATCACTCCCTTCTACAGAAATATCTCTACATCTTAGAACACTGAGTAGGCAAAACCCTAAAGGCCCAGGTGCTGAGCTTTCCTGTATCTGTGTTTGGCCACACACAGCTCAACGAGTGACAGTGCACAGGATCTGTATGCTCCAATTGCACCTGCATGGCACTGAGCTGAATAAAACCTGTAAGATAAAATCACCTACACTGCTGAAAGACATTCCAAATGATGCCAAGAGTAAAAATTTGCAGACCAGCTGGGTAAATGAATCTTGAGCCTTCACTGTCCTCTTGTTTCTTAGTCAACCCCTAAACTAAACATCCCTGACAGCTTTGGAGCTGCCCATAATTAGCATCATACAGGCCATAGAGAGAAAGTTCAGAGCCAGGAATCAGGCGCCAGGCTGCCCAGCTTCGCATGCCGGCTCTGTCCCTGGTCAGCTCTATGACTTCAGTCAATTCACTAAGCCTCTTTAGAACCTCAGGTCCTCCTATCTAAAATAGACATTAATAACGGCACCTGCTTCCTACAGCCGTTGTGAGGATCCAATGATTTAAGATATGTAAAGCCCACAAAATCATGCCTGACACATGGTAACTACTCATAAAGCTGTTATTTTCTCTTTTTACTCTGCAGGACAACTCTCCTAACTCCCAACTGTTTGTGGGAGGAACTGTCTGCTCCATCTTTTTTTTTTTCCACACACAGTGCCTGGGTTGAAATATAACTGGTGCCCAAACAATGTCTGTAAACTAAACAGGTGAATAAAGGCAAGAATGGGGCAGGTTCCCGTGAAGGCCTCACATTCATACTTACCTACTCTATGCTCTCTATGCGCCAAAGTCAAAGCCCCTCTTCTCCACCTGGCTTGATTCTCCACATTGCTCATGGCTCAGTTCAAGACATCTGCTTCTGAAGGAGTTGGAGGCATCATAGTTGATATGGTTTGGATATGTGTCCCTTCTAAATCTCATGCTGGATTGCAATCCCTAATATTGAAGGGCCTGGTGGGAGGTGACTGGATCATGGGGGTGGATTTCTCATGAATGGTTTAGCACCATCCCCTTGGTGCTGTCCTAGTGAGTTCTTGCGAGATCTGGTTATTTAAAAGGGTGTGGCACCTCCTGCTCCTCACTCTCTCTTGCTTCTGCTTTTCCCACGTGATGTGCCTGCTCCCTCTTTGCCTTCCACCGTGATTGGAAACTCCCTGAGGCCTCCCCAGAAGCAGATGCTGCTATGCTTCCTGTACAGCCTGTAGAACTGTGAGCCAACTAAGCCTCTTTTTTAAAAAAATAAACTACCCAGTCTCAAATATTTCTTTATACCAGTGCAAGAATGGCGTAATACAATAGTGTAGTGGTAAAGGCCACTGTTCTATGGCTAGACTGCCTGGGTTTGAATCCCAGATTTTCTACTTGCTCGACCCCAGTGAGCCGTGACACTGCTCTGAATGCTTCATTTCCATGATCTCATCAAGTCCTCACAGAAATCAGAGGTTGTCTAGAGGTTGGAAGTACTTGATGATTCTCATAGTCCTGCTTTGTCACCATCTTGGCTTTCAGCTCTGGGGGTGTCAGGAATGGGCATGGCCAGTGCCAGGCCTGTGTGTGTGTGTGTGTGTGTGCACGCATGTGTGGGTGTGCATGTGTGTGCACTGACCACCACAGCCTGCGAGCCTTCCCTGCAGGATGCTGCTCCCGCAAGCACCAAGTACCAAGGCGGGGTACATACCATTATTCTGAATTTATGGTCAAAGAAACCGAGGCTTATAGAAGTTTATTTGCCCAAGGTCACTGTGCTCTAAGTCAGCTCTTCACTCCTTCTGTTTTCTCCCAGTGACTCCCTTTTACTTTGTTTTTTAAATGTTCCTGCCATGTTGTGAGGTATAAAGAACTCATTGCACCATTCTGGGGCCAGTGTCCAAGCCCCTTGCTCTTTCTTATCACCCTGCACAGCTGATTAGAGAGATCACATTTGAAAATAATCCATTCAATGATATTTGTCACACTCCCCAGATTCCGGATTTAGCCTTGTTCTGACCACGCTAACATCCCTCTTATACCAGAGAATGGCTCTTCATTTAGGAGGAGTATTTCGGATGGGTCCTTCCTGAACTTAGCCTAAGGCCTACTGGCCATGCAGCTGTGGGGTCAGTGGAGAACACGGGCCTGGGGACAGCATGGAGTCATATTCTCTAGAGCAGCCCACTCCCAGGATGAGCTTCTGCCGAGACCCATGCTGCCTGGCCTGGGGCTAGATGGGAGAACTCACCGGATGGGTTTCAAAAACAGAATACTGGAACTGCCTCTGTCACCTGGAGACAGAGGAGAGGCCACACATATACTGGGTAGCAGCTGACATCCCCTCTCGCCCCAATTCTTACCTATTCTGTAACTTACCTGAAAGAGACTTGCCCACCGATGGGCTGCACGGCAGGCATCCTAAGCTGCTCCTCCTCCTTGGCAGAGGAGATGGTGGGCCCTGCCACTGCCTCTACACAGCAAACTGTTGCTAGGTTTATGTAAATACCATGGAAACCAGACCTGTAACACAGAAAGACTCCCAAAGAAGCAACTTAACATAAGGTCAACAAGCCCCCTGACAAAAAGTGTATATAGTGCTCAATCTTCAAAATACAGCCAACCCTCTGTTTTCCTTCCTAACCCCTAGGCTAAAAAGGCTAATGAGATTCACAGACAACATATATTAAATGATGGAATTCTCTGCACAGCTCGATTTCTTTCTATAAATAATTTTAAAACTATTACCCAATAATGTATTGTAATAAAAAAGCTGACAGGGTCTTGCTCAACAAGTAATCACCAGCGTGTTTTCACACCTGGAGATGGAGAACTTTCTTATTACGTGCCCCTGGTGATTTTTAGGTGTTTCCATAAAGCTGTTGCCATTATTTATAAGCCACAGGTTACTTCCCTTCACTGTATGCTAAAATTAATGAAAAACTTATTTTAAAGATTCAGAAAAGCATGGCAGAGCAGAGGGTATGTGCCAGGCAGCCCTGGTGGGGTGGGGACAGTTTTTCTAAGTCCCCTGTGGCCTTATGGCAGGTCTGACTCTGTTTGCAAGGCAAGAGGCAGCACCTTTGGAAATGAGGTGACCTCCTGGGGAATGAGGCGCTGGGAAACAGCCATCCCATCCAGGTAGGGGCTGCCTCACCCCTGCTGCCTCTCTCTTGCCAGGCCCAGAGCCCCGAGGAGCCCAGCCAGCAATAGCCACGTGTGCCTGGCAGTCTCTGCTGCCAGGCACTGAATGTCCTGCCTGCACCCACTGCTTAGCCGCCTTGGTACTTGGTGCTTGCAGGAGCAGCATCCTGCAGGGAAGGCTCACGGGCTATGGTGGTCAGTGTATACACACGCACACGCACACGCACACACAGGCCTGGCAATGGCCATGCCCATTCCTGACACCCCCAGAGCTAAAAGCCAAGATGGTGACAAAGCAGGACTATGAGAATCATCAGGTACTTCCAACCTCTAGGCAAGTCTCTGTGTTCCTGGACACAATTAATACCAATGGGTCCAATAAGACCTACTCTAACACCTATAAACGCCCAATCTGTACATCCAAACCCACTTCAGATGTCATTGTCTCTTCTGAGGTGCCTTCTCTAACACCATGAGGTGGGACTACTCCCTCATTAAGTATTCAGTCCACAGGAAGGGTGGCCAATTCTATGACACCAACTCACTGGCCTGTATTGTAGCTACTTATATTCTGACCCTACCCCCCTGCAGAGCTAGCTGAATAGACAGCCTCTTGGGTGGACCACGTCTCACTCATCTCCAGAATACCCACACTGCCTAGCCCAGTCACCTGGTAACTGCCCCCTGAATCTAAATAAAGTAGCCTAGTTCAGAGCTTAGAAAGGGCCCAAAACTTGAGAAATGAAGATATGGAGTCAAGCCTAGGTTGTCCTACAAGCTGTGATCTGGACAAGTCACTTAACCTCTCTGAACCTCAGTTCTCTCAACTGTTAAATTAAAAAGGTTAGACATGACGCCAGGCTTGCTGGCTCATACCTATAAATGCCAGCACTCTAGGAGGCTTAGGCAGGAGGCCTTGTCTCTATAAATAACTTAATTAATAAATAAATAAAGGTTAGGGTCAGGTACAGTGGCTCGCGTCCTATAATCCTAGCACTTTGGGAGGCTCAGACAGGCAGATCATCTGAGGTCAGGAGTTCAAGACAAGCCTGGCCAACATGGTGAAACCTCATCTCTACTAAAAATACAAAAATTAGCTGGGCGTGATGGCAGGTGCCTATAATCCCAGCTACTCAGGAGGCTGAGGCAGGAGAATTGCTTGAACCCGGGACACAGAGGTTGCAGTGCTGAGATCATGATCATGCCGCTGCACTTCAGCCTGGGTGATAGGGCAAGACTCTGTCTCAAAAAAAAAAGAGGGTTAGACATGAGAATTTATAAGGCCTCTTCAGCTTTAAACTTCTCTGACATTATAATATAAAGCTATAGTATTCGTAGTCAGTCATGACATAGTAACTTAATCCAGTCAGATAACAAGAGAACAACCTGGTTCTTCAATGGGCCAGTGAGTGCATATGAGGGGAAGGAGGTGTATTTTGAGGATTTTATTTTTCTTTTGTCATTAAATAACACCAGACTTTTACCTTTGTACAGGCTACAACACAAGAGGTCATATTGCCCTGTATTTCTAAAATAACACCTGTCTACTAATATATCTGGATAACATTTAAAATCACTAATTAGCAGACTTTTCATCCAGTGAGAAATTTGTCTATAATTAAGAAACCAAATACACATGATTCAACCCAGTTTACAAGAAAGATCATTTGAGAAGAAGGATAAGAGAGAGGTTAGTTAACTGAGGGATCTGTGCTCTAGGTGATATCTTGACCAAGACATGCCAATCACAATTTTAGATCCATAAAAGGGAACTAATAGATCTTCTATCACAGCAGAAAATGGGTCTCTGATATTTGGAGAGAGCATTCACTTATTGAGTTATGCTTCTTAACTTTGGAGAAAGAACTGGAAAAAAAGAGGCTCAAAATATGTCCCTGCTCACAAAAATGAAAATTTTATGTACTTATATGGCAGTGTAAGTGCATCCTTACAATGCAAATCATATAGACAGAAAAGGCTGCATCTCCGTTTTCCCAGCACATGGGATAAATAAAGTCACAGGTTCATTTTTAAACTTGGAGTAAAGTAACACTAATAGGAGAGGCAAAATACCCATTAACATAAACTAGCCATTTCAACAGCTGGAAGCTAAGGAGCAACCAAATAACAGTGGGGAAAACAACTGCCAGCTGCAATTTTCTCTCCTTTTTTGATCCTTTTACAAGTATGTGTTGCATGTGTTTTGACTATTTTTGAGAAGAAGGAGGAAAAAAAAAATCCTTGTACAGTCTTCTCACCATGGTTGCTTTTCGCAGGCTTTTTTCAGATGATATCACTTCATTTCGTAAACCTCTGCTTCTTTGTAAGCATTTCCGAGGAAACATAGAAGGACAGGAGGGTGCTTCTCTAGCACCTTGAACAGTGGAAACGCTCAAGGAGGGTGATGCCGCAGCAGGCAGAGAAGGCTTCACTTACCCCCACGGCGGGGCAAGCCTTTGGAGGATAAGCTCACAAGGGATTCATACGGGAAAATAAGCAAACGGGAGCCTAGACAGATAGAAAGCCGGACCCAATTTCATGGGCTCCAGGACATTCTCCCGTCCCCTTGCTCCTCTCCAGGGGCACCCTGATGCCGGCCACCAGGTGTACCTAAAAGGCCACCCCACATTGTGCCCTCAAGTTTCTCACTCAGGGCCTGGCAGGTGAGCCCAAGGCTCCCTCCTAATGCCAAAGTTCTGCAGCTCTATGAAAAGAGGTGAGGGAAACCTCAGCCTAGCCTCAGGGAGGTATGAAGATTCATCTGGCTCCCAAAAGGCAGGGCTAACTTCTCTATCAGGCACATGGGGTGCATGACCTATGAGACTTTAGAGACTACAAAAATGTTTTCATTTCGTTTAAAGTCAAAAGAAAAATTAACCTCAGGCAGAAGAATTTTTTTTCCCCCCGAGATGGAGTCTCGCTCTGTCATCCAGGCTGGAGTGCAGTGGCGTGATCTTGGCTCACTGCAACCTCTGCCTCTTGGTTCAAGTGATTCTCCTGCCTCAGCCTCCCAGGTAGCTGGGACTATAGGCTTGCGCCACCATGCGTGGCTAATTTTTGTCTTTTTAGTAGAGACAGGGTTTCACCGTATTGGCCAGGCTGGTCTCCAACTCCTGACCTCATGATCCACAAGCCTTGGCCTCCCAAAGTGCTGGGATTATAGGTGTGAGCCACTGCGCCCAGCCTTCCTTTCTTTTCTTTTCTATTTTTTTCTTTTTGGAGACAGGATCTCACTCTGTCACCCAGGCTGGAGCACAGTGGCATGATCATGGCTCACTGCAACCTCCACCTCCCAGGCTCAAGCAATCCTCCCACCTCAGCCTCCCAAGGATCTGGGACTACAGATGTGCACCACCATGCCCAGCTAATTTTTGTATTTTTTTTTTTGTAGAGATGGGGTTTCACTATGTTGGCCAGGCTGGTCTCAAACTTCTAGGCTCAAATGATCTGCCCACCTCAGCCTCCCAAAGTGCTGGGATTACAGGCCTGAGCCACTGTACCCAGCCAGAAAATGTTTTAATATATAATATTATTATACGTATTTGTCTTTATCGATCTAATCATTTAAAAAAAAAAAAACTACTGGCAGTTTTTAGGTGGGAAGGGACCCAGAAAGGCCCATGTACCTAGAGTCTATGAAAGTCATGATGCATCTCTAACGCTAGATTATTCCTGTCCCTGAGCCTTTGCACATTCTGTCCTGGATACCTGGCTTCAGCCTTCTCTTAACTACAGTCTATTCATTCACTAGACTCAACTTCTACCTCTCACTTGATCCCTCCCTGGCTGCTCTGAATACTCACACTTCTCTCTCCTCAGTTTGAAATTCCCCAGCAATTACAGGATAAGCAATAGCCTCACACTTGACATGTTTCTATTTTGTGTATATATTATTCCTGCTTATTCATCCTAAAAGACACATACTACCCCATTGCTAAGATACCTTGAGAGCCCACCACTGCCCACGAAGGCAAGGCTACGTGTCTCAGCCTCACATTCAAACCATCAATAAGTAGAACTCTACCTACAGTCCTTACATTCTCCTTCCTACATTCCCTCATCCTTACCTCCCCTATCCCACCCTAATGTACCCTGAACTACAGACATATCAGACATTTACCATTTTGCAAATATGCCTCATATTCCTCCCACCTCCAGGTCTTTGCGGAAGCTGTTCTCTCAGCCTGGAATGCCCTTCCTTTCCATAACTTCCTAACAAAGCCCAACCCAACCCCTACAATTCTAATTCAGATGTAACCTCTTCCAAGAGGGCTTCCAAGATCCTTCTATTTGGATTCTGTCACCCATTCTCCTCTTTACCTCAGCACTTTGCATGTCCTCTGCAACATTCATCAGAAATTTACTTCCATCAAAGGCATGTGAAGAGCATGGAAGATATTATAGTCTGGTTTCTTCAGAAACAGATGATGGAAGAAGGATTTAGGTGAAAGCATTTTTGGGGAGGTGACCCTAGGAGTGGGAGAGTAGGGACATGAGAAAGGGAAGGGGAGGAAATGAGTAATGGTGCATGGTGTATTGTTGAGCAAGTTCCCACTGTGTCCAGCTGGAACTCATGCAGCTGGGAAGCTCTGGGAGACAGAAAAGACTGTGCCTCAAAGTTACCCCCATGAAAAATACAGGGTTTTTATCCACCAACTCCTGCTTCTCTGGCCTTATCACCTTCCCTGTCCCAAGAAAAAGTGGTTCAGTCACCAGAGAAAACTCTAAGGCAAAGCTGCAGGTGCTGCTGGCTGGGCAATGTACACAGAAAGGGTAATACTGACAGGGCATAGGTGGTCACCGACAGCTTCTGCTGAAGACAGCATGGACTTATTCAGCCTCAAGCACCCAGCAGGATCCTGGGCATGTGGCAGGCACTCAGGAAGTGCTCACAAAATGAAATCACTTTTAAGCTCTTTGAAGGCAGGGGCTACATTTTATTTTCTATCTGACACAGTAGATAGCCGCAGCATAAGAACTCAAATCATACATGCCCACTGAAGAACAGTGAGTGATTTAACTTACTACCCCACCTCCTGAATCAGACCAAGCCATGTGAATTGAATTCCTATCTTATTAGCTGTTCACTCTTTCATAAACGCCAGCATTACCTGCTCTTGTGAAGTTTAGCAATGAGGACAGTAACAAAGATGTAAAGAGTTAAATAGTCTCTTGAGAAAACGTACCTACATCCAGAGAACAACCCAGGAACACTACAAGATTCTGGGTAATTAACCTGAATTTCTACCTTTCTGGAGCCTCTAGCTCCTCAGTCTCTCAGGTAGCACTGTCTGTGCCCAGGAACTGGGATTGAGAATACATTAGGGGATCTTCGAAGCCCCCCCATGCCACCTCCCAGCTTTCTTGTGATTGTACCATGTCACACAGGGTGCACCAAGAAATAGCCTCGGGGCCCAGCCTACACTAGACATAGCCAAAGACTCAAATAATAATAATAATAATATAAGCCCATGCAATAGCACCAGGAAAGGGAGAGACAAGCCAACTTTTCTTGCCAATGTCAGAGTGGAACAGATGTTTCATCATCTCCAAGGTATCCGCTCTCCTAGGACACCAGACATAGGTCACCTGTCAGTCATTCATCTTTATGATGAGTTGCAGCGGCCAGCACACAGTAAAGAATAATGCACATCCTCTCCAAAAAAAAAATACCATTTAATAGTGAGGATATGCTGAGGGTGATTGTTCATGCCAGATTACTCCACTGACGCAACCAATCAACTCCCAACACTAAACCACAAAAAGAAAATCCTGCACTCTGTCTCGCACCAAACAAGAGACAGAGAACCCATGGAAAGCATATGAGTTGAATTTTGCCTGGACAGAAGTATCCTATGGCTGAGTTTGATGAGACCTGGCCACCTCGGTATCTGGTAGAGAGACCAGGGATTGATGAACTTGGCCTGGCTATGATATCCCTCAAGCAACATGGCTAAAAGAGCACAGGAATCACACAGAGAACACCTGGCTTCTATGCATGGCTTTACTCCCAGCTGACATCTTGAGCAAATCACTTGCTCCGATTTCTCTTTCTAGAAGATGAGACGATAAATTCTAAGTCCCCCACTTCCAGCCTTTACATTACATAGAGTCCTAAGGATCTTCAACCCAGAGTGTATGTTACATTTCATTCCTAGAGTGACAGCAAAATACTGGACAGCACAGCATTTAAACCCTCCAAAATGTTAATACTATCACTAGTAAATTTTAACCTGAGTAAAGCTAACTGTCCTACCACTATTTTTCCCTAGACATTTTTTAGAACTAAAATGCTACAGAAGACCTGTTCAATAGAAAATTTACTGTATAGTTTAACTGGAAAAAGAAATGAGCGAAGGAGAAAAATAGAATTTGAACCCAGCTCTTGAACATCAACTTGATGTTATTCCAACTCATCTAAAAGAGCCACACAGGAATTGCTTTGACCACCAGAGGGCTTTCCACACTGACAAAATGCATTAATAAGACATAAAGTGGTGAAATTAGAAAATAAAAAGTTCTAAGTTACATTGTCTAGGTCTCTAAAGGAGTGGAGGTGAAATGAAAAACATCAATGACAAAGAAATAAAACCCAACTCAAGTTTCTCCTGTGATACATTTCTCTATAAACATGATGAAGAAAAATTCCAGTCCCTCCTAAGTTTCAGAAAACCATAAGAAGAACTTGACTGGTGCATAGAAGCAAAAGGAAATCACAAATTAGCTACCGGAAGTTTCAGAATCTTGTTACTAAGATATCATTCCCTAAACGTTGAAGTTGTTTCCAGCATTCTTTTGCTTACTCCATCAAAATTTAGAAGTACTCACAAATATGATGTGATATGCTTGTAACACATGGGTTGCAGAGACCCAACACTGTTGACCATTCACTAAATGACACGCTTATGACAGTCCTTTATGTATATTAACTTGTTTAATTCTCATAATCATTCTAGGATATAGGCACTACTATTATCGCTGTTTTACATATGAAGAAATTGAGGCAAAAAGTTTGAAAGCCTACCCGGGGTCAAATAGATAATAAGTGTCCAAATAAAAGTTCTGGAATAAACTATTCACCTACCACCAGCTCAACTTCCACCTATTAGAGATAAGCATTCTATAAAACAGAGCTACCATGTACCACAACCTACAGAATAAAAAAAAAATACATTAGTGAAAGAACAGTCTATCTTTGGGCTTGAATCTGTCTCTGTGGGTTTTCAGAGGATATGCCACAGCATCCAGGGCTACAGGGACATCAGAGCAGGCCAAGAGGATGCAGAGAGAGATTCCATGAACCTAGAGGCTCCTGTTTCTACTAAAGGCCCTTCAGATTTTTTCTGTTTAATGAACTGAAAGATCCCACACACGATTTCATTCCAAATAAAAGGTCCTACTGAAATATAAAAGTTTAAATCTGCTATTTCACTAGATATTTCAAAAAAATTACTTCTTTGGGTTCTCCTCCCTTAAACACATTTTACAGCACTTACTATACTAGGGTAAAATATTTTCACTTGTGTAGCTCCCTTACTATGTGATTGCATTCCCCAAGGTCAGAAATAGCATCTTTTTTATCCTTATGTCCTCAACCCTTAGCCCAAGATTTGGCACAGGGCAAAATATTTAACAAATATTTGTAGAATGAATGAAGGAGTTAGTTACTAGTTAAGGTAATACTGGATGCTGTGATAGATAAATCCTGAAATTTTAGAGACTTTAAACATAATAGATGTTTATGTCATGCTCATAAGAAGTCCAATCAGATATTCAGTACTTGATGTTCAGTACATGGCTTTCCACACAGTGATTCAGGGGCCCAGGCTCCTTCTATTTTGTTTGACTCTGCTATTGCCTATGCCTCTGAGTCCTTCACCTCTAACTGGCAGATGGGGAAAGAGCACATGTAGAGCCCGTGGGTACAAAAATTGCATGGTCCCACGTGGAGCAAGATGGGGATAGGAGGTGGAAGATGTAGTCCCAGCAACAACGCTCCACTGTGAAAGAAGAGGATGACTTTGGTGGAGAGCTCCCCAGCCATCTCTTTCACAACGACCTCAGAAGAAACATCAGCCTACAAACGAGACCCAGTGCATAAGAGTCAGCTCTCAAAGAAAAAAAGAAATGTATATATGAGTCCCTAAACCCTTCCTCCCAAAAAATGAACAAGTATGTAAATTTAACTATAGAGATACTACATGATAATTTCTTGTAAGAAATTTCCACTGCATTTTGCCATCACAAACCAGACTGCCAATTTATTACTATACAAATGAGTAGAAGCTAATATATGGGTCAGCCTAGAGACATTTTTACCATTTACCAAGTGTCTAGTTCCATCCTGCAAGAAGGTGCTGGTGGAGGGAAGACAAAACTGGAAGCCAATTCTTTATTTGGAGAACTCTCACTGTAGCACCATGATGTGCAGAGAAGCCCAGGGCCCTGGCTCTGGCCAGTCAGTATCTGCATCAGTGACTTTGGACAAATCAAAAAACTTCTCTGTGCCTTAGCTTTCCTACTTGTCAAAGCTTTCCTTTTGGAAAGACAGCACCTTCCTTTCCATAATATCCCAAGTAAAGTGTGAGGACCCTGCAATAAAGGCTATGGAAAATCTGTAAAAATATTTATAATCCTCCAAAAATGCGGGGCACGGGACTGTTACACAGCTGTTTCCCCAGGCAGATGGTGATTCCTCCAACTCATCACCACCATGGATGACAGGCTTCAGGGAGTGCCCTCATCAGGCAACCTGGGCTTTCCCCTTCACCTCCCCAAGAGTCATGCTCAGAGGCACCATGCCACCATGAGTGAATCCCTTAACTTTTCTGGACCTCAACATCTACTCCTATGAACTGGGTATGGCAAGCCCTGGGAAGCCTACAGTGGGGAGCTGAAACACTGCTCCCTTAATGGTCCTCCTTCTGAGATGCAAGTTTTGATTCCCAAGTTTGAGCTGATGGTGTTGGAAATGGCACCAGGGCCACTGTGATGATTTCGCCCTCCCTTCCTACGTATTTTAAACAGGTTGACCACATGGGAGGCGAGGATATTAACGACAGCTCCACTCTAACGCTACTGTAAAGTAACAGCAGCGTACCATGCCATCACTCTTAAATGTCAGCCATAACCTTCATAAATGGGTTTGTAATGAGAAACCCTTGTTTGTCACAGAGAAGGTATGATTGATGCAGCCTATGAGTGAAATGAAGCCACAGTGACCATCTCAATAACATGAACAGCTGCCAAATATTCATTTAGCAGAATGAGTTTAGAAAACTTTGAGCAGATTGCTTTCACAAGGCTGCCTTCAACAAAAGGAAACATAATTAATGAGCTAATATCAGCATGTGTCTGGCTAAGCTAATGAATATCAAATTACACAGAAACCTGTATAAATCATCATTACCCTGAATTTTAATTGAACTTGCAATTAAACATGACAAATTTTATATACACTAAACCTTTAATTTATACTTTCAAATAAGGAATAATTTATCATTTTTAGTATTTCATAGTTAATTTCCCAATATGTGCACTTCTAATTAACAAGGACAGACAGGCATTTAAAAAAACACACACATTCTCTCTCTCCTATGACTCTTTTTCACAACAATAATTTTCCCTTTCGTATACATTAGAAACTCCTACATCCAAGAGTTTGAATGCCAAAGGGCCTACTTGCATATTCCAGGAAAGATCTTACAGCTACAGAGAATCAGAGGGAACGGTTTCCCCTCTTGGTTTTCATCTCTCCCCTGGAAAAGGAGAGATTGAAAAGACCAGACCATGTTAAAGCAACCTAGCCCTGGTGTCTCAATTACCTGTTCAACCTTGCACCCCCAAGTCCACTTACATTCAGAGGACAGGGCCTCCTTTGCTAGAGGAGTAAAGCATCTTGTGTTTCAAAGAGGCACCACATTAGAAATAAACTGCCTTCTTCCGGCATCAATGCCAGGCCTGTTTGTTTTACCTGGCCAGCCAGTAATGAGCGCACTCCGTGGATGGATTTGTATTTTATTATTATAATTACGCCACCATTATAAACATACCTCGAGCAACCTCAGCATAAAAGGCAGGGAATGCTATTAAAACATACATATAAACACACAGGGAAACAAGACAGGATTGTAAAAAAGCTGCAACAGAAACTAATTGGGTTTGCTTTTTTCGTTAATCCCAGCCTATTAATATGGTAAGCAGCATGAGACTAGGGAAGTGCATGCTGGGAATTGGGGGCCACAGTTAGCTCTATACCTGGTTAGACCTCTAATTGGCTGTGTGACCACAAGCAAGATACCTCACCTTTCTGTGCCTCAGTGTTCTCAGGGGCAAAACAAAGCTAATGGAGATAACGTTGCTGGTTTTAAACATATGAAAATAATTTGAAAAAGAAAACACTATAAAACGTAATTGCATCATCATTTTTCTAGTTCTGGAAAAGAAGATAAACTAAAAAAGCTGACAACCAACAGTGCTCACACATGCACCATAATCTTTAACGCAATGATCACATGAAGTACGAGCAATTTCATTCCTATATTCTCATTTGATAAGTGAAGGAGGCTGGACAGATACTATGATCACCATTTGAAAGATGAGAAAACAGAGGCAGGTGGGAGTCTTCCTCTGTGGCGGGGTGGAGCTGGGGTGGGAGCTGGGACTGGGAGCATCTAGGATAAGGTTCTTCTGACCTCACCATGCTGCCTTTTTGCACCCTCCCTTAGGAGGAGGCTGGAGAACAAATAATGAGCTCATTAAAAAACAAACAAACAAACAAACAAAAACCTTTGTCTAGGGGGACTCAGTGATCATCACTCCCACCTCCTCCCTAGCCGACTAATGGCTCGGCTGAATGCCTTAGACAGAGAGAGGGAAATGTCCCACTTCCCAAGAGCAAGCTTGAAGGCATGATGATGGCAACAGCATGAACATTGTCTATGCATGGCCAAGAACATAGGGACATACATTGGCCAGGTTAACGAAGGCAGAGAACACGAGAGACCAACAGAAACAGCAAGGGACAGAGTGGTTAGCACCATGCTACTCCCCTTCATGGCAAACCCCAAATCTCTAGAAATTAGACTGACTCAAAAAAGGCTGGGGGTGGGAGGCAGCTGAGAGAAAGGAGAAGGAAGAGTCTTTTTTAACATTTTGACAGACTCTTTTTTTTTTTTCTGGTATACATGTGATAATTTCATACATTCATGTAATTTTTAAAGATCAAATCAGTGTAATTGGGATATTCATCACTTTAAATATTTATCTTTTCTTTATGCTAGAAGCATTTGAATTATTCTTTTTTTAGCTATTTCAAAATATACAATAGATTACTGTAAACTATAGTCATTCTACTGTTCTATCAAACACTAGGTCTGATTTAGGGAGAATCTTTAAAAACAAATCAGTTACCACTTCATTTCAATCACAAATTCTCATTTTGTTTTTAGAGGGTTTATGATTAAAAAAAAAAAAAAAAGAGGCAGGAGAGAGCTGGGAAGTTTAACGCATTTTCTGGAAAATAGTGCTTGCCCATGCCTATGAAGCAAAGGGACAAATATTTTCACACATTATCAGATAGCCGACTAAAACAGCCTCCACCAGAATTTACAACTGAAGGCTACCAGAATTTACAACTTGTGAAATTGTGCCTGTCCGTATTTTCTCATTACACTGGATGCAGGCTGCAGATAGAGTGTGCACTTTTTTTTTTCCTTTACTCCCCCTCTCTCCCCTCCTTCCACTGTCTCACTACTTCCTAGTTAAACCTTGTCTCAAGTTATCAACACTCTCTGGAGAGATAAGGCTCCTCTCACTTACAAGCTGTCACTAATAATCGAACTTTCAAGACTCCATCTCTAAGAGAGACTCCCCGAGCCACACAGGTCACGAGAATTAACTGCCACCAGTCCTTGCAGAAAACTCGGCTCATCAATCTATAGCTTTCTCGTCATAATTAGAATAACGGCTTTGAAAATTTGGGCTGATGTTGACTTGGTCTCAGGCCGCAAAGAGCGCTGATTAAAATCTTGGTGTGAAAGTTAATGATAAGTGCTGGTGGCGTTGCCGTGGAGACAGGGACAAACAATTCCCTCGCTGTGACATTTTCAATGTCCTGGAGAAGAAAAACTGTCCTCTTTAGTGTGGCAGCGTATGAAGCTTATTTATGGCTACAGGGCTCAGTGGATTGATGACTGTCGTAACATACTGTCAAATCCTTTACTGACACATTCATTTTTTTGGAGCCCCTGGTGCAGCAGAAATAAAATAAAATAATAAAAACAAAACCAGGGGGAAAATTCTCCAGCAAACCATAGACGGCCACCAGTGGACCTTGCTTTCACTATAGGACCTCAGAATTAATAGACAAAAAGACTTTATACTTCTTGCCTCTATGAACAAGGAGAAAAGCAAGGCATAATTAGAAGTTGCTGAGTAAGAAAGAACACAGTCGGGGCCACCAACTCATCCCAGAAATGTTGGCTATCAAAGTAAGCTATTTGTAAATATCCAAGATTGGTAAATATACACAGGTATGCTCTCCCTACTTATCACAGAGGATGATGCCCTAGAAACCTATGGTAGTTTTTTAGAAAATTCTCCCAGCCAAAGAGACACAGTCCAGCCACTGCCTCCACCGTACAGCATCCCAGCCACAGCCGTCACTCCAAGGTTCAATACGGTGATATTAGTTTCTAGAATCTATGGGTAGTTTTACGGTCTATAGAACATGTTCACATTCACCATTTCCTTTGCTTTTCATCACACAGCAGAGTAAGTGTCATAATCCCCATTTCATTTGTGAAGAAGCTGAAGTTTGGCGAATTTAAGCAACATCCCTGAAGAGACAGAACTAGTTAGCGGCTAAGCAGGGACTCCCAACCTAAATCTTTAGTAGGCACAAGTAACTAGTCACTATTTCAAACCAGGCACCCGGCCCCACACGTTCTGAACTGCTTTAACGGGAGCTCTGTTAAAAGCTTTTGGTTTGTGCAATGCAACAGAGTGGCTGCATTTCAGCAGCAGATAAAGGGACTCCTAGTGATCGCAGTGAGTCCATAAAGACTTCTCGAGGCTCTGGCATTTTTCTAGTTCCTTTCATTCAAGGATCCTAGTCATCATCATGATTATTGTTGTTGTTGTTAATAATGATGATGAAATAAACTATGCAAATGTGGGGAATGGCTTTAGCCCTAAAACGCAGGCAATAATTTATCCAATCCTAAAACGCAGTGGTAATTTATCCAATAATGGAATCGCGAAGTGATTTTATTTGCTTTTATGGCTCCTTTCTTTCAGAGGAGCTAGGCATCAATAATGGCGATAGTAATGAAATCAACTATGCAAATGTGGAAATCGTTTTTGCCCTAATGTACCAAATTAGCCAGCGAAGGAAATTCAACACAGTCTGAGGTGCTTCCCGACACCCAGGAGGGAGGGCTTCAGAGCTGACCTGTGCTCAGTTACCCAGATGTCATGATTAGTTTTCTAAGAGCAAGGCCCTGTCAATATCCATTTGGTATCATAACCAAAACCTTCCCTCCATGGTGGAAAATTTAGGAAATTCCCTCAATGACTTAAATAGAGAGAGGGATTTTAATATGAGAACAAGATACGTTGATTTTAACACAATTCACTTTCTAGGCAGAAGCTCCACAAAAGGATCCTGGTTCAGGCTGCCTGGAGTCACCAGTCAGAACAGCCCCTCCTAGAATGGGCCTTTTCACTATAGCTGTAGAGGGTTCTCTGTGGGACCGATGCCCCCTGCCAGACTCTCCATTTATCTGCTTCTGATCTGGATTCAGTGGGGGCATTTCTCTGGCCAGAGGGTGGGAGCTCTGAAGGGCCCCTGGGGAGCCCTAAAGGAGCAGCACGGGGGTTGTGTGGGGAGCTGGAGTCAGTCCCCTCTTCTAAGCCCTGAGTTGGCCCTCCTTACTGCCACAGGATCTGTAACATCTGCTGCCATGATAAAGAAGAAAAGAACAGCACTCAGAGGACAGAATACAAGGCAGATCTGGAAGGCGAAGAACTTTGAACAGATCTCTATCTAGTATTTATTAATGCGTTACAAATTTGAAAAGCCCGTGAGATCCCTGAAGGGAGAGACCTTATTTTCCTCCGTGTCCTAGAGCTTGGCACAGTCAGTGCCAAGTAAGTGTTGAATAAATGAAGGAATGAATAAACAAACAAAAACAGAAAGAATAAAATAGATTTTAGTGAGAGAGCTCTAGATGTAAACATTCAGATACCCCAAAGCAAAGAATATGCATGTCCGGTACTGCTTTTAGATCCAAGTAACTAGAGCCCCCTGCCCGAGGCCAAGCACTTTAGAAGGCCCATTCTGGCCCTCCTCCATCCCTTCCCACCTCTATGGGATAAAGAGGTCCAGGGGACAGGGTATTTCCAACCTGGAGCCTACTCCCCAGTTAGTAGACCATGTTATGATTACCCGGAACCCAAAATTCACTTCTCAAACAACCCTAAGGATCTTCTAGCGCCTGCAATGATCTCTTCCCTGGATCCTATCTCTCAATAGTGCATGGTGCCACGGGCATGCACCCCTAAGGCCAAGGGGTAGCCAAAGAGCAGCCATTGGTGGGTGGAGCTCGGATGGGCAAGCTGGGTGCCCATGTGGATGTGTGCAAAGGCCTCTTGTGGGGGGAACGGAGACAGGTGCTGAAGGAAAAGAGAAGGGAGCATCAAGCAAGGGGCCTCATCTGGACTCTCATACTGAACCCCCCAAATGTTAGGGGTACTTCAGTTTAATTTGTCTGCTGTCAGTCTGGGTCAAAACCCTGAGGCTGGTGAGAGATATCCACAGTATGAGAAAACACAATTACATTCTCACTCCTTGGCAGGTTGATGACTTGGGGAGGGAAGAAAAAGACCACATGAAAAACCTCGAGATCTAAAACAGATTGTCAATATTTAAATAAATAAATAAAAAGAACTCCAGCAGTCAGTTCTAATTAATTCGCGGCAATCAGCTTCTCTTGTTCTATTAGTTACCATTACAGCAACACACTCTTGAACAAAATACCAGAAGCTTTCATTAGAATCATTAACATAATTTGATAACTGATGGTATTTGATTTCTGACTTTTGCACTTTGACTTGAAGCTTGGTGCAAGATGTAATCTCATTGATTGTCTCGGGTTTTTTTTCTCCCCCCATGAATACTTCGCATGACATTTCTTTGTTAACTGTAATTAATGTTCACATTTGTCACAAGTTGTATTATTTGGAAAAGCAGTCGTGATGATAAAAGATGTGACAAAGACACACACATGTCTTCTTATCCAGAATGGCTTTATCCTCATTTAGGTTTTGTGAGAAAATAAATGAAATAAGTCAAGCATATATTTGTTTTCACAGTCAGGATGGACTGTTTAAAGTGATGCCTCTTGCAGAAACCCATGCAATTAGCTTTCTTAAAAAAAAAAAAAGGTGTCACTAAGGCATGAGTGAAATCTTAAAAAGACAAGGAGATTTGAATTCAGGTTGAACATGCCAGGCCATAAATCTGTCCCACTTCCATTGATGGTAAGTGCTAGAGCACAGAGGCTACTCCCAGACCACTGGAGTTCAAGGTGACTCACACAGAGATAGAAACAATCTCTCTTCCTCTTCTTCCTCCTCTCCTCCTCCTCCTCTTTCATCTCCCTTTCCCTCTCTGTCTCCCTCTCTCTCTTTCTCATTATCTTGAATTGTCTGTTGTTGATGGATGGGAGAGATACCTAAGCTGGCTCTATGTAGGGAATCAAATAAATACTCCCAGCCAAGGACTACCTTTTTGGCTTGAATGTCTGGCATCAAGTGTGGAGAAATCTCTGCAAATATGATTATCCAGCAGCTATCTCTTGTTCAGCATAGACAGGATATACTCAAGGTCCTATGCAGTAAGGCTTTATGATCCATAAGGGCATAAGATGGCAGGCAATAGTGTTCTATTTGTTTAAAAAGAAAAAGAAAGGTGTGGGGGGGTGGGCATGGAGGAAGAACACATTCCCAGAAACCCAAATTCCAATCAAGATTCAGAATTGGAGTGGATCTGCAGTGAGGTCCACTTAGACTGACAGAAATGGCAACTGTGGGTACAGGAAAGGCCATCTGTGTGCATTAACCCCTCCAGGGGCACGCTGCAGGGGCTGGGGGGCAATGCACTGCATAGGCTGAAAGGGGCCCAAATCAATCTCTTTTTTCTTGTGCCCTTGCCTTCCCCTCCCCCAATCTAGTCTCAAAGGGGTTTCCTCCGTCATGTACTAATGGTCTGCAATTTATTTTAAAGAGGCTATTTTGATCCTCAAGAAGTACTTAGGGGAACCGGGAACCATAAACACCTCCTTTTTAAAAAATTTGTTTCCTTTTTCCCAGCCTGTAATTTAACTCTGACTGGCACCATTCAAATCAAGCCTTCCAAGCACAGACTCCCATCAAGTCAGCTCCAACTTGGAGCATAGTTTTACGACCAAGTTAGAAATCCCTTAAAACAAGGTTTTCAGAGGGAAACGTTTGACAGACTTAACTCTTGTGGTGCAAATATGCCAGGATGACATAGCAATTAGTTATTCAAAATACGGGAAGGGATTACAAGCTTTTTCAAGTCGTTTCATAAATATGTCCGCTTCTGGTATACAATCAGTAATTATACCATTCTTACTCAACTGTAAACTTCCTGGGTATGATTTATATCTCATAGAAATCAACACAAAAGTATTTGTTTTCTCAAAGGAAGAGCCCCGCTCTAATCTCCAAGGCTCACACACATCAAAGCTGGAGAACTACTGTTCTGCCTCACCAATGTAAATAAAATCATAAACAAATATCTATGCAAATTAATAGAGAGAGGTCTTCAAAGAAACATTTCTCTTCTGGGCCTGATGTGTATTTGCAGAGTGCTCCCCCAAGAACATTCCTGCAAGGGAGTTGAACACATTGGAGAGGAAGATGAAACCAAAGACAGTTCTCCTGGGCTCTGTCCTCATCCCTGCAGAACTAGTACTTTGGGGATATGTCCAGCTTTAGGTGAATCCGGTACCAAAGCCATGAATGGATGCTTCATCCGTCCCCCACCTACTCCAGCCCCAAATCTAAGAGGTTGTAGTTGGCCACTTTTGGAAAGGAAAGAGAGAAAGGAAGATATCTCTAGCTGAATGGATGCCGTTAGCTGCTAGATCACAGGCCCCGCATTCTGGCCTTGCATGTAACAGCCACCCAGTAACTGTCCATGAACTGACCACACAGATGAACAGAGAAGATGCGTTTACATTGTACCCCTAGGATTAAGACAAACTACAGGAAAACTTTCCTATGCTAGCACATCTGAAGAATGTGAGTCTTTGTCTTTACATAGCACACTGGGCACATCTCTGTCTCAGAACTTAACGCATTTCATAGAAATGATTCATTTCTATGTCTGTCTCCTCTGCTGGATTATAAGGTTCTTCATAGCTAGACTTATTCTAGCATTGCATCTGCTAAGAAATGTTTGCTGAAGATTCTGAACCAAGTTTGGTAGAAACAGCTCTTCTGGAAAAGCAAACACTAATATTTTTGAGAGGGTTGGAGCTTTTGAAGTACTGGCATGTAACCAAAAATCTCGCCTTCTTCAATATTCTTCTCTGCATTTGAATATTTTACTATAAGCGAGAAGTCAAAGCACCCTATATATGAACCTGACTAATGCCCAGGCTGCAGAAGGGCACAACATTTTGTCTGCTTCTTGGTAAGCAATGCCCAGCACAGGGCCAGGTATACAGCATGTACCTGTGTGGAAAGATGCACACATGGATGGTTTTACTATTTCTGAAATGTCATCATTTTCAAGGG
This sequence comes from Hylobates moloch, assembly GCF_009828535.3. NCBI lineage: Eukaryota > Metazoa > Chordata > Mammalia > Primates > Hylobatidae > Hylobates > Hylobates moloch. The sequence goes on along the minus strand of NW_026652278.1, from coordinate 70,496,805 downwards.
TATTTCCAAATCTGGTCACCTGTATTATAGTCCAAAAATCCCACCACAAAACTTTCACTTAAAGTTTAAGGCCCTGAACAAGCAGACTCCTATTTAAGATTAAAACATGAATAGCCGAGCCCAGAAGTAAATTGAATCCCAAAGTTATCTATGAATTAGTCTGTACCTTGGACTATATTTTCCCACAGAGCATGGTCAAGCTTCAGAGTGACCCATAAAGTCTTTTATCTTAGACATTTGCTGAGTTTGGGACAATCTAAAACCTGGACATTTTGGGAAATTCCCCAAAACGTGTGTTTTTTTTTTTTCAGTGGGCAGTGCCCGTTCCCAGGGTCCAGTAGAAGCTAGAGCATCCATACCTCTCCTCTCCCTGCTTTCCTGGCAGGCTAAGCATTGGCAAATCCCTTGGCTCAATTCTTTAAATTTCCTCACCTGGACTTTGCATCAGGAACAAGTGAGATGAAGACAGAGAGCTGGTGAGGATTCATCTATGATAGAGCAGTGTCAAATGCTGGGACGGAGGTTTCTGCCTCCAGAAATCTGTCTTGTGTCCTCTTTCTAGAACTTCTGGACCTGCTTTTATATCTTTCCCCTTCCCTTACCAGATCCTTCAATCTCCAGCCAGTTATGAGAATCCCTAAGGTTCTTCTAATGGATTCCTTCTTTTTTATTGTTTTTTAAATTCTTGGACTAAGTAGCAACAGGCAATTTCTTTGTTTCAAACCAATAGTCTTTACTGGTTCATCAGGGTCCAAGATCAAATGGAATATATTTGCTTTAAAAAGTAGTAGGAAGGCCAGGCATGGTGGCCCACGCCTGTAATCCCAGCACTTTGGGAGGCCAAGGCAGATGGATCATGAGATCAGGAGTTCAAGACCAGCCTGGCCCACATGGTGAAACCCCGTCTCTACTAAAAGTACAAAAAAAATTAGCCGGGCGTGGTGGTGGGTGCCTGTAATCCCAGCTACTCAGGGGGCTGGGGCAGAGAATTGCTTGAGCCCAGGAGGCGGAGGTTACAGTGGGCCGAGATTGTGCCACTGCACTACAGCCTGGGCAACAACATGAGACTCCACTCCATCTCAAAAAAAAAAAAAAAAAAGGAGCAGGAAGAAGTGCTTTAGCAAAACTAGCTCATAAACAACATAAATCCCATAAGCCAAGAAGAGGTTTTGCTTTTCCTTGAATATGAGCATTTGAGGATAGACCATTTTGATTAGAAGTAGGTGGTTTAATCTTAGGAGATCCATTACTCTGCCTCAAATGAACTATGTAACCACTGAGAAATTTCTTAGTCCCTTTAGCCTCAGTTTCCCTGGCTGTAAAATGAAAAGACTGATTAGATAATCCTTAAGTTTCCTTAAAGCTCAAGTTTATTTTATATCTAAGGTTTGGTAGAGGTGAGAATGAAATTCTTCAGGTCTAGAAGGCATTCTCCAGGCCCTTTGTCAATTCAGTGATTGCTAAGCACCCCTCATCTCCTACAGTCACTATCCCCAAACATCAGAAGAACAAGTGCTGGCCTTGTGTTCCCCACTTCTGCAAAGTTGCTGACCTTAGACTATGATCTTGATTAGAAAATGAAAGGCAAGAACCCTGTAATGTTAAGGGCCTAATTAACTTTGTCATTAAATCAAACTCTTGAACTTAACCTTTGGTTCTAGGAAAAGAATTGTTGATAGAAAATTCTGCTACTCATTGGAGAGCCATTACTCATTCTAAGAGGCATATTTAAACTTATTATTGCCCCCAAACACATAGATAGATATTCCTATTATACATGGTGGAAGAATGGCCACTGGTTCAGAACAGGGCTGGGTGTCTGCTAATGTTGAATACATTTCAGCTTTTCTACGGTAAGACCTTAATTTCAGAGATTTATAACCAGTGTAAATCTGCCCTGAACAGAAGCCTGACACAAAATTACTTTGCCCAGTAGCAATTTTTTAAAGTTTTGGACTAAGTGCCTTTTATTCAACTTTACAACCAAAAAAATGAAACAAAGCAAAGCAGCATGAGATCTCCCTTTAGGCTACTAATAGTCTCATACACACACACACACACACACACACACACACACACACACACACACAAATGCACACTCCCAGAGTTAGCACTGTTATCTCTCAGCCCCTTGTGGAGCAAGGTCCATGCCTCAGTACAGGTCCCAAGCAAGAGAGAAGAGGGGCGGATAAATATTAAACGAGAAGGCTGATGTCAGAAATTCACGGCCCAGTGAAATTCCTGTAACCAATGTGCTGTTCCCTTTATGTGTGATCATCACCCACATATCACAACAAAGCTTCATAGTCACTTTGCTCATGAATCTATGTTTCGAGGCAGCAATGACTACTTACCCAGACACATTCCCACAGTTAAATAGGATTCAGCAAGGAGAACACCACAGGCCACAGGCCACAGGCCCCTATGACACACCAGGGACAACCAGAGGTCTAAATGTCTCAGAGGCAAGAGGCAATGAAGAGGAGAAAATCACAATTAAAAGGAAAAACAACAACTTTTGGATCATCAATAAACAACTGAGTGTGCTAAGTGCTATTCTGTTTTATACTTACATAATCATCATCATCAACCCACAAGTTAGGTAATACTATTTTCCTTGCTTTCAGATGAGAAATTGGTTAAGTAAATTACCCTAAATCATATAGCTAGCAGGTGGAGCCAGAACTGGAAACCTACCAGCTCTCGAGTTTGTGTTGCACCCACTAACACCAAAGTACTCTCTCCAAAATAGAGATCTCATTATTCTGTTTTAACACACGTGAATGACTGTAATAAAGAGAAGCATAACAGTAATAGCTGGTATTGATGGAATATGTCATATTTTTCATCTCCTTTCCATACATGAACTCAATCTTTATGATATCTTAATAAGGATGATGCTTCTATTATCCTCAATATACACATGGGAAAACTGAAATGCAGAGATTATGCAAACTGCCCTAGGTCACAGGTTGGTAAGGAAGGGACTGGAACCCACACCCACATCTGTCTGATTCCAAAATCAACAAATCTACTCACTTCACCATACTTATTTCTCATACAACTTCCGTGGTTTTTAGCAGAGTACATGCAGGGCCATCAGAATGGCAATTTCCTGTGCTATCTCTTCTCCCATTTTCTAAATATAAACCCACCTTCTGCCTTCCTTCATGTGCTGTTCTAAACCCTACTCAATTTCTTTGTGCAAGGAACTCTTCCCTGCTGGGGATTTCCTAAGCATGCTCACACTATTCCAGCATCATGTAACACCTGACATTTACTCTTTATGTCATGTATCTCTATTTCCACTTCCACTTATCACTGCCAAAGTCCTAGGAGTTATAAGAGCCTATAACAGAGTAGGCAGTAACCTAGATTCTGGAATCAAGCAATCCAATTTGAATCCTGACTTGGACACCAGCCAGCTGTGTGACCTTCAGGAAGTTACTTCTCCGTACCTTCGTTTCCTAACCTGTAAAATGGGTACATGATGAGTATGTACTTCATAGGGTTTTTGTGAAGATGATAGATGTAAAGGACAGCACATGGCATATAGTGAGGGCTCAATCAACATTCGCTTTTGTTGTTTGTGGTGTTTTAGGAAACGGTTTTAGTTTTAGCTAATCTGTTTCTAGGTACCCTCCACTTGAATCTACACAGCACCCGACAGATTCACCTTAAAACACCACTTTCCCCATGTTGCTTGTTGGCTCAAAAGCTGCCCATCATCCAATGAATAAAGTCCGAACACTCACTATTGAGAGTAAGATCACATAAAGGATGGTGGTAACCACAGGATTTCCCTGTGGCTTTCAGGATAAAATTCAATCTCTTCTCCAGGACTTCAAGTTCTTCTGAAAGCTGTCCCTTTCCCACTGGATTTCCACTTTTCATCCAAACAAATCCTACCCTCCAGGCCAGGAAACCACATGATTTGGGGTAATTTACTTAACCAGTTTCTCATCTGCAAGTAAGGAAAACAGTATTACCTAACTTGTGGGTTGATGATGATGATTATGTAAGTACAAAACACTTAGACTAGTACTTAGCACACTCAGTTGTTTACTGATGATCTAAAAGTTGTTTTTTCTTTTAATTGTGGTTTTCTCCTCTTCATTGCCTCTTGCCTCTGAAATGCTTGGATCTTCTGGTTGTCCTTGGTGTGTAGTCAGCAAAGGGGCACTGTACCAAGCAGTCTTGCATTGCTCCCCATCTTATGGCATTCTCACATCTTTCTCATGCCAGGCTACAATGCCCATCTCCATACATGCACCCACACGCCAACTATCCTTCCAAAGCAGTGGTTCTTGAGCTTCATTATGTATCAGAATCACTGGGGGTAGATCTACTTTTAGTTCTCCCACTATTGGGTGTCTACCCAGAGGAAAAGAAGTCATTATATGAAAGTGATACTTGCACACGCATGTTTATAGCAGCACAATTCGCAATTGCAAAATCGTGGAACTAACCCAAATGCCCATCAATCAACAAGTGAATAAAGAAACTGTGGTATATGTATACAGTGGAATACTACTCAGCCATAAAAAGGAATGAATTAACGGCATTTGCAGCAACCTGGAAGAGATTGGAGACTATTATTCTAAGTGAAGCAACTCAGGAATTGAAAACCAGACATCATATGTTCTCACTGATATGTGGGAGCTAAGCTATGATGACGCAAAGGCATAAGAATGATACAATGGACTTTGGGGACTTGGGGGGAAGAGTGGGAGGGGGACGAAGGATAAAAGACTACAAATAGGGTGCAGTGTCTACTGCTCAGGTGATGGGTACACCAAAATCTCACAAATCACCACTAAAGAACTGACTCATATAACTAAATACCACCTGTACCCCCAATAACTTATGGAAAAATAAAAAACAAAATTAAAAAAGCAAGTATTATCAGGTTCTAAAAAGGAAAAAAACAAAGAATCACCCAGAGAACTTCTCTTTCTTTCTTTCTTTCTTTTTTATTTTTTTTTTTGTGTGTGTGTGAGACGGAGTCAGTCTGTCGCCCAGGCTGGAGTGCAGTGGCGTGATCTCAGCTGGCTGCAACCTCCACCTCCCAGGTTCAAGCAACTCTCTGCCTCAGCCTCCTGAGTAGCTTGGATTACAGGTACATGCCACCATGCCCAGCTAATTTTTGTATTTTTAGTAGAGATGGGGTTTCCCCATCTTGGCCAGGCTGGTCTTGAACTCCTGACCTCAAGATCCATCTGCCTCAGCCTCCCAAAGTGCTGGGATTACAGGTGTGAGACACCATGCCCGGCCCAGGGAACTTTTCAACACACAGATGCCCAATGAGTCTGGGGCTGGGCACAGGCATCTCAGTTTTCAACAGTTCACCAGGCGATTCTGAGATGCAGCCAAAAGGTTCACACATCCTCAGGATTCCTGGAAGCTCTGCCACTTCTGCTTTCAAACTAATACTAAGCATTATTCTGTTATTTGGCATTTCATGCAAATATACTCTGCTTGCCTTCTAGACTGGAAAGTCTCTGAGGGCAGGAAATATGTCTAACCTGTTTATAAATACAATGGCCAATGTCATTCCCTGCTCTCTTAGGTTTTCATACATATTTTTGACGTGGGTTTTAGCCTTGACTCTCTGGAGAACATAATTTCAGGGCAGATGGAGATCAATGACAAAAATTTTGGTGTCATCTATATGCCTAGCACCCACTGAGCCCTCAGTAACTCTTTAGGGGGTCACCTGACAAACAGTAGGTGTCCAGTAGCTACTAGAAGACTGTTTGCATCACTGGGTCGTCACTAAGAAGCCAATGTGCATGCTATCAAACACATGCTGTACAAACAACACAGTAACCTAATTCCTATCACACGAGTCCAACCCAGTGAAACTTTACTGAGAGCCAGCCTCAGCGTACTAAAAGGAATTGGCTATCTTGAGATGCAGTGGTGGCTTAATTTTTCTCAGGCATTTATGACATCTAACCATTGCCCAAAAGTCTATGCTGCTCAGTTCCTCTCTACTAGGGCTATTACCCACAGTTGTCCCATGGGGGCTCTGAATTGAGGCAAAGGAGCAGTTTGGCCAGATGAGCTCCATAGGCTTACCCAAATCTTTAAAAATGAGGAATGTTTTAAAGGTTAAAAAGTCATCTGTGATTCCTTAAGCCCCTGAGAAGTGAACCAACCCAGGACCAGTGAGTAGGGCCATGGAATTCGTCTGAGGCCTGACCACAAGCTTCCCTCTACTCCAGCCACAGGTGCTAGAGGCAGAACTTTGAGATGAGTATGTGATACATTATTGGCTGCTATTACCATCCTTCCATAGCCAAAAGAAAGAGGCTATTAAACGTAATATATAAAATAACATTTAGCAAGGAAATCTGGATAATTACTTAGTAAAAAGGACATTGAGTCAGGTTCTAAGCCATTGCCCTGAATTGGGAATGGTATTACTTATGTCTTAAGTTAAATTGAGTAAAACTTCCTAAGCACTCCCTTAAAGAACACCTGTAAGTAATGAGTTGGAATGTCTCATCCATCCTGCTTTGTGGTGCAATAGGCCAGGATTTCAGGGCCCTGCCACCCAGAGCTCCCTGGGCTAAGCCAATTCAAGGTGACAGGGACATCCCAGTCAGTGTGGAGTCCGGGTTTCCCTAGTGTGCACTGGAGTTGGCATAGACAGGCAGAAGCCGAAGGGTTCAGTTAATAACATATTTTCCTCCTTTTGCTGCAATTGATGAATATTAAAATATATTCAAAATGAGAATAGACAGGGAATATAACGAGCAAGTGCACTATATGGAATCAGAGGACATTAGAGCTGATTAAGTTTCAGCAATACCACCATGATCACCAAAACCCATTGATCATCACTGTCACACTAATTCCCTACATGTATCTGGTACGGAATAAAGTGATCTCTTTCACCTGATGACTTTAAATATCACCTACATACTGCCAGAAACTCCCAAGTTTCTAGCTCCAGTCCTGACCCCTCCCCACAGGCGTCCTCCCAATTCAGTTACCTTTTTGACATCTCCATTTGGATGGCTGATGAGCATCTCCAGTTTAATATGTCCAGAACCTAATTCTCAGCCCCAAATCTGCCCCTCCTTGCCAGTAAATGGCACCTCCACTCTTCCTGTTGTTCATCTCTGTCTCTTACATGGTATTTCCAGTCAGCCAATCCTTTCAACTCTTTCTTCTAAAACATCCAGAATGTGACCATGTCCCACCACCCACATGGCAGTCACACTCTGATCCACCAACCAGAGTGATCAGTAGGAGTCTAAACTCAAGTCAAATTATGTCAAAGCCTTCCAATGGCTTCCCCTCTAATGTAGAATAAAACCCAAAGTCCTGAACAGAGCCTTTGAGGCCACCCATGACCCAGCCTTTGAAGTAGCACCTTGCTTCCCCATCTCACCACAATGATCTTCTCACCCTATTGCAAAGTCACCAGCAAGCTTCTGCCTCAAGGCTTTGTGTGTGCTGTTACCTCCACAGACATCAAGATGGCTCCTCTGCTCCCCTCCCTCAGGTCTCCTCTGAAAATGCTGATTCTGATTCAGCAGGACTGGGATGGGACCCAACAACCGGAATTTCTACCAAACCCCTAGAAAATGCCAATGCTGCAGGTCTATGTACTACACTTGTGGTAGCAAGGGGCTATAAGACACATGTCTGCAGTAATTAAGCCAAATCTTCCATTCTTGTTTCTTCCTACAGGGAAGGGCGGGAACCTCTCAACAGCTTCCTGGCAGTTTTCTCAGGTGGGCTAGCCACTACGCTACACAACACAATACGGCCAGGAAACTTTTTTTTTTTTTTTTTTTTTTTGTGAGACTGAGTCTAGCTCTGTCGCCCAGGCTAGAGTGTGGTGGTGCGATCTTGGCTCACTGCAACCTCTGCCTCCCCAGTTCAAGGCAATTCTCCTGCCTCAGCCTCCCGAGTAGCTGGGATTACAGGCATATGCCACCATGGCCAACTAATTTTTGTATTTTTAGTAGAGATGGGTTTCACCATGTTGGCTAGGCTGGTCTTGAACTCCTGATGTCAAGTAATCTGCCTGCCTCAGCCTCCCAAAAGTGCTGGAATTATAGGCATGAACCACCACACCCAGCCATAGGCCAAGAAACTTTCAACAGCTTCTTGGCAGTTTTCTCAGGTGGGCCAAGCATGCCACAATGCAACATGACATGACACAACACTACACTAGCTCTATACCATGGCCAGCTGGCATCCACGCTTCCACCTCTGTGTACCAAGTCAATCTTGTTGCATTTTGTAAAGCATGGTACAGGTCCTCCTCACTATCATCATGACCCCCATACATATACACCTACAAAATGAACAAAACTACCAAGATCCAGCCAACTTCAGGACCCTCACACCACCTGCCAAACAACCCCTTCTGTCCAACTCTGAGAACCCTGGATCAGCTTCTCATATCACCAGCAAAGATGAGTAACCCTGGCCCTGGCCATCATTTGTCAGGTGGGAACTGATTACATCCTGACACTGCTCTGTTCCCTGATATTACCTCTTTATTATTCAGGGAAGGGTATGATATTCCCAAAGTAATTTTTTAATGTGTTGTGTGCCTTTTAAATATCAGCCACCACATATATATAGAGAGAATTCAAATGACTGCCTACGATATTCCATTTCAGGCTTAAATCTTTAAATATACTTATGAATTTTTGACTTTGACAGATTGCCCAATGTCTCTTCCTTCATAATGGAAATAGATACCAGGGAATCCTCATTAACACCATCTCCTTGGGGCCCTCTCCTTTTGCAATGTCCCTTCCATCTCAAGATGTGAGCTTTGCGTCTGCTTACAGTGAGGACTACTGAGGTCGCCAGTCCTTGGGCCTGGGCTGGGTTGCATCAGAGGACAAGGGGGCCATGTTTCTGCTTACATGGAACAGGCTTTTCTTCCACCATCCTTTACAGCACCAATAGCCAGAACATCTTCCAACTAGCTAAAACCCACCTACCCTTCAGGTGCCAGTCTTAGAGGCTTATTCTTCTTTGATCAGCCCAGCCCTCTTGGCCAAACCTCTATAGCCCTTAGTTTGAACCATGCAATTTAGTAATTAATTAAACATAACCATATCATAGAAAGGTCTTGTCTCTCCAGCTGGGGAGGGCTTGGGCCATTCCACCCCCATCATGTGCCTGGTTTGATGCTCTGCACAAGCAAGTCCTCAATAACTAACTGCTGAGTGACTTCAAGAGCTACAACTGGATTTGTTTGGTACCCACATGCCACCTCTCCAAGTTCAGCTCTGATCTTTAGTAAGTTGCCAGTTCTAGGCATGTGCTGGCACAATTGCACAATCGCCCAATCTCACCATTCTTGCTGCTCAGTTACCTCCCTCTTTAAGCATGATTTAATACCTAAGTTTGATCCTGGAAAAAAATATAATAATCCATTGCAATGTTACTGACAGTGCAATACCCTAACACCAGAAGAAAGCAAGGAGGGGAAACCTAACACTCTAATAATCTCTACTCCAAAAAGCAAGGCTATGCTCTACCAGCAATTCCTTCCAACTCAAGACAATAGCTGAAGGGAAAGGACCTGTTCATATTTTTCCTTGCGAAAGGAAAGATGATTTCTAGTGTTCCTAAAGGTGGTTCTAATTTCAGGTTTGAACCTAAAAATCTGGTTCACTGCATTTATCCTTCACGCATGCTTGGGAGATTACATCACTTGCTAACGTTTCATATTCTTTACTAGGCAGGTCATTAAGAATCTCGCACACAGGCTGATTTTTTCTCAGTTTCTCAAAACTCACAAACCCCCTTGGAGAAGGGATTCCCATTCATACCACTTGACATACATGTACACACACACACACACACACACACACACACACACATATAGCTCACTCTTTTCTGGAAAGTTTGCACTTAGCTATTTCCATTTATATCTTTGTACTATAGTCAATGGGCAGAGGAAAAAATAAATTCTTACACAAAAAGGTAATAAGGCATTTTTAAAGAAAACACGTCTAAACTAGATTGCTACAAAAGGCCTATTTTTATCCTAATACCTACTTTTGGCATCTTGTCTAAGACCCGCTTAGTAATTACCAAAATCTTGTCATTTCATTTTCCATCCCTCTGCTAAGACCATATTAGCCATCCCAAAATGAGCAGGATATTATATTACAAATACAAGTATGTTGATGACCCAGATGTTATTTGTACATTTGAAGTATGACATCTTTACTCCTCTGTCATCAAGCAGAAATAATTAAGAATAATCAAGTGGGTGTTAATTGGATATAATGAAATAATCTCCAGTCAGCCCAAGCCTAATATTTGCTTCCTACTAGTAATTATGAACACTAAACATTCACGCTAATCTCCTTCTTCTTACAGAAGCTAAACAGAGATACAGTATTTACTCAGCTGATGGCTTGTTTTGTCTGCAATTTAGTCTGTTTTAAGCTAGGAAACTCATAATTTGCCAAGCTGTCACCAGCTGCTGGGCCCAGACCATTGATGTGGAGTTTCTAGTGACAACAGTTCAGTGTATGTCATCTGAGAGGAAAGGACAGATATTAATTAAACTGACCTCTAGTTGCAACTGTACCTGAACATGTAAATGCCAAAAAAATCGAAGTTTTCAGATCCACTATTGTGGATCACGAACTTATCATACGCGGAGAGCGTCAAGAGAAAGAAAAGAGTTTCCACATGTAGCTCTCAGAAGTCTCTCTTTTTTTCTTCAGTACTGTCGCCAGGCCTCTGTGGCTACAGGGCTGGGGCTGGGGCTGGCCTTTGATCATATTCTTCAGGAGCCTCTTGGCTGTTGGACAATGATTACAGGAGTGAACTAAAAGTGTCTTATCAAGAGTGACCATTAGAAACGTATTACTGGCCATTAAGCAGATGGTTAGATGTTTTTAAAGAGCTCTTACATAGTAATAGAATCCAGAGTCATTGACTATATTTATTACTCTCTTAAGAAAGTGGAAAAAATAAAAAGATCAAATGTTTGTTCCAGAGGTGGTTAATTTCATTCTCTCAGGATCTCCAGGAGGTCATAGGTAAACTAAAAACCAGCAGCTGGTGACTAGATTTTAAAACAGGCTTCTGAGCAAGGTGATTAAAGTTCATTTTCTTCCTTCCCTATCAGAACTCAGCTAGGTGAGATTCCAAATGAAGACCCCCTGCCTTATGGCAGTAGAATCAGTGATATGAACCAGATATGCATCTACACCAGAGGTTGCCAAGCTTTTTCTGTAAAGGGCCAGATAGTAAACATTTAGACTTTGAAGGCCATAAAGCATATGTCACAATGACACAAATCTGAAGTTGCAGCTCAAAGACAGCCACAGATGACAGTATATAAATGGGTGCAGTTGTGTTCCAATAAAACTTTATTTACAAAAAAAAAGGTAGCAGCAGGATTTGGCCTACAAGTCAAAGTTTGCCAACACCTCAGTTAGACCACACTGAAGCCTGCTAAGACAGGGATGATGTTCCGGGGAAACAAATTCACCCACCCAGGCCTCCATCAACACTCCCCATTTTAATTCATAGAAGAGTCTCATTTTTCTCCTATAGATACATTTCTTTTTTTTTTTTTTTGAGACAGAGTCTCGCTCTTTCACCCAGGCCGGACTGCAGTGGCGCCATCTCGGCTCACTGCAAGCTCCGCCTCCCGGGTTCACGCCATTCTCCTGCCTCAGCCTCTCGAGTAGCTGAGACTACAGGCACCCGCCACCGCGCCTGGCTAATTTTTTGTATTTTTAGTAGAGAGGGAGTTTCGCCGTTTTAACCAGGATGGTCTCGATCTCCTGACCTCGTGATCCGCCCGCCTCGGCCTCCCAAAGTGCTGGGATTACAGGCGTGAGCCACCACCCCGGCCACATTTCTAAAAATGTGCATGTACCAATATATTTTAAGTTGCATCCTATTTTTCCGTTAATACATAATTTTATGTAAAGCTTTATCCTCATTTTGAGACTATAAGGAATAGCAGTCACCACATCTCTCCAAAGCCAGTATTTTTCTATAAATTCAATCATAAACATATATTATTTTGCTATTATTTACATAAATTATATATTATATATAAATATTACATTTATGTATAAATGTATATATACTTATATATAAAATCACCTCTTCTGTTCCTTGTGTTCATAATTTCAGATACCAAGTTTTCTTAAAGGTAGAATCATCTATAATTATTTGGCAAGCAAAATCTGTCCATTCTAGGTCATCTATCAAATAGCGGCCCAGAACTTACCACAACAGAGACACACCTGGATGTTATAAAATCTGAAAGAATTTTATTAAACTTCAGGATAAAGGAGAAAAGCACAATAACCTAGGAGTGAAGGGCCCTGACGATTTAGTCCCAATTCTTTTATAAATAACCGTGTGACCTGAGACACTTTACTTAACCTCTCTGAGCCTTGACTGGCTCTGAAAAATGAAGGAGCTGGAGCAGAGGATGGCTGGAGTCACCTTCCAAGCTTTAATATTCTCTGATCAGTGGATAGGAAACAGCTTAATTAGCTTATTTGATTATAGGATAATACTAATGAGGCCAAAGGAGCGAGTTAAATAGCCATGCAAGACTAGCTAGTTTTAAATAGAGAAAAACACTGTCACACAGATTATAACTCAACTTGGTTGACTGAGGGGGTGTAGCTAGTTCAGTCCTTCTCGAATTAACAACACAGAAAATATGTGATTATGATGAGTCAGAAACAGCTTTATATGACAAACAAGATCACCAATATTTTAATAAAAATATGACTGCTAGGCTACAAAACCAAGGATTTCACCTAGTTTCTTTCTAGTTATGTGGTTCAGGATAATTTCTTCCCTGATATGTCATAGACCTATTTGTGGTCCTACCATACAGGACTGGTGTGCAGTGTACACCATGTGCAATTCATTATGTGACTTCAGCAATATAGAAACTGGTCCATACACTGTTCAGCAAGACAAATCCAGCAATCACATGCCTGGGTGTCATGCAGTGTCCAATTTCTGTAAAACTTTCCTAATGCATATGCTCTGTTTCTATACTTACCTAGTCATACACTAGAAACCATCTGCAGACCAATGTCAACTAGAAGATGGGGCTGCTGGTTGTCACTTTCTGTTATGTACAAGAGATTTCAGCCACAGTTTAGGGGTGGAAGGAAAGCAAAACTAGGTGTATTGCCACCAAGTTTCCTACTTTCTTCTCATTTTCAGGTTTATATTCTCTCACCAAATAATCCAAATAACCTTGGAAAGTTCAACGATGCTTCTTTCATGTCATAGCTTTATTCATTCATCTATTCAACAAACATACCAAATAGCTTCTGTGTGCCTAATCATGTTCAAGGAACTCGAGACCTAGTGGTAAATAAGACAGGTGTGGTTCCTGCTGCAATGGAGCTCAGCGAGCACTTTTGAGGAGGCATGTCCTAGGCACATGTATTATGCTTAAGCAATGTCTATGTTAAAGTATGTCTTATCATCTGAAATTCTGTAATACTTCATATTCAGTCAGTCCCACTTTACTAAACATCACAATTCACCACACAGCCTGATGGCTTTGGAAGTGTAAAAATGAATGACACATGGACCCTGGCCTCAAGGAGCTTGCAGCCTAGAGAACTCCTCTACGTGATCTTTCAGATGGGTGAAGAGCCGAAGTATAAGCCATCACTTCCATTTCCACAGGTTCCTGAGATTGACTGTATTCACATTGTCAGCTACACCAGGAGCTTCTAACTGGGCCTCCTTAGTTACAGAACATGTCGTGCTTGAGCTGAAAGGGTCCACAGAGACCTTGCAACATTTTACTGACGAAAAGCTGAGACCTGGAGAAGTGGAGTGGCTTGCCCAAAGTCACACAACTAGTAGGTAGAAATATATCTGATGAGGATCACATCCGAAACATTTACTGAGTCGGGCTCCAGAGCTGGCTGGCGCATTCAGGAAGGGGGCCTACCGAGCACGCAAACAGCCCAGCTTCAGCAGAGCCGCTCCGATCAAACAAACCGAGAGCAACAGGATGTGGCGGCAGCATTGCGGGGCGAGGAAGCACAGCAATGCCTGAGAGGCCTCGGGTATGCCTGCTGTCCTCCCCTGGCCTCCTGAACTGCTGTCCTTCCCAGGCCTCCCGAACTGCTGTCCTCCCCTGGCCTCCCGAACTGCTGTCCTCTCCCAGCCTCCTGAACTGGAGTTCTCCCCAGGCCTCCTGAACTGTGTGCTCCCGGGGCCTCCTGAACTGGAGTTCTCCCCAGGCCTCCTGAACTGTGTGCTCCTGGGGCCTCCTGAACTGGTGTCCTCCCCAGGCCTCCTGAACTGCTATCCTCCCCGGGCCTCCTAAACTAGATTTTTCCCTGGGCCTCCCCAACTGCTGTCCTCCCTAGGCCTCAGTCTTCTAAACTGGAAAATGATGCTCATGACTTCCATGACCACAATGGTCCCCTTAGGTTCCCAAGCTCTGCCATGCAAACCTGACTCCACCACTTTGGAAATCTGGATAACCTACTAGAAAAAGCAGACTACACAGAGTAAGCAGAAGCCAAGCAAGGAGGTACTGTCAGGCCCTGCATTGCTTCTTTAAACAGCCACTGTCAGGTTCATATAATAAGGGAATCCAGAAGACTCTAATTCTCCTGTCTCTAGGTCTAGCCTACAAGGCTGTCTACCCATGATCTCATTCTAGTTGGCTCCAAATCATCTTAGCTTCTGACCTTCTTCTTAGTTCTCTATCTGCTTCCACTAGATCACAGGACTTGTCACTTGGTGCCATCCTTGAACTAAGACTTTGGACTCCTCCTTGTCTATAATTCAGATGATCCAACCTCCAGCAGCCCTGAGAATATAGTCCCCTGGATCCTACCTAGACTATGGGATCCTACTTAAGTTTAAACCTCAATTAAATTTGTTCAATTTATCCACAGCTCACATGAAAACATCCCCTCCCCTACACACACACACACACACACACACACACACACACACACTCAAGTCGCCTGCCCTTCCAAACACTAGCATAATAGTGGAGGGGAGCTTTCATTGAACTCTATTGTGAAACATTCCATTAATTCAACACCCACCTGCCAAAAAAATCTAAGAGCTCTTCAAATCTATTAACAAACTTCAATATTCAATATACAAATGTTCACATATATCTACTAAAAAAAGAAAACAGACCATCAATTTAGCCAAGAAAAAAACAAAAATCCAAAAGCAGCTTACGGAAGGTCAAAGTCCCTCCTTATGCCTCCAATTTAACAACAAACGCCTCACAATGAATAGCTTGATGAGGACAGGGCTTTGCACTACAGCGAGAATTTTTCTTTTATTTGGCAAGCAATGAAATCATTAAGGTAATATATCACCATTCCCACTAACAGAATCTCCTCATGTCATCTCCTTCACTATACATTCAAGCAGAAGACACGTATCTATTGTCTCTTACTTCTGGAAGTTGTAAATGTAGGGAAATTGTCATCATTAAACTGAATATAATGATCCTCTCCCCCCTCCTCCTTTCATTCCCTCACTGGGTACCTCAGCTCTGCCTGACACATACCTTGTAAATGTCAACACAAAAGTATGGCCTGAAGACCAATGGGCAGAAAGTTCTGATTACCAGCATCCATCATGTGATAACCAAGACCCACCCCTGCAATGAAAGGAAATGATAATTGCTTTGCCATGCAAGGTGAAAAGCCTGACCTCAAAGTGTCTCTGGTGGTATTAACATGTAATGAAGATGGGTGCAGACAAAGGCCACTGCTGAGCACCCCAGGGATGCCATCAGAAATCCTCACCTCTTGGGTGTGCTCTTGAGCATAGGCTGATTATCAGCCTACTCCGTACTCTCCAAGATGTTAACCCAGAGCCTGCTTGGCACAATCCTTGGGGGTAACCAGGGACTGCTCACAAGGTCACAGTGAGGAAAATTCCCAGCCAGGGCTTATGGAAGGTTCAGACCAGGAAGCCAACCCCTGTGGGAAAAGAGGAAGGAATATAGCGCCTGAACTCTGCCCAGAGAGTGCCTGATGGTTTTACTGCTAATCAGTAGTAGAATGGGTAGCTTTGATGTCATCAGCATTTGGCTTGAGAGGTCAAAATGAGAGCACTGGAGCAACCAGCGTGCTGAGCTAGCAAGGAGAAGGAAGAGGCTTCCTGACCTGGGGGATTGTGCACGAGGCCTCGGTCCATGGGTTGTCAGGGACTGTCATTGGGGCACAAGGACTGTTTGGCCTTGAGCATCAGTTATGTTATGTAAATTACGCTTAATGAAAGTGCGGCCTTGGTCCATAAAAACTTAACAATGCATTTATCTTCATTTGATCATTCCCCAGCAGCCACCACCTCCCTTTACAGACCATAATAACTGGGCTTTCACCACATATCCCTGTCCTCCACAGCCACCATCAGGAGGGCCCTGGAAGGGGGAGAGGAATTGGCTTACACTTAATAAGACAAATGTGCCATCATGGAGTTGGCATCAGGTGGCCAAGCACGCACACAGGACAGAGGAGCAGATGCAGTCGTGCCCATCCCTCCTCCCCAGGCCCTCTGTTAGCAACATTCAGATAGCTGGAAAACAGAAAATGTTTTGCATCCCTGAGAGCTGGATGTCACCTCTGATTCATCAGCAAGCATTTATTAAGTGCCTCCTGTGTACATGCTACATAGAAAAGACATATATCTTTATCTTTTCATGCATGTCACAATTTCTGACTCTTAAGACACTCCATCTTGAGATACCCATAGAAAATTTTAGGTGCTCTATAGCTGCTGTTCTCATTTCTATGCCAAACACCTTTGCAGAAGGAATTTCAAAAAACAAAGAAATTCAGTTTGAAATCCTCAGCTGAAAGTTTCAATATAGGTCCCCAGAATTGAAGAGGAAAGGAACTATGATTATATTACAGTGAGAAGAAGAAGTTTGAGTTTGGCTTGCCGTGAATACAACCTCCATAATTATTTCACATTTAAAAAAAAATAAAACTCCTGGCCACCACCTGTGAGGCCTTCCATTAACTGACCCTGCTCGCCTCCCCAGGTTGTTTTGCCCCTATCTTCCTTCAACACCCACTCAGGCCTCTTTTCAGTTCCTCCTCATAATCATCAAACTCCCTCCAGTCAAGAGGCTTTGCACTTGCTGTTCCCTGTGCCTGTGATGTTCTTCCCTCTCCTCTTTTCCTCTAGTTAACTCTGCACCCTTCAGCTCCCAGGTGAGCCATCACTTCATCAGGAAAATCCAGATCTCCATCAGTCAAACAAGGTCCCACCACAACACCATATCCTTTTTCTGAAACCTTAGCCCCTGTTGTTACCAGGAGAGGGTCTTGACTGCAAGTTGTCTAGGTTCTTGGAATTTTGGACAAAGAATTGGACAAAATGCACAACAAGATAAGGAAAGAATGAAGCAAACAAGCAGAAATTTATTGAAAATGAAAGTACACTCCACATAAATTTATTGAAAATGAAAGTACACTCCACAGGGTGGGAGCGGGATGAGCAGAGGCTCAAGGGTCCTGGTTACAGAATCTTTTGGGGTCCAAATTCCTCCTAGAGGTTTCTCATTGGCCACTTGGTGTTCACCCCACGCAAATGAAGTGGTGGCCTGCAATCAGTCTCACTGGTTGCAGAAAGCAACCAATCAGAGGCTAAAGTGAAGTTACAAAGTTACACTCCTACGCAAATGTCTGATTGGTTGCAAAAAGCCATCAATCAGAGGTACTTTCAATTTTCCATCTGCCACGGAGAAAAGTAGGGGTAGCGGCGGGGAGGGATTTGCAAAGGGAGTAGCCTCTGGTCCTTTTGTTATTTACTGTGGAAAGTTGGGGTTTTCCTTTTGATTTAGTTCTAGGAAGTCAGAGTGAATCGGCGTTAGGTTCCCTGCCTCCAGACCTTATTCTCCTGCCTCATTATCCCTGTTGTGATTTTACGTCTGAGTGATTTTATAATTAATGACCTTCACCTCTGCTAGATGGTGAGCTCCAGGAGGGCAGCAGCCACCTTTACTTTTCCTTACCATCAAATCTGTAGCACCAGCACACCGGAGGCAGCTACACATAAATATGTATGTATGTGTATCCATACATACTGACCACTTCCTCTCCATGACTATGGGAAAAAATAGCAAGAAGAGAAATCTGCTTATATTCACTGGACAGGAGAAGAACTGAGTGAACCTTAACAGTGACTGAACACTAGAAAGAGCTACTAAGAGAAGCCAGGTGGACTCCAGGTAAGAACATCTTCAAGAAAGGATCACTCCTCCCAAACGGGAGAGTAGGCAGATGGTCAGATGACTTCTCATGAACCTGCCGTTCCTGCATTTCCTGTCCTGGCTGCCCAACTGTGCAGCATGGTGGCCCTATTCCATCATACAGTCTGGAAGTACTCCTACACCAAGTACAGGCTCCACTAACGGCCTTTATCTCCACTTTTTGTTGTGCCTCTTGGCTTGCAGGAAGAACATGGATCCTTTTGTTTTCCAGGCAGCAAAATACAGAGCATAACTGCAGTGATGCACCAGCTTAGCAAATACTGGTTTCCTGAGAGTCAAGGACCAAATGGGTGGATTGCCCTGCCCCAAAGTGTAGCAGAGAAAAAGGAAAATCCCCAGTGAAAGGGTGTACTTACAGAATCCCACCCTCTCACCTAGATATCAAGGGCGTTTCAATGAATTAGCTCACCAGAACTTCCTGGAAAAGGAGATTATCCCAATTTGTTCATCTCACAAAGGAATTATGTGAATCCTGTTTGACCCCCATTTTTCCAATCTATGGTATGAATTTAGCTAGCTTTGAAAATGTTTTAGGGCTTACACAGAAATTTGTAAAATGTTAGCGTGAAAATTTTAATTGAGTTATTAGCAATATCTCTTCTTTGAATGACCTTTTAGTACTCCTTATAACATATCACCTCCTTTTACTACCTTCTGGCTGACAGTTTCTAATATATTCCTTCTTCCTAGATGATATCATCTGTCCTTGGGTGGAATTAACTAAAGCACTCTACATTCAGAAACTGACATTAATCCATAGCCCCAGATTTGTAACAGCTGCTGGTATAAACACTGTTTCCATACATTGGGTTTTAACAATGACTGGAAGAAACACATACTACTCATTGGACACTGATGACATGCAAACAAAGGAATCAGGCTGACAAACAGCAATGATTTTTTTAAACATTACAAAATTAGCTTAAATATTATACCTACTGCATAAATCCACAAGAATATTGCTAACATCATGGAAATTTTATTTTCCTCTTAAGGATCACATGTGTAGAAGAAGCTAATCATACCAGGAAATTATAAGCATGAATGGCAAACAAGTTGTGAGTTCAAATAACCTTCTGATACTCAGTAAAGGAAATATAGAAAATAAAGTCCCACGTTAGTCATAACCCAGGCATTTTGCATCATTTCAAGAAGTGGAAAAAGTAAATCCACAAGGTATGTGGATACAGAAAGGTACATTCAGAGCTGAGAATCACCAAGCAGGGGAAAGGTAAATAAAACGCCTCCCTGCAAAATTCCCAACCTCAATGGCTTTTCATAGGACCCCAAGGAACCCAACCCCCAAATCCTGGTGTGAAAACTACCAACAAAGGATGAGAGGCCACTTGCCCTCAGCCTCGTCCCAGTCTCTTCCCTTCCCCCAGACCGTATATTCTACTAGAAATACACATGTATACATCAGTGCAACAACAAGCAGTGACATCTATAGGGAACTGGCCGGCATTTTCCATCAGCACAAACCATGTTATTTAGAATCTGAGGTGGTAAATGACCATCGCTAATGCCAGACTGCTGATGCAGGTCCCAGGGCTCAAGGCAGTTGGTAATTAAAGAATGTCTACTCTAATTGTGTGGTAGGAACCTGGTGGTGGGAAGAGAGAGTTTCTAAGGGCACAGGTATGCAGGGCTAATGGAAGCAAAATTCTGCAGCAGCCAATTGAGTGTTCGGGAGGTCCGTTCCTTCTCCTGCTTCACCCCTGTGGTCCTTACACTCTGGGCCTCGCTGCCCCTCGTGAGAAAATGCCAGCCCACTCCTCACGCCACCACCACCCTGCATCACTCAAGTTATAAGACTGTCACCGCTACTGCATTAGGATATTGTGATGGTGGGCAGGGGATTGTGAGATCGGTTGAAGAGTAAGGCTATGTCTGTCAGAGTCACCTGGGGAACAGATGTGTCTCTGGATGAGAAGCAATGTCCAAGACAGCAGACCTAGGTAAGTGAAAGAAACGTCTCCTTTGGCCTCAATTTGGAAGGGGCCAAGCATCTAGGAGGGTGCTCCTGGAGCTGTGAATTAAGGAACGCACCCATTGCATAGAAGCAGGAACCACTAAGCAAGGGCCCAGATGACCTGAGACAGAGACGACTGTCGTCTCTGAGAGGTGGCTCTGAGAGGTGGCTGGTCAAGTCAGCAGGAGAACACCTGGGGCCCTGGAAGCCAGCCAGACTAAACTCCTGGTACCATCTTTGATACAGGATGGGGCAGGGAAGTGCTGGGTAGAGAAGGGTGGGGTCCCTGGCAAGGGCTTCACCCTTGGGCTTGTACCCATGGATCTAAGTGAGAACAGGCACTCCTGTTTTTGCACCCAAATATTGCATTTTCCAAGACCACTCTGGCCCACCATGCCCCCAATCCTGTGCTCATAAAAACCCAAGACCCTAGCAGGCACAGACACAATCAGCTAGACATCAAGGGGAGCAGAAGAGCGCACCAACAGACACCAGCAGACACCACCAGGCCTTTGAGGGGATGACGCAGAATTCAGTTGGGGGCAGTCAGTGACGGTCTGAGGAGAGTCCAGCTGTTGGGTGGCCCTACCCCAGGGGAAGACCATCTTCCCACTCCATCCCCCAACTTCTGGCTCCCCATTCACCTCACTGAGAGCTACTTCCACCACTCAATAAAACCTTGCACCCATCCTCCAATCCCACATGTAATCTGATTTTTCCAGTACCCTAGGGCAAGAACATGGGATGCAAAAAGCCCTCTGTCCTTGGGATAAGCCAGAGGGTCTAATTGAGCTGATTAACACAAGCCACCTGCAGACAGCAAAACTGAAAGAATACACTGTAACATACGCCACTGGGGTTTCAAGAGCTGTAAACATTCAACCCTAGACCCTGCTGTGGGGTCGAAGTCCAAAAACACTCTTCATGACCTGCCCGTCTGCATGCTTCCCCAAGGGGTTTCAGCAGCAGGGCATCAAAGAAGCGAGCCACATCCCTGTTGCACGCTCTGTGAGGGGGATAAGGGAAACCCTCTGATTGCATCTTGACATCCCTGTGTCATCCCCGAGAAAGGTTCCAGTCTGCTTCATTTGTGCTAAGGATAGAGTAGGAAAACAGCTTATCCCTGGGACCAATGTGATTAGCAATGATCATAGGAAAATTGGGGCAGGAGTCCCATCAGCCCCTCCCCTTCAAGAGAGTCTCACTGTCTGTGGAAGGTTCTGAGTTTTGCTTTTACTAAGGAAGGTGGCACATTTTTATACTAACTACCTCCAGGTGTTCAAAATGTACCCATCCTATTATCCTCTAAGCTAGTTTGCCTGTTAGACTAGGTTAATAGGTCTAATTATTATACCCTACAAGTAACATATTTCATTCACTCATGTATCTACTCAATTTACTGCCCATTTAGAATGAGTCCAGCACTGCATTAGATGTGGAGCTACAAACACAAATGCAGTGTGATCCATGCCACCCAGCAGCTCACACGCAATCTAAGAAACAATCTGGAGACAGAGCCTTAACTAAAAGGGTAACTGTATTGGTGGGAATTGAGAGACTATGTCAGCTCTGGTATTTCAGTTCGGGAAGACGCTTTGGAGGATGCTTAAATCACTGCTGGAAGGCAGACTGCCCACAGATGAGGCCAACTCATGGCACAGGATTCCAGGAAGATTTCAAGAAAGCAGTAACAAAGTCAGTTTATCTCATTAAGGAAAGGGGACGTAAGCCCAGCAGAGAATGAGTTCCACCAATCCTGGTCATGCATCATGAAAGGCTGAGACTGTGGTGAAGAATATGAACTGGAGATTCAGGCAGACAGGTTCGAGCTGCAACTCTACCACTCTGGGAAAATTACTTATCCTAGCCAAGTCTCTGGTTTCCTGAGCCATAATACAGACAACAATCCCTGCCCCTCCTATGAGTGGTGGACAGCAGGGGTTCTAAAATGTGGCTGGTGGGCCAGCAGCAGCTCTCTAGGAACTTGTTAGAAAAGCAAATTTTCACACTCTGCCCCAGACCTCCCGAATGAGAAATCCTGGGTGGGTGGGGGGGGGGCGGGGCACAGCTGATTATGATGCACTTTAAAGTCTGAGAAGCACTGAGGCACTCATGAAAAGGTCTGGTGTTAAAGTGCTTCGCAAAATGCCAAACACGAAGGAAGCACTCAATCGTAGTTATTGAATCTTGTTATGTCATGAGGCCCCTTGGGAAAGTCACGTAGAAAAGGACATGAAGGGAGGAGTTACTTTTGCTGAAGGTCAGAACCAAGGGAGAACTTCAAGTGCTCTAGTGTCCTGCACCAGAAGCCCCTGGGAGATTATCAAAATGCAGATCCCTGTGCTATATATCAGGCCCATGAATAGAAAGTTCTAGACTAGGACCTGGGACTCCATAAGCTCTTACGCAGAAGTCTACCAGGTACTCTGTGTGTTTGTCGGGGTTTTGTGTTTGTTATTGGGATATTTTTCTTTCGATTTTTTTCTTATGCCTGCATCTACCTTAAGATAGCTCCCGCGAGGGCCTCTCTCCTTCTCTTTCTGTCTCTCTCTTCTGAATTTCTACACTGGCTTCCACTACTGTCCCCATCTCCAGCCTTTTCTCCCTTCCAGCCTATTGTTCTAAATCACTCCCTGGAGTGATATTTCTAAAATATAAATCTAAGCATATCACTTCCTACTTAAAATAAGCAAATCAACTTTCACTGCCTCCCCATGAAGAATTCCAATTCCTTGGTCAGCTCCCCAGGACACTCTTCAGACTGACTGCAGCCTCAGCTGCACCTGCTTCTCTTCATGCCATGTGTCCTGCTACCAGGTCCAATCACTGCCCTCCAATCAGGTCTCATATCCTCCCACCAGGGTCCAATCAATGCTCCCCAATCAGGTCTCATATCCTCCCACCAGGGTCCAATTGCTAATCTCCAATCAGGCCTCATGTCCTACCACCAGGATCCAATCACTGCTCTCCAATCAGGCCGCATGTCTTGCCACCAGGGTCCAATCACTGCTCTCCAATCAGGCCTCATATCCTGCCACCAGGGTCCAATACTACTCTCCAATCAGGCCTCATGTCTTTCCAACAGGGTCCAATCACTGTTTTCCAATCAGGCCTCATGTCTTACCACCAGGGCCCAATCATATTATCCAATTAGACCTTTCTGTTTCTTCACAAAGAAATGGCTGGCTGGGTGTGGTGGCTCATGCCTGTAATCCCAGCACTTTGGAAGGCTGAGGCAGGTGGATCACCCGAGGTCAGGAGTTCGAGACCAGCCTGACCAACATAGTGAAACCTCGTCTCTACTAAATGCAAAAAATTAGCTGGGCATGGTGGTGCATGCCAGTAATCCCAGCTACTTGGAGGCTGAGGCAGCAGAATCGCTTGAACCCGGGAGGTAGAGGTTGCAGTGAGCCAAGATCATGCCATTGCACTCCAACCTGGGCAACAAGAGTGAATCTGCATCTCAAAAAAAAAGAAAAAAAAAAAACAGAAAAGGAAAGAAATGGCCAATGGCCTTGTCATCTTTCTCCATAAGGAAGAAGCCTCTCATCCTTCTCCAAACTCCTCAGTCACTGATTCTACCACTGATGTGTTTTCTGTCTTCTTCACTAAACCAGCAGCTCCCAGAGGGAACAGTCTCACTTCTGTATAGTCTATACCTTGAAAAGTCTCACCAAAATTAGCAGGAAGCAGTTCAGAGACGAGGTAGTAACTCCTGTCACTGCACTATGCTTAACTGCCTGGCTAGGGTAACCACCACTCTTCTATCTCTCTCTAGAATACACCAGCTGCTGGCCATGGTAAAGGGAATACTGGCAACTACCCTGTGCATGTTACCATTATCCAGAGGCTGGTGGATGGCTAAGTGATTGATATTGGCACGCAAGAGCTTCTAGGATGATGTGGCCCTGAGACTGAATAATTACTCATGGTTATATTCCCTGCCTATCTGCATGTGCACACACAGATGTGGCACTTGGATGGCCTTAGGCTCACTGAACTGAATTGATAGAAAAAGTGGAAGCCAAAATGTAACTTAAGTCATTGTGCTTCTTTCCATTCATTCCAGTGAGTGGAGCAGAGGACCTCATCTTCTGTGACTTATCCTCTGTCATTAGTATATACTATTATATATTTGGGAGATGTATATATTTTATAAACCTCAGCTCACTGGGTGGCTTTGATCTTCTGACAGCCCTGTTAAAAATGTTGCCAACAGTTTACAGCATAGTATTGTAGAAATATCACTACACTATGGAGCCATAATACCTAGGTCTCTTGAAACTTAATTCTGCCTTTTATTAGCACTGTGACTTTAGGCAAGTCCCTAAAATTCTTGGGCCTCAGTTTCTTCATTTGCAAAGTAGGGTCACTACTCCATGTTGGACCAAAATCACAGAGCTGCTATAAAGAATATCTGATATAACAAAGAGAAATGTGCTGATTAAGTGTAACTCAGTATTTCTGTAACAATTCTGCCCCATTTTAAAATTTTATCCCATGTAGTTACACAGGTGTCTAGATGCCTGGCCCTTTTGTTCTTTTCTGATAATGTGATGGCACTGTTGAAAATTCTTCCTTAGCTATTTTTCATTTTAGAGTCTTGGCCCATCACATCATATCCATTCTTCTGAAATCATCTTTCTAAAGTGTAAAATGCTATTGTCTTCTCTAACTCTTCTTGGCTATAAATGAGCGTGAAGCCCCTTCTTTCCCCCAACTTTTACTTAATTAACTTACATTTATTGATCAGAATTAAGTCTAAGGCCTATGTGCCCTTCATCGAAGCCTCTTTCAATCTACCACCTCTTGAGTTCAAAGAGGTTTGCTGGGGGTGAGGGTGGGATGTGGTAAGTATAGGGATGAAGAAGAAGGGCTCAGGTAAGGACAGGTGTGGGCCTCTGGAACACTTCTATAAATGCCACCACCTGGAAAACAGAGAAATAAGAGAAGGCTGTTTCGTCCTAAGAAGTGGCACATCATTTGGCCATTCTACCCTTCCCTGGAATCTTCCTCCACCCAACCCCACATCAGACCTGATACTATACAGCGACAGGAAAGCCATGGGTAGTCACAATTCTGCCACCTCTCCTTGCTGCTGTTCCCTGCTGATGACATTAGCTGGAAGACTGCCAGAGCTTAGAGAGAAAAACTAACCAAAATGATCATAAAGCCATTTGGAAATATATGAGTATGATCAACACACTAAATAATAATTATGCACATTTGTATTCCCTGCCAATCTTCATATACAGAGTATAAATGTAACCTGCTCCAAATGAATCACCTAGTTTTAAACACCTGAGAGTTATAGCCCTGTGATTCTGACAAAGTAACCCACATATCTCATACCTCAGGTTTATCACAAAGACATTGCCATGAATCGAAACCCCAAAGAACAAAGCCAGTTGGAATTTTAAAACATTGACTTCATACTTTTCATTATGGCTTATATTCTTCTCAAATATTTCATCAAGCTTTTTTCCTCTCTCCAGTTTAAATCTCAATCACTAAAAGGAATGATTTGAAGGCAATAATGTAGAAACAAAAGAGGAGATTAAATACAAATTAAGCTTTCATTTGTACTGTTTTTCCAGACTGAATTAAAGTGATTGAGCTAACTTTGGTATAAAGTAAATTTTACAGCTGTTAGAAATGATAGAATGTAAATTGGATTACACTATTTAAATATTTTACAAATAATTGAAATGGCATTCTTAGAAGTTATGTTCCAATATTCCTGTTCAAACACAGTAGATCATGTTGACCGGCTCTGGGTATTTATCTTTTCTTCTCCTTGATATTTCTTCCATTACCAAAATGAAACTCAAGGATATGCACCAAAAATAGGTCAGGGGCACCAGTTAAGGTGATGTGCATGCAAAAGCATGATGATATTATTTAACCTATTCAAATTAATTCATTCCAACAGATATTTATTGATTGCAGGGCATTGAGCAAGGTACTGGATTCATGAGGAAGTAACCAGCCTTGCCCTGAATACACTTATTGTCTCTAAGAAGGAGAGAAGACAAGCCACATAAAATTATGCTACATAAAGCAGAATAATACAAATGCATGACAGGCGTGTATTGCAGGAGAGGTGATGATTTAACAGGGTGGATTGGGTAAAGCTTTATGAAAAAGATGGCATTTAAGCTTGGACTTGAAGGAAGAATAGAATTTTTAAAGGTAAACAGGCAAACACTGTAAGAAGCATGTATAAGAAGCAAAGGAGAAATAAATAGCTTCAATTCATGGGAATGAGAAAACATGTAACATGTTTGGAGAACAGAGAATAGAATAAATCAGCCGGGCACAGTGGCTCACGCCTGTAATCCCACCACTTTGGGAGGTTCAGGCAGGCAAGTCACAAGGTCAGGAGTTCGAGACCACCCTGGCCAACATAGTGAAACCCCATCTCTACTAAAAATACAAAAAAATTAACCAGGCATGGTGGCGCACGACTGTAGTCTCAGCTACACGGGAGGCTGAGGCAGGAGAATCGCTTGAACCCAGGAGGTGGAGGCTGCAGTGAGCCAAGATCATACCACTGCACTCCAGCCTGGGCTACAGAGCGAGACTCCATCGTCTCAAACATTTAAAAAAAAATAAAAAAAGAGAGAGAGAGAATAGAACAAATCAGAAGGCCCTAGAATGTCTAGAAACATAATGAGATGTTCTCTCAGTCTTTCAACCAACATTTATTGAGGAACCATGTACCCATAAGATCTGTGGGGAAATATAAAGAAAATAAAGCAACATCACTTCTCTCAAGGAATTTATATATTAGAAGTTAAGACATGTACAAAAATATAAAGTAGAAATTTAAAAGTACCGTACAGTGGTAGAGATGGGGTGCTTTGTCAAGTTAGTGGAGGTGAAGGTCACTACTAAGCAATGAAGGGGAGGAATGCCTCGATGGATGCAAATGTGAAGATGAATACATTCAATTCACTCATTCATTAATTTGCTCACTAAAAATATACATTTGCCTTCAGTTTCCTCAGATCTTGGATATTGAGCAAATGGAGAAACAAAGATGAATAAGACACAATCTCTGCCCTTAAGGAACCTGGTTTGATGAAAACAAAGGGTAAAGGTGAGTAGGGGAAGATAAAATTAGTAAGATAAGCTGATATCAAACAGACCCAGGGAGCCTAGGATTTTAGAACACAATCAGTCTGATATTGGGGAGCTTTTGGAGCCACTGAAGATGTCTGGGCAGAAGCTTTTAGAAGACTGGTCTGTGTCTTGGTTTGAATGCTCCTGAAAGTGGAGCCTGAGAGGACATGGGGGCAGGAAGCTTATTTGGGAGATGACCCGAGAGAGCGGGAAAGAGAGGGGAGGAGGAAAATCCAACATCAGGGTGCATTATCAAGGTTGCTGCTCTTGGCAATGGGCATGACTCCTTCTCCAGTAGGCCCAAGAAGCATACGGAGGCCTCCCAGAACTGCCTGCATGAAGCGTAAGAGGCTGGGCAGCAATCCATCAACTTCAGTCCCCCATCAGTTGCAGGTTACCCCTGATGGAGGCACTGGCTCAATTGCACTTGCAGGCTACACTGAACTTACGCACAGGTTCATTTGGCTCCTGGGAAGGTCCTGGGGCAGAAAGAAGAAAGACTCTTGCAGTAACCTATGAGACACCATCAGCAGGAATCTGAGCCAGTGTGAAACTGTGCATGGGAGCAGTCACTGAAACCAGAGGTGAGCCAAGGAGATGTGATGGGGGCCCCTAAAGTGTCTGCTAGAGTCAGGCAGCAGCCTGAATGCACGGCAGGGAAGAAGGGGAACAGCTAGGGGAAATGGTCATTGGCTAGCCTGGGAAAGAGAAAGATAAGAAAGAGCTGAAGGAGTGGTGGGACTGGGGAGATGGGAATGGATGCTGAAAATATCCTCATGGATTAAGCAACTGATAAACTATTTGGAGCTGAGATACATCACAGATAACTGAGATTCCAAACCTTATGACAACAGAGAACAAAGGGGTGTCAGGCACCAAAGAGAAGTGAACACGAGAAGAGCAGAGAAGAGAAGATGATGCCCCAGAGAAAGAAAGTGGGACAGAGCTGGGGAGACAGTGAACTGGAAATCATCAGCATGGAAACAGGGGTAAATATCACAATTTTGCTACAAGCACTCTATAAGAAGGGGGGAAATTGCTAAAGATGAGACACAAAGAAACAGTGAATGTGGAGAGTAGACAAAGGATGAGACAGAAAGGAGAGATCACAAGGTCCAGGCAGACAGAACAGAGAATTTCAGAAGTAGAAGCTGGTCAACAGCGGGAGGTGCTGCAGAGAGGATGTAATGATAAGACCTAGAAGCGCCCACCAGATGCGGTGACTGAGAAGTCATGGGAGAGCTCCAAAGGACATATTCCAGTAGAGATGGACTTGTTCCAGAATCCGGACAACAAAGGTCTAAGGAATAAGGGAGAGAGTCAGTCTGTTGCAATGGGGGTTCCTCATCTGAATCACAGAATGTGATTCCTGTGACTCACTTCTTAATTCTTCCAAATGTCATACGTAACACATATGTTTCTAAATGCAGAGAAATCAATTCATTATACACAATCAATGCCTTTTTCTACAAAGAGCCATCTGGTCTCTGCAGCAACTACTCCACTTTGCTTCTGTAGTGCCAAAGCAGTCATAGGCAATACCAAAATGAATGGGCCCAGCTGTGTTCCAATAAAACTTTATTTGTGGACACTGAAATCTGAATTTTATCCATTTTCATATGTCAAGAATTATTATTTTTTTCAACCTTCAAAAAATATATAAACCATTGTTAGCCCACAAGCCCTACAAAAACAGATGGCGGCCACATGTGGCTTTCAGGTGACAGTTTGTCCTATCCTTAGGACATCAGAGCTTAGTTATCACCCAGAGCTCCAGGGTGATGAAGCAGCAAGAGGGGAGAGGACAATAGTGTAAGGGACAGTTAGGATCAAGAATGTGTTTAAGAGTAGAGAAAGCACATGGAGTATGACAGATTCACAGGAAATTTTCTTTGGAGAGGGAGAGTTGAAGACACATGAAAAAGAGGAGAGTGGTGGATCAAAGTTCTAGATGACAGAGTGGACAGGACAGAAAAGCGAGCCTGGATCAAGAAGAGGCAGATGGCTTCCCCTGAGATGGAAGGGGAGACGGGGAAGACAGGCAGGAACCAGATTACGGAGAACCTAAAAGCCAACCCGAAGAGTTCACACTTCATTAAGTGAGCAATGAGGAGCTGCAGAAAGTGTTTAGGCTGAAAAGCACAGCCCAGGAATCAGTAATGCACTTGGTTTTCCCACCACAGACTGAATAAATAAGCAAACACTCTGTGTATGCATATTTACATAATGCAGGTATGACCGGAATAGAAGAAGCTGAAAATACGTGATAACAGGCTCTCTTGCTCAAAAACCTGCTCCACAAATGCATTCTGGGATGGAAAGACAAGACGAGCTAATATACTCAAAGACGGCTAGTTCGATATATCCATATAGAAATGTGCCTTCACCCTCAAGATGGAATATCGCATATGGCAGCAATATGGGCCTATATCAGGCTGGGGTTGGTCATGGGGTAGAGCTTGGTAACCAGAACTAGGCTCCAGTCTCAACTTCATTATTAACCATCTGTATGATGCCAAGACAGGTAAATTAGCTTCTCTAGGCCTCTGTTCCTCAGGGTCAAATGGGGATTAAAATGTTCCCTGTGCCTCAAAGACTTGTTATAGGATCAAAGAGCTAGTGGATGTGAAAATGTTTTAGGAGTGTAACAGGTGACATAGATGGAATGCTGTCACAGAAAACAAGTTCTCTAGACCCCCAACCCTTCATATCTGAATCCTTCTCCCACTGGGCAGCAGTCAATGATTTCAAGGGCACTCACCTTGACCAGAAGACATCCTGCTTGCCTTACCTGTGACCTCCATTATTTGCCTTTGCCCTTTTTCTTAAAACCTGTACATCTTTTGGAGGACAGGATGTCCTTTCTATAAGGTGTGTGCCAGGGGTGGGGTCAAGCCATTCACACAGGACAGAGCTGCATGTGTTAAGGACCCTGGTGGAGAAATCCTGGGTGAGATGGCACTTCAGCCAGGCCTTGAAGGTGAGCCAGGATGGAGAGAGAGAGGAAGGCGGGGCTTTCTGAGCAGTGGGACAGCACAAACTGCATGTGATCCCTTCAGTTACACCAAGCATCTGGACACACTGGGAGAAATTGCCAAACAAGTGGGAGAGGCTCAGGAATGCCCAGCCAACATCAGAGTCTAAGAAAGTGAAAAAACAAGAGTATCTTTTCCTTACACCATTCAAATTCTGATTCTGTTTTTGTAGCTGAAATATAAAAGATATAATGCTTTAATACTAATAACAATCAGAGTTAATAAGAGTCTGCATTGGTGAAGCAGTGCAAATAACCCCAAAGCCTTATGTTCATATAATGACAATGTTTACTAAGCATTCTCCTATCTCTTGACTACTTGGACTATAGTATAGTCATGTAATACAGACAGAGAAAATATAATTACCCCCAATTCATAAAAAGTAAAAGGAAACAGGAGCTCAGAGAGGTTAAGTGACCAACCTGAGGTTACACAGCTAGGAAGTGTTAATGGAGGATTGGTGTGGGAACCTGGACTGTCTGCCTCAGAGCCCAGCATTGTCTTCATTCCCATCCACTCTATCTCCTGGTTGAATAGGCCATGAACTTAATCTTTAGGTTGTCCTCATCCTCCTACCAAGATGACAGCCAACACCTCACAATGACAAAAGGAAAATAACAAGACAGAGCAAATCATAGACCAGAGGTAAGCAAACTAAAGCTCATGGGCCCAATCTAGCCCACCATCTACTTTTGTACAGCCTGCAAGCTAAGAATAGTTTTTATATTTTTAAATGGTAAAAAAAAAAATCAAAAGAGGAATATTTTGTGACCTGGGGAATTATATGAAATTCAAATTTGGTGTCCATAACACAGACATGCCCATTCATTTACAATAGACTGTGGCTGCATTTACACTACAGCAGACTTGAATAGTTGCAACAGAGACTATATGGACCCAAAGCCAAAAATAGCTACTATTTGGCCCTTTACAGAGAAAGTTTGCTGACTGCTTCTGAAGATCATAGGTCTGCAAATCACAGCAAGGACCAAACAAAGCACCTAGAAAGGGTAATCACAGGAGAAAATAGAACCCTAAATCCTGAGCCCCCAGATTTCACATATCTTGCTTGTAAAAATGGGGTTTTTAGGGATAAATTCTTGGTGTCAGTACCTTCACACTGGGTGCTTTTGTGTTCCTTTGACAGTTTCACAACCAAAACAGCTTCCTCCAGTCACTTTAATTTCTCTCTAGCCCCTCACCCTTCCCTACTGTGCCTACATGGGTTGAACCTCATTGCTTCTAGAAATGAAGACGCTCTGGTGTTAGCTGTAAAATCTGTATCTCGGCTGGGCGCAGTGGCTCATGCCTGTAATCCCAGGACTTTGGGAGGCCGAGGCAGGCGGATCACGAGGTCAAGAGATCGAGACCACCCTGGCTAACATGGTGAAACCCCATCTCTATTAAAAATACAAAAATTAGTTGGGCGTGGTGGTGGGTGCCTGTAATCCCAGCTACTCAGGAGGCTGAGGCAGGAGAATCACTTGAACCTAGGAGGCGGAGGTTGCAGTGAGCTGAGATTGCACCACTGCACTCCAGCCTGGTGACAGAGTGAGACTCCGTCTCAAAAATAAATCTGTATCTCACTTCCTCAGACAAGATGATATTTATTGACAGGGTGCAGGACAGAGAAAGAAAGGAGAGAGACTGCCTGTCCAGAAGGCAGTAACCTTGGTGGAGATGCAATGTCACCAGCCCCAAACCATCATTCTCACAGATGTACAGCACATTATTTAAAGGGAAACAAATATCAGCCACTGAATGTCATGGCAAGGACACATCTCCTGCCTCTTAACTAAACTTATCAGAGCTGCAGTTTAATACAGTTCCTTTTTCATCCTCCCCTCAAATTCATCTTCCCAGGCAGCTCTTGACACCACCAGCAAACAGTCAAGACGAAGATTTAGTAACGTTAGCTTCAAACAGATCTAGATTTATTGACATGTGGGCTGGCTTTCTCAGGAGCTGCAGTACACAGGATTAATTTTAACTGTTCCTTAATATTCAGCACTGCTTTGCAAATACCCAAATGTCTGGCCGTTCCTGGGTGAGGTCAATTTTCACCAGAAACAAGATCCTCAGCAGTGGCTTGCACTTTCTCTAATCAGGTTGGCCAGGTTAATTGACGTACTCTGTTTCTTAATAAGAAGGCAAAACCTGAGCAAACTTCCTGCCAGAACCCCTTCGCTTCTCATGTCCTCTCAGCTGCTCATGCCTCTCTCTGAAATCAGCAAAGAAGCAGCAAAACCAACAAGCAATCTTCATTGCTACCAAAGCTTTACATCTTGTTGTTTGCAAGCTCCCCACATGCCTACAGGTACTTCGATGTCTGAAGCCAGGGAAAGGCAGCAGCCAGCCAGTCCCCTTACAGGCTGAGTGTGTATTCCAGAGTCGTAGGCCACAAAGCTGAGTGTTGCCCATCTCCCACAAACACCTTTGATGATCCCACTTGCTGTGCCACAATTCTGTGCTGTGTGGAGCAGAGGTGGCTCACGGAGCCATGGATGGCCACTGGCTGCACAAAAGCAAAATCTCCCTCTCTAGCCTTTCCATCCTCATCCTTCACTGCCCATATGACTGGTCACAGGGTCCAGGGTTACCCAATAAGGGGAGTAGCCTGGGCTGCCAGCACGATGAGGAGGGGAAAAAATTGAATAGAAGAGAAGAAATAAAATCTCTGTCAATCCTTTTCTAACGCCAGACTAAAGAACAAATTTGCAGAGCTCTGTTAAAAGATTAACTGCTAAATGAAAAAGAGCTACTAGATGTAAATTTAAAAGTCCAAAAACACCCAAGAGGCATAACTATAATTATTGCTGAGGGAAGCTCTTTAGGACTAAAAATACATTTCCATTAACAATCAAAATTAGTTTTCATTGCTTTTTTCTTCAGCTTTCAGTGAATAACCTTTGATGGTAGTACATGATAATGATTCATTAGAAAAAGTGAATTTGTATTTCAGAAGTATATAGCAAAAAAAATTAGCCAAGAAATTATTCCTCCATATAAGTCAAATGGCAGGAGAAGGGAACATTTTTAGAATGAGTAATGACTTCCTATAAAAGCTAACCCAGATGGCAGGTACCCACTTGAATATCATTGGACAACGGAGCTGACAAACAAATTTTTTCTAAACCTCCAGTGATTCAGAAAAACTGGTATGGTAAGATAACATCTTTTTCTTTAAATTCTGGCTAAAAATATACAAGGAAAACACATCATATCACCTCAGGAATTCCATAGATTTTAATCACCATAGAAGTGTGTCTAAAATAATATATGTAAAGAACCAGTGAGTCATGATTAGTTTTTTCATATTTTTTATTGAGATATATTTGCCTAATGAAATGCACAGATCTTAAGTATACAATGTGATCAGTTTTGACAAGTGCATATACCCACAGAACCACCTCCATTCAGATCTAGAACATTTCTAACTTGCCACTGTCCCACAAAGTTATCTTGTGGCTCTCTCCAGAACAAACTATTATTCTGCTTTCTGTCACCCCAGATTAGTTCTAGAGCATCATGTAAATGGAATCATACAGTAAAATACTCTTGTGTATGACTTATTTCACCCAGCATGTTTTTGAGATTCAATTTTGATTAATTCATTTACAACTTAGCTATGCAAAATTTTTCAGAGGCCAAATGATTTGGGAGGAAAACTGACAAGCAACAGCACTTTCAAGTAGAGGGTAAAAGAAAGAGGCAGAAAAACCCAGATTTTTCTAGACACATTTTAAGCAAGGAAGAAAAAATTGAAGACTTTTTTATGTCATAAATCATCCTGAAAGGCCCTGGAAATCCTGTGATGATCTCTAATTCACTTACGTACCACAAGGAGGTGTGATATAATGGCAAGCTGTACATAATTCATAATTCTAAACCTAATTATGATGAGTGGCCTAGAAATTTGATTAAAAATCATTAATTCTGCTAAAGAGCCTCAAAACAAAAATGAATATATAGAAAGGATAAAACTGTTTTGCTAGATGGATTATTCTTTGAAAATCTGAAGCAAGATGATAAAAGTAAATTATTTCAAAGAATCACTGCCAAATTGTAAACTGTAAAAAGCAAATGCTGAGTTACTAACACTAGAGCACAAAGTGTAGCTTCCATTAAATGATGGAGATAAAATACAGTCTTGCACCCAATGAACAAACAATAAGGAAATTACAAGAGAAGGCCTTGTTTTTTTCCTAAGGATATGGTCAAATAGTATATTATAAACCATATTAATGCTACATGGGTTGAATGAAAGGGTAAAACTCCTTGGAACTAAGAATCTGGGGAGCCTGAGGTTCCCCTAGGCCTCTGTGTCTTGGGAAGGGTTAGGACTCACACTCAGGGGAACAGGAGGTTACAAGGGCTGAACCTGCATCATGTCCCGTAGGTTCATAGAGCACATCCTGCTTCCTTCAGTCTTTTCGTATCTATTATATCATCTCATCTTTGCAACAACTTTGTTAGGTGGTATTATTAGAAGTTCCCTAACATTTACTGTAGAGTTTTAGAGTATTCAAAATAACACTGCAAATATTATCTCATCCGCTTCTCAAGATAACCTTAAAAAGTAGACGGAGACCTTGCCCCGTTAAAAGTTAACTCTTCTGCCAAGGTAGTAAGGTTATGCAGTAGCAGGCCTGAGGCTGTAAGTTGTCTATTGACTTCTAGTTCACTGTTCACATCACTACTATCTCATGCTGCAGAGAAGTAACATTAAACCCACATGATAGATGAGAAGACTGAGGCAAAGCTTCAAATCCTTAGAAGCTAGCTAATGGCAGGCCCAAAATTTAAAAACATTAAAAAATAATATATGGGAAAAATCAATTTTCGGGACTATTCTTCAGCTCTCAATGAAGCATTTTCTTGTCTAGAGGATACCCAAGTACATTCTAAGTGTCCTTGCTCTGCTGAATTAAAACTAAAGTCAAGTTTCCCATCTGAAAGTAGCTGAGCCTTCCCTCTCTACCTAGCTCACCACCTACTCATTGGAGTTGTAATAACCAGCATTTCATAATTTCCAGTGTCCAGCATTCTAAGCATTTACCAATGTTGTTCATTTTACCAAGGTTGTCTTCTCACAACAACTTTATGAGGTCGTATAAATATCATCCCCATTTTACAGGTGAGGAAACTGAAGCACAGAGAGGTAAATACCTTGACCCAGGCCACACAGCCGGTAGGCAGTGCAGCTAGGACCTGAGCCCAGGTAGTGTGGCTCCAAAGTCTGCACCATTTACCACCAAGCTGTAAGAAAAGTGCTCATCCACAGAACACCAGATCATCCCCAAATTCTCTACTCCAAAGGGCATGAGGGTGCCAGTGAATGCTCCACCATCTAAAATATAGATACAGTATATATTTTTTATTTCAGAGAGTGGGCTTATATGTGCAGACAGATTAAATAAATCATGATTACAACAGTAAACATGTAAATTCCGATCAATAACTACTTGCCTTCCCCTCCCCCCAATGCTAACAGCTGCAATAAAGTTCTAACTGTAAAGCGATGCACAACCAGCCATAAAAGTATGTAAAATAAATGAGGATAACATAATGAGGGAATCCAACATTCATCTCATAAATATAACATAACGACCACAACTAAAATGTCAGAGAATCTAATAAATCAATATGGTAGGACAGAGCTATCTTTATGTTCAGAATACATAAAAGATATATTTACATGCAGGGCTTTTTTTTTTTTATAAGCCAGGACCAAACAAAAAGAATTATAAGAAAATTAACCCTTTGTTTACATAGATGCCCTGGTTTGATGATGAATTTTCAACACTCCATTGGGTTCTCCCACATTGTTTCATGGTAAGAAACGGACTGTCCTCTAAGGCTGTAGAAACCATGCTAATATGCAAATGCCACTGGAAGTGAAGCGAACAGGAAAACATCCTGAGGGTACTTCGAAAGGATCAACTACAGCCCTGATTTAGAATACTTCTGATCATGGTGATTTCTGGAACTTCCAACTCATTTTATTAGCGCCAACAAACCCTAGGAGGTTTAGTTATTTCCCTGTTAATGCACTAGTGATTGATGTGGATAAATCCCATAAATACTAATGAGGGTGACACAAGTAAATCTCCCCTGAATTAATGAGAAGAGAGTCCCCTGGACTGACCAACATATCGCCTAATAACTTGAAATGATGGATTTACAAATTCTTCCAGGTTCTCCATGCATGCAAGCTGCAGAAATAAACATCCTTTCTCAGTCACCTCCTCTCATGGCCTCTTCTGGATTGAGGGGACCTGATGGGAAGGGACTGTGCCCTAATGGGAAAACAGGTACTTCTTTCAGTATCTTTTTCTTAATAAAATGGACATACCCCAAATGCAATGCTCCATCTTGAGTCTGAACTAAATTTAGGAAGTAAATAAAAGTATCTCCTGATAAAGTAGCCTGAACCCAAGTCCAAAAATACCAACTTCTCAGATAGGAAAAATCATTTCATGCTCAAATATTAAACTAAGTGTGTGTGTGTGTGTGTGTGTGTGTGTGTGTGTGTGTGTGTGTGTGTTAACCCAAGGTTTTGATTATCTATTGCTATATAACAAATGTAGTGGATTTAAACAACCACTATTTTACCTGCCCATAATTCTGTAGGTTAATAGGGGCTCAGTTCTTCTACTGGTCTCACTTGAAGCCCCTCATGTATTTGTTGTCAGATAGTGGCATGAATTGGAACGTCCAAGATGGCTTCACTTACATCTCAACAATCTTGGTGGGGATAGCTGGAGGCTGCGAGTTCTTTCTCTCCACATTGGCTAGGTAGAGCTTCTTTACCTGGCAGGTGGATTCTAAGAGCAAGCATTCCAAGAAGACCAGCTCCAATGTGAAAGCATTTACTAAGATTGTGCTTGCATCCCACATGCTAATGTCCCATTGGCCAAGTCCAGAGTCACCATAAAAGGGAACTACATATAAAAGGGAACTACTAGGAAGTGTGGTTCATTGGGGGCCACCATAGTAAGAATCCACCATAACTAGCACCTTCCCTCTAGAGGGATAAAGACTGTTGCCATTATAATAGAAAGCCCCAAGAAACTATCTTTTTTTTTTTCTTATTCTAGTCTTTCACTTTAATATTCAATGACCTAGTGTTCTTACATTTAGGTAAGTAGGGAAAGAGAAAAAGAGAAGCATTTCACAATTTATAAACAAATAAAAAAATAAAACTTCCTTTTTTAATTTGAAAAAATCTAGACATAGCCAGTGATAACACAAGGAATACTGCAGCCAGTCCCACTCTGCCTCTTGACTCTTGTAACAGAAGAACTCCATACAGCACTTGTTCTCCCATTATTCACACTTAACAGACCATCTGGGTCTTTCAAAGGACCAACTTTATACCTTTTTTCACTCAAGTGAGTAAAAAGGACCCCTATAAATGGCTAAATCACACTCCAACAATTTTCCCCTGAGGATACCCAGCTAGTATGACCCTGCTTCACTGTAATAACCCCATGGGCTTGGTTAATATTTGCTGATTCCAATCCACCTGTTGGTATTCATCAGCAATAAATAATTTGTATGACATGTCAATTTTATCAAAACACATCCCATTTGATGCTTGGAACAGCTCTCTGAGGCAGGTGAGACAAAGATTTATTACCGTCATTGGACCAAAATGAAAATGAAGCTTGTACACATTAGTATATAGTTCTAGTTTCTAGGGTACCTGACAGTTAACAAAATGCTATCTTATAACATTATCTGAGTAAAAATCTCTTAGAACCATCCTGAGAGGTCAATGATAATATCTTTATTAGCAGATGAGATGGAAAAATTAAATACTTGCCCCAAACCCCATGGTCAATAAGTAGCAGGTGCAAGTCAGGATGCTAGGTCTACTCAATCCAAGTTCTTCCCCAGTATATAACAGGCAGGGTAAGTAATCTGTGGCCATGGAACTGAGGGCAGAATTGAAATTAGGACCTGTATCTTCTGACGGACACCCTGTAACCATCACTTTGACCCACATGTCTCAAAGCCTATGAGAAGCGTTCCAAGGTTAGTAATAAAATGTATCACACAAGCAACAGTGGGCTTCAAGGCATGAGTTAGAAACATCATAATGTGCCAGGTGCAGTGGCTCATGCCTGTAATCCCGGCACTTTGGGAGGCCGAGGCAGACAGATCACTTGAGGCCAGGAGTTCAAGACCAGTCTGGCCAACATGGTGAAACCCCGTCTCTACCAAAAATACAAAAATTAGCCAGGCATGCTGGTGCAAACCTTTAATCCAAGATACTCAGGAGGCTGAGGCAGGAGAATCACTTGAACCTGGGAGGCAGAGGTTGCAGTGGGCAGAGATCACGCCACTGCATTCCGGCCTGGGTAAAAGAGCAAGACACTTGTCTCAAAAAAAACCAAAAAAAAAAACAGAAACATCATAATGATCTAGCTTTCCAAGAACACAGGAATCGAGCATAGTCCTCAGGCTCTAGAGATTACTGTTCAGTTGAAGCCAACAGCCAGCGAAGAGCAAGGTGACCTCTTGCACAAGGTGACCTCTTGGGCTCCTCTCATAAATTTTGTGAAATACTCTTAGCCAGTTTAGACACTATTTTTAACACTTCTAATAGCATACAAATAGACAAATAAATCAATGGAACAGAATAGAGAGTCTGGTTTTCTATATAATTAGAAATTTTATATGTAACAAAAACAGTATTTCAAAATACTTAGCAAAATAACCTAAAAGCAAATGGTGTTGGGTCAAATGTATCCATTTGGGGAAAAATATATTAATTTTAACATCAACACTAACGTAAAACCATTCACCAAGGGAAAAAAATTCAATGGATCAAGGCCTAAAAGGTAAAATTAGAATAATCAAAGTTTTAGAAGAAATACAGGAGAATATGTTTACAGCCAAAAGGTCAGGAAGGCCTTAAATTAGACATAAATAGCACAACAGAGAAGACTTGTTTATTTGACAGCATCAAAATTTAAAATCTATATATAATAAAGGGTACCATAAGCTGAATGGCAACAAATTAGAAGAAAATAATTGCAATATATGAGGCATCAAGGCCAGATGTGTGTGTGTGTGTGTGTGTGTGTGTGTGCCCTGAATATATAAAGATGTCCTAGAAACGAATAACTAAAAGTCATGCAAGCCAACAGAAACGTGAACCAATAATATACATGGGCAATTCACAACAAAAAAGACAATACATATGTGAAATTATTTTTCAAATTCGGCAGGAAAATGAAAATCGTAAACGGCAGTGAGATATACCATGTCATACCCAAGAGACTGCAAACATTTTGAAAGCATGCTAATACCAAATGTGGGCAGGGCAGCTGGTCAAATAATACTTTCCATAAATCACCGGGAGGAGTGAGTACTGATAAAAATCACCATAGAGGCCAAACTTACAGCATCCAGTACCATTTAAAATGTGCAAACGCTATGATTAAGCAATTCCACCTCTTAGAACATACTCAAGAGAAACACCTGTACATATGCACAAAAGGCCCATAAAAAGGCTATTCATTACTTATGTGACACCAAAAAATGACCAACACCCAAAATGCCCATTAGAAAGCTAAGGATCAAATAAATTTTGGCATAGCACACTATGGAATATTGCACACAAGTCAAAAAGTGCAAGTATATTTACATGTATTGACATGAAAAGATAGCTAAGACATATCTTAGGGTGTAAACAGCAAGCTGCTGAATGTATACAGCACCTTACTTTCTTTAGCATGCATATATAAATGTGCCTGTGGCAGAGAGGAATATAAATTCACAGAAGAAGTGGAAATCAATGTAGCAAATTCCTAATGTGGTTATCTCTTCTGGGGAAGAGATTAGGGGTAGAGGAGCAGCCAAAAAGAACTGAGCCTCAGCAGTTAGTATGGAGAATACCTGTGTAGTTAAAATTTAATTTTCAATGCACAAAAAGACATGGCAGGGCAACCTTCCCTTCAAGCGTTCTCCAAATAAGAGTTCATAGTATTTTCAGAAATTTATAGAACAAACAACAAACAAACCAGATGAATGGAAAGGTAGCCATTATAAAGGAGGGGGATGGGAAGCAAAAACAATGTAGAGCAAGGACTGTGGCATCAGCTGGCTAAGCTCTAATCCCAGCCTCTCCCACTCTCAATGGCATGTGACTTGGTCAAGGGAATGCTGCTGTTACTCAGCACATATTAAGTGCAATGTGAAGTATTAGCTAAATAAATGCAGCACAGA
Organism: Hylobates moloch; assembly: GCF_009828535.3. NCBI lineage: Eukaryota > Metazoa > Chordata > Mammalia > Primates > Hylobatidae > Hylobates > Hylobates moloch. Next base: position 70,456,163 of record NW_026652278.1, on the reverse strand, counting down.
GTCCCACCTAGATTGGGTGGAGAGCCTTATGCATTGTTAGGCTGTACTGTGATAATTAGTGGAGAGGGGGAAGAAGAGAAGATGGGGAAGGGAAGGGTGTGACAAGTACCAGAAGGAGCAGGCATGAGCACGTACGGATATATTTCAGCTTGTCCTTCCAAGGGCTCCTGCAAGCTATCAGCATCTTTTCACCTGCCCTAGCATGAGCCGCACACTGCCACTTACTGGGGTGATACAGGGTCCCCATGTGGTACCTGCTTCTATTGAGTAGACGGAGGGGCCAGGGCACTGCTGGTGGGCAGGTATGGGGGGGCCTCAGAATCTGTGCCCCACCTAGGCAGCCAGAAAGGTCACATAAAGCCAGCATCACAGCAGACAACCAGGCCCGGCCACCTGCACTCGGGACCCTTCTTCCATAGACTTTGAGCCATCTGGGCTGGAAGCCCTGAGAAAAATAAATCCTTTTTCTCTTTCTAATTAAAAATGTGAACAGGAATAATAATCTCCATGAAACCCAGCTACTTGGGAAGCTGAGGCAGGAGAATGGCATGAACCAAGGAGGCGGAGCTTGCAGTGAGCCAAGATCACGCCACTGCACTCCAGCCTGGGTGACAGAGCAAGACTCCGTCTCTAAAAAAAAAAAAAAATTGTTGTAACTTCCGTCTTGCTAGCAGACTGTATTGTCTTCTTGGCTTGCATGGTTTGATGAAGCAAGCTGACATACTAGAGAGGCCTCCATAGCAAGGAACTGAGGGTAGCCTCCAGCCAACAGCCAGCTAAGAACTGAGGCCCTCGGTACAACAACCCTTGAGGAACTGAACCCTACCAACAGCCATGGGAACTTGGAAGGGGGTTCATCCCCAGTAGAACCTTCAAATGAAACCTCAGCCAGGTTGATGACCTTAACTGCAGCCTTATCCAAAGACTCTGACACAGAAGACCCAACTAAATTGTGCCTACAATTTTGATCACGGAAATTGTGAGGTAATAAATGTGTTTTGTGTTAAAAAAAAAAAAAAAAAAAACTACACAACTTGCTTAAAATCAGCAATCCCTGTAGGGCCAGCAAAACAGAACCGTGTGTGCCCTCCTGCAGCATTAGTGAAAGACAGCAAGTGTATGAATGAAGATCGTCTGAAAGACCTGTGCATCTTACGTGTATTGCTTCATGTGGTCATTTTACCCCAGGCTAGTGTTCAGGTCATTTGGTGCTTTACTTCTGTATAAACAAGAAAAATACGATTTGCCCTGCATCTATAGTTTGCAACACTGCTTTATCTTTATGGCCTCCTTTAATTCTCAATATGATCTCTATCCCCATTTCACAGATGAAGAGATAGAGGCTCCCAAACCAATAGATTACTTTCACCATTATATTACATGTGAAAGGCAAAGCTATTTATTGTCCCTCTGGCAAGCCTCCTGCTCCTTTTGCTAGAAATGCTGAATCAATCCTTTGTTTGAGCAAACAGCAAATTCAGCTTCTCACTCTTCTGGGGATATCTTTTTGCATCTCTTTATATGGGGCATTCCAAGAGCCTTAGGGGGAGAGGTTTTCCCTCAAAGAGGACCTTCTCTCACCCACACCAGAGTGGTGAGAGGATGATTTTTCTCTCTCTTTTTGTGACACCTGATGCTGACTGAACTGCCTGCATCAACTTGAAGTGAGGTTCAGAAACATGCCAAAGCCTCTGGCCCCCAACCCACCAAGTTTCTTGGCATATTCTGAGGAAAAGAACAAATGTTTATCCTCTACCTACCCATGTGCCCAACAATCTGCTGGGACTTTTCCCTGTTATTTAATCCTCAGCACAAATCTGTGAGGGATGTGCAATGATCGATCCCCATTTACTGGATAAAGAAACAGAGGCTCACAGAAGCTAACCTGCCAGAGGTCACATGCCAGGGAGTAAGTTTAAATTGCTCATTTTTGTCTGTTATTGGTGTATAAGAATGCTTGTGATTTTTGCACACTGATTTTGTATCGTGAAACTGCTGAAGTTGCCTATCAGCTTAAGGAGATTTGGAGCTGAGACAATGGGGTTTTCTAAATATACAATCACGTCATCTACAAACAGGGACAACTTGACTTCCTCTTTTCCTAATTGAATACCCTTTATTTCCTTCTCCTGCCTGATTGCCCTGGCCAGAACTTCCAACGCTATGTTGAATAGGAGTAGTGAGAGAGGGCATCCCTGTCTTGTGCCAGTTTTCAAGGGGAAATGCTTCCAGTTTTTGCCCATTCAGTATGATATTGGCTGTGGGTTTGTCATAGACAGCTCTTATGATTTTGAGATACATCCCATCAATACCTAATTTATTGAGAGTTTTTAGCATGAAGCATTGTTGAATTTTGTCAAAGGCCTTTTCTGCATCTATTGGATAATCATATGGTTTTTGTCATTGCTTCTGTTTATATGCTGGATTATGTTTATTGATTTGCATATGTTGAACCAGCCTTGCATCCCAGGGATGAAGCCCACTTGATCATGGTGGATAAGCTTTTTGATGTGCTGCTGGATTTGGTTTGCCAGTATTTTACTGAGGATGTTTGCATCGATGTTCATCAGGGATATTGGTCTAAAATTCTCTTTTTTTGTTGTGTCTCTGCCAGAGAGCCAAATCATGAGTGAACTCCCATTCACAATTGCTTCAAAGAGAATAAAATACCTAGGAATCCAACTTACAAGGGACATGAAGGACCTCCTCAAGGAGAACTACAAACCACTGCTCAGTGAAATAAAAGAGGATACAAACAAATGGAAGAACATTCCATGCTCATGGGTAGGAAGAATCAACATCATGAAAATGGCCATACTGCCCAAGGTAATTTATAGATTCAATGCCATCCCCATCAAGCTACCAATGACTTTCTTCACAGAATTGGAAAAAACGACTTTCAAGTTCATATGGAACCAAAAAAGAGCCTGCATTGCCAAGTCAATCCTAAGCAAAAAGAACAAAGCTGGAGGCATCACGCTACCTGACTTCAAACTATACTACAAGGCTACAGTAACCAAAACAGCATGGTACTGGTACCAAAACAGAGATACAGACCAATGGAACAGAACAGAGCTCTCAGAAATAATGCCGCGTATCTACAACCATCTGATCTTTGACAAACCTGACAAAAACAAGAAATGGGAAAATGATTCCCTATTTAATAAATGGTGCTGGGAAAACTGGCTAGCCATATGTAGAAAGCTGAAACTGGATCCCTTCCTTACACCTTATAATTCAAAATGGATTAAAGACTTAAACGTTAGACCCAAAACCATAAAAACCCTAGAAGAAAACCTAGGCAATACCATTCAGGACATAGGCATGGACAAGGACTTCATGTCTCAAACACCAAAAGCAACGGCAACAAAAGCCAAAATTGACAAATGGGATCTCATTAAACTAAAGAGCTTCTGCATGGCAAAAGAAACTACCATCAGAGTGAACAGGCAACCTACAGAATGGGAGAAAATTTTTGCAACCTACTCATCTGACAAACGGCTAATATCCAGAATCTACAATGAACTCAAACAAATTTACAAGAAAAAAACAAACAACCCCATCAAAAAGTGGGCGAAGAATATTAACAGACACTTCTCAAAAGAAGACATTTATGCAGCCAACAGACACATGAAAAAATGCTCATCATCACTGGCCATCAGAGAAATTCAAATCAAAACCACAGTGAGATACCATCTCACACCAGTTAGAATGGCGATCATTAAAAAGTCAGGAAACAACAGGTGCTGGAGAGGATGTGGAGAAACAGGAACACTTTTATACTGTTGGTGGGACTGTAAACTACTTCAACCATTGTGGAAGTCAGTGTGGCGATTCCTCAGGGATCTAGAACTAGAAATATCATTTGACCCAACCATCCCATTACTGGGTATATACCCAAAGGCTTATAAATCATGCTGCTATAAAGACACATGCACACATATGTTTATTGCGGCACTATTCATGATAGCAAAGACTTGGAACCAACCCAAATGTCCAACAATGATAGACTGGATTAAGAAAATATGGCACATGTACTCCATGGAATACTATGCAGCCATAAAAAATGATGAGTTCATGTCCTTTGTAGGGACATGCATGAAGCTGGAAACCATCATTCTCAGTAAACTATCACAAGAACAAAAAACCAAACACCGCATGTTCTCACTCATAGGTGGGAATTGAACAATGAGAACACATGGACACAGGAAGGGGAACATCACACACTGGGGCCTGTTGTGGGGTAGGGGGAGTGGGGAGGGATAGCATTAGGAGATATACTTAATGTTAAATGACAAGTTAATGGGTGTAGCACACCAGCATGGCACATGTATACATATGTAACTAACCTGCATATTGTGCACATGTACCCTAGAACTTAAAGTATAATAAAAAATAAATAAATAAATTGCTCATTTTTCCAAAGCCTTGATTATTTCAATATGCCACTGTTTCTGTGGTACTAGGACAACAAATATAAACATTCCATTTCAGTATTATATAGAAAGTGGTCATCCAAATCTGGATATTTTGAGAGTAAAAGGCATGGGGGGTGGCCAATATTAATAATCATACTAGAAAAATAGGCATAAATTGAGACTATCCCAGGGAAACCAGAACATATGGTTACTTGATTATATACCACACAAGGGAATATCACCCAAAGCAAAGAAGGCTGTTCTAAAATCCAGAAACCTTGAGCAATAAATGACGCATGCCAGGAGGAAAGTCCTATAGATGGTCAAGACTTTGCCTATCCTGTACAAACCTCAGAAACAAATCCAAAAATACTAGAGTTACTCATTCGGATGAGCTCCTCCTCCACTCCCACAGCATGTCCAACAATCAACAAATCTTTATTACACACCCCCATTACATAACCACAACTCTAAAACACAAGCTAGACGAACAAGGACCAACAGAGACACACAATATCAACTCCCAGGCAAGGAGTGACCACAGATGCCTCACTCTGTCCTGCAGCACAGAACACTGGCAGGGCCCCCCTGGACTTCCAGAAGCAAGTCAGAAAGACCATTAGCTGCATTTTCTTCCACCACCCTTCTCCAACAACAAGCAGAATTCTACTACTATGGGTAGGAATCTAAGAGTTGGGGAGGCCCAGTAGCTGGGATAGGCAGTTCTGGGGATGTCCAGAGGATTAGGATGTCCTCTCATCCTGAAGGTGTAGAATGCCTCATGGAATCACTGTGATATCACAGAGTTGGCTGGTTTCGAGGACACAGCCCAGAACATCTTTACATTTGGTATTCAGTATCTCAGGGAACAATTGCTCCTTTCTATTTCATGACATAATGCTCGATTATACATCATTAAGTTTAGTTTTGAGAATGGGTTATTCAGATGTACAAATGATGTAGCAGCAACTAACCCCAACACCAGAACACACTCACACGTGAGAATTTGCACCACTCACTTGAAAGCAGATTGTTCAGCTGTGCAGATGACTGTGTGTGCGTGTGACCACACACACACACACACACACACACACACCTCTTCTTTAGGTGGATGCTTCAGAACATGCCAGGACACTCTGATTATCACAACACAAAAAAGTAAGAGAATGTGCTTCTTACAATCCAGGAGATCATTTTCATTTTCCAAGGGCCAGGATGTACATTTACTGTACTGGCCACCAGGGGAATCGGGCAGGCCTGCAGCAGATGATAGGAAGTTTAGAAAAAGAGAAAAGAATGAGTTTTCCTTAAAAACCCTATCTTCATTCCACTTCTGATATGGTTTGGCTGTGTCCTCACCCAAATCTCAGCTTGTATTGTAGTTCCCATAATCCCCATGTGTCGTGGGAGGGACCCAGTAGGAGGTAATCGAATCATGAGGGCAGTTTCCCTGATGCTATTTTCATGACAGTGACTAAGTTCTCATGAGATCTGATGGTTTTATAAGGGGCTTTTCCCCCTTTGCTCAGCATTTCTCTCTCTTGATGCCACGTGAAGAAGAATGTGTTTGGTTCCCCTTTTGCCATGATTGTTAAGTTTCCTGAGGCCTCTCCAGCTATGTAGAACTGTGAGTCAATTAAACCTCTTTCCTTTATAAATTACTTAGCATGAGCAGCATGAGAACGGACTAATACAACCCCTATCTATGGAGCCCATACTAAAGCTAGTTTTGAACAGTCACCATATACTTAACTAGCAGCTGGAAGTCTCAGGAGCTACTGCCTACTGATGTCTATCTTCACCTCCATAAGCCTGCCCATCCATCTCTCTACAGAGGCCAGCAAAAGTCACCCACACTCAATAGGAAACAGAGAATTTCCTTGTCAGCTCTGAACAGATTTGCTAACGATCCAGGATCACATCTCAAAGCTGGACCAAATTTTCGAGACCACACCCAAGAGAGAACTATTTTTTTGTTCTGTTTTTTTGTTGTCGTTGTTGTTTTGCTTTTTTTTAATCAGCAGTCTCAAATTCAGAACTTTAAATGACAGGTAATGGTCCTAAATGAAACTAATTTACAACATTTCCTACCATCCAATTAACCTCTTTTCCAAAAAGTGTTGTTTTTTAAAATATCTGTTGCAAAATAGTCTCCTAAATGAATATAATTTCCCACCAACCTTTTACCAAAAATTATGTGTCACTTCATACCTAATATATGCAGATTACAACAACTCTTTACAACGAACCTCAGAAGTCAGAGTTTTCAGTCTCTGTTTTTTCTCAACTTTTAAAATCTTGGTTTTCACTGAATTCTAGTGAAGCTTGGCTTCTTAGGCCTGGCTGGAAGTTAAGCTGAGACAAGATGATGAAATGGCTCAGGGCCTACTGCCAGCCTTTTTTTGGATCCTGCCATAGCAAACCACTCCAAAAATGTCAGCCCGCCTGATGGGGTCTGAGTTGTAAGACAAAGAACATGAGGATATCTGTTCTAGAGAAGTGGGTGGGGAATTGCCCACTCCAATTTGGACCTTTCGGAGAGCCTTCTCAAGGCCCTTCCTAAGGCTACAAGTCCTGGATCTCAATCGAAGGGACCTTCTTCGTTTCCTGAAGCAATGCTACAAAGGTGAATTACTTAAGAAACAATTAGGTGCATACACAAAGCAATTTGCAGGCAGCCTTACTCCTTCAGCTTTCTAAGTGAAGGGCCTTTCAAGGCTGATTTATAACACTGTCGTCTTCAGAAGGCAAAATAATTAATAGGAGCATGGACTTCTAATTTCAGTGACTTTCGGAGAAAGTGGATTTCATTTGATTTATGACGGCCAGTGACTTTGCATTTTATCCGTTCATTCACTCATTATTTATGCTGATGGCCAATTTCAATGGGTCGCTATCATCTAACTCACTACTAATCAAAGAGAATTAGGGTTCACTGCATTATTTAGAAGTCGCTAATTTATCTTCAGAACAAGTAGTGAGAAGAGTTTGGGGCCTTCCACAATAAAAAAAACTGAACAGCTGGCTGAAGCCAGAAAATTTGGTCAGCATTATAAATGAGTTTTATCAGGGGTATTGCAAGTTGATGAGTTTTGAGTTGGAAGGAAAGAAGAGGAAAAAAAGAAAAAGAGAAAAGCCAGGAGGCAAGACCCAACAGGATAAGAACAGAAAAACGTAACAGTAAACACCGAGTTACCTTTATGGTCTGAGTAGCCCAGCATCACAGAGGACTAATCTAGTTCTTTAACCCTGAGATTTAAGCATCTATATTATCGTAATATTAAAATATCCCAGCACCCTTCATGTCAGCTCAATAAACAAGGATGTTTGTGCTGAAGTAACCAAGGTTCCCTTGTTTCTCATTTTGAAGTCATTTTAATATGTTCTAGACACAAGATAATGGATCACATTTAAACAAGAGAAAATTAAGTCCCATCAGCAAGTAATAATACCCAAACATATTCAATTATGTTGAACAACAACCACCACCAAAATGATCCTCTTCTAGGCAGGGTTAAAAAAACAACTTTTTTAAAGCTGTTATTTTACTTTTAGAAAGACCCAACTTTAAAATATTTCTGCGTCATTTCTCATAAGACAATATGTTATCTCATTGTTCATGCCTTCAAACCTCTGCATACTCTGGTAGCCTCTGCCCAGAACACTACTGTTTCAACTCTTGTCAAATGAATTCCTCTTGTCTTTCAAGTTTCAGCTTCCAGATCTGTCCAGACAACCTTTCCTCTGCTCCCAAGGCTCCAAAACTTCCCAGTTACCATCCTGATTGTCTGTATTTTCCAGTAGATTACAAACTCCAAGATGGCAGGAACTGAGTGATCTTAGCTTCTAACCCCCAAACCCTGTGTATTAGATGAACCACTATTTTTTAATATGTTACTGTTTTGACTTTGATGTTTTCTATACCACTCAACAGCCATTCTCTCAGGCCAAAGTGTACCTCTTGGAAACCCTGATGGTGGTATATGAGCAACAGAAAAACACTAGATTCTTACCCACCCAGTAATTCTTGGGAGCTTAAAAACTGAGAAGAAGGAAAATAATAAGTTTTTAACACTAAGTTTGAGTGGGAATGCCCAACTCTTGAAGCTAATAGTGGAGTTGACAGCTTGTTGGGGCACCTCCAGCATACACCAAAAAGGAATGAAAGACTCCTAAAATAAAAGACTCCATCATTTACAATTTTCACAATAGCCCTACTATACTTTTTAAAAACCTCAAATAAAATGAAAAAATGGTTATAGACTAATATAAATGTAATCTGAAGTTTTTAATCTTTTTATTCCCAATCAAGAGACCTCTTTTCAGCTTATACTGGGCTCTCTTTCTAGTTTATGTCTGGCCTGATGCCAGACCATCAAGGTGCTCATATAATAAAATGGTCTTATTAAACTGAATAGACTATCCATGCTGAGTTATGATGATGGAAGTTTCTATAACATGAAAACACCATGTTTATCATCATAATGATCTAAAATAAAGTCTAAGATACCAGCATTTATTTCCATCCCATTTCACAATTATATGCTACCACAAGTAAAACAACACTCAGCAAACATGAACCAGTTTACCTTCGCATTGTCATCAATTGCTTTCAGCTTTGGCTACAGACCCAGCAGACAACTAATACTATAACTAATACTGAACTACGTGTAAAAAATTGACACTGTTGGTTTCCAGTCTTGCTTTCCTTCAGTAAATGGTTTTTTCAACAGAACTACTTAGGACTTTTTTAAATTTTTATTTTAAATTTTGGGGTACATGTACAGGATGTGCAAGTTTTTTACATAGGTAAACGTGTACCATGGTGGTTTGCTGCACCTATCAACCCATCACCTAGTTATTAAGCCCAGAATGCTTTAGCTATTTTTCCTAATGCTCTCCCTTCCACAACCCCACCCCCTGAAAGGTCCCAGTGTATGTTGTTTCCCTCCCTGTATCTATGTGATCTCATTGTTCGGCTCCCACTTAGAAGTGAGAACATGCCGTGTTTGGCTTTCTGTTCCTGTGTTAGTTGGCTGAAGCTAATGGCTTCCAGCTCCATCCATGTCCCTTCAAAGGACATGATCTCATTCCTTTTTATGGCTTTATAGTATTTCATGGTATATATGTACCACTTTTTTTCATCCAGTCTATCATTGATGGGCAATTGGGTGGATTCCATAGAACTACTTAGGGCTTTCTAAAGGCCTACAGAACTGCATCAGTCAGGGTCAAACCCAGAAAATAGGAACTGCTTCAAGTGTTTACATAAGAAGAAATGCAATGCTGGGAACTGAATTTACAGCAAGGATATACAGCACAGGAGAAGCAAGAGTAAGAAGGCATTACCACTCTCAGACTGAAAAGACAGTGGGGACACTGGGACGAGGGTCGCCAACTAAAACTAAGCCCTGGTAGGCCATGTCCTCCTATAGGAGGAGTTGGAGCCACAGCAGAGATCAGCCCATGCCAGAGAAGCTACCAGAGGCAGAGAAGACAGAGACAGATACCCTGGCTTACCATTTGCTCCACCTTCCAGTCTCCTGCCAGGGCCTCCCATTGGTCAAACCCAATAGGAAGCTGGCTGGTCAAGGAGCTTGGGAACTGCCCCCACAGATGACAGCCCCTGTGAGAGACAGCAAAGCAGAGTAGGGGCAAGAATGGGTCTAAGGGCAAAACAAGCCACTTTTCCCTCCCAAGGAGAAAAGAGGATGTGCCAGATGGAACTTACACAGAAGAGTGATGCAGATGGCTGTCCTCTTCTGCTCTTGCTCTTCCTCCCTAACAAGTGTCTATGGTCTGGGCACACAAGATAATTAGAGAGGCATTAAGGTAACAATGCCAGTGGGTAACACTGTAACGCATCTGGGGTATTGTGAAGATTTATGAGCCCAATTCTCCCTTGGAATTTGGAAGTAAATAGGCAGATGCCTATGAATACCCAGGAAGAAGGAGGCAGGAAAAGAAGAGGCTAGTCCTGGGTGCCCAATGCTGGATCACAGTACCAGGCCTCAGCATAGCACAGAGGTATGCTTACAGGCCTGCTGAATAAACAGCAGGCTCTGGTAGAAAAGCTGCTCATTCACCCAGTGAAGCAATGGGCCTCCACTCCACAACCCAAAAGAAAACCCATACTCTACATCATCACCACCTTTTACTTTGTTTCTATGATTTTGACTACTTTAGTTACTTCCTACAAGTGGAATCATACAGTATTTGTCCTTTTGTGACTGGCTAATTTCATTTAATTAAGCCTAGAGGTTCATTCATGCTGTAGCATGTGACAGGGATTTCCTTCTTTTTTAAGGCTGCATAACATTTCATACCACATTTTCTTTACCCATTCATCCATTGATGGACATTTGGGCTGCTTCTACCTATTGACTATTGTGAATAATGCTGCAATGAACATGAGTGAGAAATTGTCCCTTCCAGATCTTGCTTTGAATTCTTTCGGATATATACACAGAAGTGAGAGTGCCAGATCATGCGGTAATTCTACTTTTAATTTACTGAGGAACCTCTATACTGTTTTTCACAGCAGTTGCATCATTTTACATTCCTTCCAACAGTACACAAGGATTCCAATTTCTCCATATCCTCAGCAGTACAGGTTACTTTCTGTTCCTTTGATACTGGCCATCCAAATGGGTATAAGGTGATAGCTCATATTTTTTATTTTCTTTCTCTTATGATTAGTGATGAATCTTTTAGAGGATGTCTTTCCATTTATTGGTACCTTCTTTGATATTCCCCTTATGATTAGTGATGTTGAATCATGTGATATTTTCATGTGCTTGTTAGCCATTTGTATATCTTCTTTGGAGAACTTCTATTCATGTCCTTCACCCACTTTTTAATGGGGTCATCTTTTTGTTATAGAATTGTAGAAGTTCTTTATACATTCTGGATTTAACTGTATATATATGATTTGCAAATATTTTCTCCCATCCCATAGGTTGCCATTTTGTTCTGTTAATTGTTCCTTTGATGTGAAGTTTTTAAGTTTGATGTAGTTCCATTTGTCTATTTTTGTTTTTGTTGCCTGTGCATTTGGTGTCATATCCAATATCATTGCTCAGTCCACTGCATTGAAGCTTTCCTCCTATGTTTCCTTCTAAGAGTTTTATAGTTTTAGACCCTAAGAGTAAAACTAAAACTATAAAATGTTGAATTGATTTTTGTATATAATATGAAGTTAGGACCCAACTGTATTCTTTTGCATATGATTATCCACTTTTGCCAACATCATTTGTTGAAGAGACTGTCCTTTACCCATGGTGAAGTCTTGGCACTCTTTCTGAAAATCATTTGACCATACACACAATGGTCAATTTCTGAGCTCTGTATTTGGTTCCAATTGTCTATGTGTCTGTCTTTATGTCAATACCACACCATCTTGATTACTGTTGTTTTGTAATATATTTTGAAATCAGGAAGTGTGAGGCCTCCAACTTTATTCTTCTTTTTCAAGATTGTTTGGACTATTCAGGGTTCCTTGAGATTCTACATGAATTTTAGAATCGCTTTTTCTATTTCTGCAAAATTGCCACTGAGATTTTGATCAAGATTACATAGATTTATAGATCATTTTGGGTAGTATTGACATTTTAACAGTATTAAATTTTCCAATTCATGTACACAGGGTATCTTTCCATTTATTAGTACCTTCTTTGATTTCTTTTAGCAATGTTTTATACTTTTTGTACAAGTTTTCCACCTTCTTGGTTAAGTTTATTCCTAAGTATTCTTTTTGATGCTACTGTAAATGGGTTTATTCTGCTTTGGTTTTTGTTGGTGGTGGGGGGTTTGTTTTTGGTATCATTTTGGTATTATTTATTTATTTACTTTGCCTACACTCCACACTTAATATGGTGCTTTGCACATAACATTTGATGCTCCTGAAATATTTGTGGAATGAATAAAAGACTTAATGAAAAATGAATTTGTCTCCAACTAATCTAAACGGCAATGTTAGGAGAGTTAAGACTGCTTCTTTCTTTCTAGTACTATGACCACCTTGGGCAGTTCCTTTCATTTCAGCCTCAAGCCTCAATTTCTGATTGTTTATATTGATAAAAACAATTTTACCAAATGCAGTGAAAACGAGGTTAAGCCTATGACTTTTCTCATTATTTGGCTTTTGCCTTTTGAGACTTGCTCATTATTTGCTTTACTTAACAAGTCCTTCTTTCCCTTTAATTATTTTGAATGGTTGGTATGAATTTACTCACTAAGCTGGGTGGGGTCTGCTTATATCCTGCTTAGTTTAAAGAGAAAATCTCATACACACACACACACACACACATAAGTAACAAAAGCAACAGCGTTTCTGCAAGAAGTAAATGCATTACTTCTTATTTAGGAGGTACCTAGCATTTTCATACCAGTTTCCCCATGGAGATTCTTCATAAGCCTGGCTTCAATATCCTAAGGAGTGAATTCCTTAGGCAGAGCAACAAAGTAGAACAATAGCAGCAATGATATACAACTTTGGGGCTAGGCCAAGTTGTGACTATATACTCCAAATTGCTAGAGGAAAATCTTAGATAGACTGAGAAAAATTTTAAGTGTTAAAATTCTGCTATTACCATTTCCTCTTACTTCTAGCTTCTTCTCTCTGCCCCCATGTGGTTCTTTTATTAAAGGATGCAACGCAGAGGGCCCTTTCCTGTTTTTTCTCCTCTCTATCCAAGTTACAGGAAATTCAACAAAGCCGATCTCCCTGTGTGACATAGTTACAAAATATGTAGATGTGCCGGGGGGGGAGCCATAATCAAACACTCAAAATAAGAGAACAGCTAATGGTGCAATCAATGGCCTGACTCCTGGCTAAAATAGTCACAGAGCTCCTTCCCTCTGCAGCTACCTGGCATCCTGGCCTTCTCCGAAAAGAGATGCAAGAACATGGCCTCATTGTCGTGATAACTAAGTGTCCACGTGAAGGTGGGAAGGGAGCATGAGACTGCCAAAGGCAGATGAGGGACACAGAAGCCAGGGAAACACAGGATGTGTTGCTGGCATATCATGACAGCCAGGCAAAAGCTGAAGAGTGGGAGTTTTTGAAACAAATGCCAGTTAAATGATCCATTCAGTTATACTTGATATGTCTGGTATAATATAGCTTGTTCCAGATGTCAAATAATATTGCCAAACCATGCTCACTAATGTGAAAACCATTGTTGCTGATAAGCCTAAGTGTTGTTGAATTTGTGCAACAGCCACCCATCTGCAAACAAAATATTGCATTAAAAAAAAAACCATGGCTCATAATTTAAGCCGACAAAGGAATTGACTGAAAAATGTAATTTATAAAAAGCAGCTTTCCCCCAAGAAACTTTTGTAAAAAAAAAAAAAATCACATTTACACATTTAAGTTATATTCAATTTTATACAAAAATTATAGTAATTGTCCTTCACCTAATATGAATGTTATAATTATACTTTCAGCATTGCCACACTTCAACATCCAGCCATAAGAAAACTGTGGTATGTTCACAACCAATGCTGGAAGGAACAAATAAATTTGCAGCATCTCACGTGACCCCTTTAAACACACAGCTCTAAAATATCCATTGTTCATAAAATTCATAAAGGGCTGCATATGTACATCCCAGCTCACTTTTCTATTCGACATATATGAAAATGCAATTTACTGTATGTCAAATGAAAAATGCAGTTTTCAAATGCATTGACAACAGGTGCTAGTTAAATGATCAGACGCTATTTGTTACCTAGTCCCTTACTCTCATTTGCAGCAAGATAAATTGCATTTTAGGAGAGTAGTGCGATCTAAGGGGTCTTGACATGTTTTTATTGATTTGCATAGGTTATATGCATGTATTCCTGTTTGTAGGCAAATAGTGCCACAAGTAAATTCAAGGCACTGTGCCTGTGTTTAGAGAAAATTGGAGTCATCACGGGGGAGCCAAGATGGAGTGAGCCTGGGTAAAAGAGACACATCCAGCCTGCTGGAATCTCAGAACCTCTATTAAGATTTATAGGCTGTAGGATTCTTTTGGGCTTCAACATTATTCTTAGTAAACCCTTTCTGTCTTCTGTTGTTTATAAAAACTGGCAGCTTTAGCAAAGACAGAAGCTTAAGTTGTAGGTAGCACAATTTAACATAATAGTTCTCGCCTGTCCTCCAAATAGCCTAATGCTGATTTTGCAAAAGGAAAAGAGAAAGGGGGAAGAAAAGCCACACGAAACCACATACCATAGGCCATTGCTCTGACACGGATGGATTTGGCTGTCACTACCGAAAAGCACTGGTGAAATTTGATTATATTTCTAATGTTAAAATTTACTAACTTTTTAGACTCCTGGGTTCCATTTCTCATGTGATTTTTCATTTTGTTATCTCAGCACCATCAGGCCCATCAAAGAGAGTAATGCAGCAATTAGCCCAGGTTGTCACTCACTCAGAGGGGACTTTTTCATCTACAGGGGCGTCTCCTTTCTGCTGCCACTACCACAGCCCAGTGAGAAGGGCCCTCCTTTCTATTCAAGACTCCCTATCTCATACCTCTGGCACCACCTCCCCTTCTCACCTTTCCCCAGAGTGTTTGCCTCACCCTGGGGAGTCTGAACATTTGCAAAGGCATGGATGACCTTACAACATCTCCTCTGCTATTGGCTTATTTTAAATTTTGTGTTGCTATTTACCTTTTCACCAGTATAACAACCTTAAAGATTCATTAGTTTAACCACAAGGACCTTAAGGGGTCTGAGTTTCTAGTTCCCACTGTGCCAAGCACATGTCTTGCCCACAGAAAGGGTCTGATACGAACGTTTTAACATGACATAATAATGAGCGCTGCCTTTGCACAGGGATTTATACTTTTCAAAGTGCTCTCCTCCTCATCCTCTCCTCTGATCTTCACAGCTGAGGTGTCTGATAATCATTATTATCATTCTCACTTCGCCTGGGTTGAAGGAATTTGGCAGGAAAGACACAGGAAACTCATCTAAGTTCCCAGCAGTTTAGGGTAGAGCAAGCACTGGCACTCAGGACCCCTAAGCCAATGCTTGTCCCCCTTCTCTATACCACGCTTATCACATGACCTGACTATCCTTCAGGATGGAACTCAAACCCAGCTTCCTATGTGCCGTTTTCCAATACAGAAAATAAATTATTTGTTCACTCTCTGAAATGCATTTCCTTATTTTAGGAAGCCATATGCATTGAGCTAAGCACATGAAGACATGTTCAGAGATTATTTAGTAGCTGTGTCCATAATGTTCAATAGTCATGCCTTATTTCTTCCCTGAACTCATTAATTCATCTCTTCAAACATTCTTAAAAGCCTATTTTTTTCCCAGGCATTGTGCCAGGCTCAAGGAAACAAAATGAACGAGACAGGCTTTCTGCCCTCAAAGAGCTTGTGCTCTAGTGCTGTGTGTGGCTTTCCACGTCTTCATTTACTTATTTACTTACGTATTTTAGAGACAAGGTCTTGCTCTGTTACCCAGGGTAGACGGTAGTGGTGCCATCATGGCTCATTGCAGCCTTGACCTCAAGGTCTCAAGCGATCCTCCCTCCTCAGCCTTCCCAGTAGCTGGGACTACAAGCTCATGCTACTACCCCAGGTAATTTTTTTTTTTTTTTTAAAAAGAAACAGGGGTCTCACTGTGTTGCTGGACTCCAGCTCCTGGGCTTAAGCCATCCTCCCACCCTGGCCTCCCAAAGTGCTGGCATTATAGGTGTCAGACACCAAGCCCCACCCTTTTCCACCTCTTTTGGCCATGACTCACTTTATATTTGACATGGTGACCCAGCATGTACACACATACAAACGCGCTCCCATCTGAAAGAAAAACTTCATAAAACAACATTCGCCATACCACATGCAATGCACTTTGATATGTCCTGTCTTTTAAAATTCTCTTTTATTTCATTTATTTATAAGATGCTGTTTGTAACCCTCTAAATTGATTTCACCAAAAACTAGTGGATCATGACCCACAGTTTGCAAACCACTCATCTAGTGAGACTGTGAAATAACATAGACCAGAGGTCAGCAAACACTTTCTGTTAAGGACCAGAGAGTAAATACTTCAGGCTTTCTAGGCCAAGTGGTAAAATCAAGGGTACTATGGAGAAACTAACAAGAGAAAAAAATTCCTTTGCCAAATAAATTTTACTGACAAAATAAAAAATATAATAAATATTGAGTATAATTTCTTATAACACAAGCTTACTAATGAGAAGCACAGAATTTATTTATGGACACTGATATTTGAACTTCATATCAGTTTCATTTGTTACAAAGCATTCTTCTGATTTTTCTCAATGATTTAAAATGTAAAAACCATTTTTGCCTTGCAGGTATATGAAAAGAGGCAGCAGACCATAGTTTGCCAACCCCCAACTTAGAGTAAGCCCAGTTTTCATTGATAATGTTAAAATTTCAATGGTTTTCATTTCAATGCCGGGCATGGAGAAAGACTCAGAAAAATGTGGATATCTAAATAACCGAGGAACTTTAAACAAGCGATGAGTTCAGCCCCATCACCTCCATCTACCAATGAAGAAACAGAGACAGACAGGAAACGTGACTCCAAGCCTCCACAGCATGGAGACCAAGATCAGTTCCGGAGCAAGCAAACACTCACCACTCCAGAGGCACCAGCAGAGATGACTATGCATTCCAATAAAGAAATTTTCTTTTAGAATGTGCAGGTTACCAAAAAGTGCCAAAGCCAACCCTCCTTTCCTCTCGGCATAACACTGATCACCTACAGGGTGCTTGGATCTCAAAGCGGCTGAACTGTCATCACCAGGCTTGAACTAAGTTACCACCAAACCTCATTCACAGGTTAAGTCTTCACGGTGTAACTAGTATCAAGTGGGAAGACAAACCACACCATTCAAAGTCTCCACATATATACTCCACTTTCCTGTGCATTTGGCCAAGTGCCCAAGCAACCAGAGGGAACAGCAGGGCTCTCAAGGTTTGGGTGGCAGCCACAAGGTAGGACTCAGGCTCCCAGGACTGGCTTTAGTCGACATGCATATGCTCTTCCTGAGGGCAATCATTCATACAGACAAAACATAGCATTCCTAACTGCAGGTATATTTAAGTTCGATAATAAACCATAGGAGATCCACAGCTACTCAAGGCCTTTAAGGACACATGTTCGGCACTTGAGAGTGAGAAGGCCCATGGAAGGAGATGATTAAAACACATCCAACATGTAAATATGTTATCTTGTCCTCTTGCTAAGGCTTCAGGAACCAAGCATGTTACCTCTAGAATGTGGGCTCAATGTTAGCTAAAATAACACTTCTCTTTGCTTCAAAGTGAATGCCTGGCACTCTGGTCTATGAATTCTGCTGAAGATGAACCCCAGAGCTACAGCATGTATGAGCACTGTCACAAAGCCCTGGCAATGTTGGCAATTTCAACTCAGATGGGTCTCTATGACAGTAGAGATATTGGTCTTTAAACAAAAGCATACATAAACACACTTAAACTCAACATGCCAATTCAAAGCATAGGCAGACAGCTGCCATGGTCAAAAAGTATATGTAACAAGTTAAACAAATTTATGATTACCAGTAGATAGTTTGCATTTTGAAATGACTTACTACGGAGTTCCTCACTTCTGCCTTATGGTATTCAGGATCCCAATAATGCTTATTTTGAATGAAGAAAGGCACAACTGTAAAATTATAAGTTATTTTTCATAGTTCATTAATAGCAAGATAAAGCAATATCTTTTCTCAAGCTCTATATGAGAGTTTCACTGCTTTCTTGTAGGTTTTTTCCCCTCCAGTTTGGTCTGAAAATGAACAGATACATACAACACACGTGCGTGCTCGCTCGTGCGCACACACACAGAGACACACACAATGAAAACAGATACAGCTTCACAGACCCAACATATCTGGCACTAAATGTGAAGCTCTAGGCAAATAGACCATGAGGATTTAAGCAGATGTTGACAACTCCCTAAGTGAAAACTCTATAAACAGAACTCATTGTTTAATAGATCATAATTCAACATTCATAATAATTGTAGGATGCTTTTCAGAGTTCACAAAATGCTTTTACTTAGACCAACCCTGGAAAGGAAGCATTACCATCTTCATTTCACAAACTGGGAAATGAGGTTAAAAAAGAGAGGGTTCTCAACCCTTTGATGGTAGTCAAGGGCCCGAGGGATCAAGATGAGAAGCCTGGACTGTGCTTCCAAGTGAAGGAAGGCCTGTAAGGGTATGTAGGCCAAGATCTATGCTAGCAAAGGGCCAAGAAGTAAAAAGGAAGAGAAGGAAGGGAAAGAAGTAGAATTGGATGATACAGGGTAGGGTCAATGAAGTTATGCCAATAGGGAAAAAAAGTGTCTACCTAGCTGATGTCAGCAAACAAATTGTAGCATGTCATAAAAGTCAGATGTGGCCAGGCGCAGTGGCTCACGCCTGTAATCCCAGCACTTTGGGAGGCTGAGGCAGGCAGATCACGAGATCAGGAGATCAAGATCATCCTGGATAACACGGTGAAACCCCATCTCTACTAAAAATACAAAAAGTTAGCTGGGCGTGGTGGTGGGTGCCTATAGTCCCAGCTACTCGGGAGGCTGTGGCAGGAGAATCGCTGGAACCCAGGAGGTGGAGCTTGCAGTGAGCCGAGATCGCGCCACTGCACTCCAGCCTGGGCAACAGAGCAAGACTCTGTCTCCAAAAAAAAAAAAAAAAAAAAAAAGTCGGATGCATCCTAAGGAGTAGAATTGGAAGGTAGCAAGTTCAAAAGCCATAAAGCTTTTCATTCTCCTGCAGATCCAGATAATCTGCTAGGTAGCAAACAGGGTGATAAGGCAGTTAGGGCTACTGCAAGATGAGTGAAAAAAAAAAAAAAAAGGAAAAATAAAGGTGGTATTCTGCACTAGCTGTGCTCCAAGGCTGATATCACGTTATGGGAGCGCAGGGAACTGATGTGTCTACATATCCTCCCCATTCTTGCACGCCCTTACTTCTTCAGAAAAAGAAGTGCATTCAGCAGAATCACAACACATGTACTTTGTTTGTGCTTATTAAATAAAAAGAAAGGATCACCTTCAACTATATTAATGATGGACTGGTGGATGAAGGATGCCTGTGAAAATTCACAACATCTGTTTGCTCCACTCTCTTCTCAGCATGCTGCACCTATTTCTCATGCTTAATGATGCTCAGCCACTCTGCAAGTTTTACGAACAAATGTGTGTTTAGCCACATTCATCATTCTGAATGAGCATTCTTGATGAAGCCTCCACTGGCCTGTTTCGCTCTTTCTGCTACACTTTAACAAATGGCAACTGCTCTACGTATTTTTCATTTGTTAAAAATAAAAAGCTAAGTGAAGGATAGGCCTGGAGGATTTTTTCCCCTTCCCTTTGACTCCCCCAAACCCTTCAGAGCACCATCCATTGTATTTCTCCATCCACCAGCTTGCCCACAGTCTTTGGGGTTGGATTGCCACTGGTCATAGCAAGTTGTGCTCTCCCACCTACTAGAATCCATGGATTGTCTCTCCTTTCCTGATCATCTACCACTCTTGGAATTTCTGTCACACAATGCACTATTTAAATACACGTCTTCACTCTTCACTGGGCAGGACTTTAAACCAATATAGGCTGGCAAGAAACCAGGAAATACTCTTTGTATTACCAAGAATGCTTAAAACGTATGTGATCACAATGTAGGAAACAAATAAATGCTTATTGAATTAAGAAGTAGTAGCTCTTTCCAGGTCTCCCGAAGAAGCCAAGATGCAGGCTTGGTTTTGACAAACAAGGCAATATTTACATTATCATAAACTCAGACACTTCAGCCAAAGCAAGAGGCTTGACTTTTTCATCCCTGAAAAAAACCTGAACTCACAGTCTGGATGACCTACACAAATCAGGTCAAGCCAGCTAGAATCCAAGAGTTCAAAGCTGGCAAAAATATGAAAATATGTTAAGAAATAATCTTTCAGAATTTATTTTCAAGTGATTGTTTTATTCTGGTCATTTAATTAGAAGCATGAAAAGCAAGAAAAAAAATGTTCCCTGTATAAACTATTCAGAATCATTGGAAATCATATTTCATAAGACGATACACAATACATTCTTCTCTGGATTTGCAATGCTGGATATTATATTAGTATTTGTATTTCATTTGACTCAGCATGCATTGCAAAGCACTTTACAAATGAAATAATCATATTATATATTCGATAAAGCCACACTCATATATCACCAGTTTTAATCACAATGGTTTCTGGCTTTTCCCCTCCTGATAATGTTATGGACATTTGAAAAATAGAACATTTCAGTCATCAAATTTAGTTGATTTTCCTGCCCCTAACCTTCTTTAAAATGCCCCTTTAGTCATTGTGGTTTTTATATATATACTTCATTTACTGAATTGAAAATACATTTCAATTCAGTTGAAAAAACAAGCTTCTAAGATCAGGTACAAAAAGCCTTTAGGGCACGTCTACCCAACAACAAAAAAGCTAACTAAACCTTAGCAACATAGTTAAGAAATTGGTAAAAGAGTAAAAATCAAGAAACCTTAACCAGAAATCCAACACCATCACACAAGTATTTACTAAGGTCCTGCGCCACAGATTCCCTGAGAACCATGGTCCACACCAAGGAGCCTTGGAATTTTTTTTTAATTCTAATGTATAAATAGTAGATAGTAAATATCTATGGGGTACATGAGATATTTTGATACAGACATACAATGCATAACAATCACATCAGGGTAGACAGGGTATCCATCACTTCAAGCATTTATCTTTTCTTTCTGTTATAAACAATCCAATTATACCCTTTTGGTTACTTGGAATTCTTGAGCCTTTAAATCCACATGTGTCCTAAGCTTGGTTGAAGACAAAATTTAAAACATGCATTACAAACACATGTAAATTAATTTTGAACTGGCACCATTTTTTGTCCATTCTATTTTTTAACAACTAAAATGAAAGATATGACAATTGTCCTATAGACAAACATGAAAATGTTTGACATTTCTAAGAAGACCTTAAAACCTGAAAAAGTGTTTGATCATTCAATGACTCGTTCAAATTCTTTCTCCTCCTCAAAGATCTCCCCAACCACTCCAGCTTACAGAGAGTATCCTCTTCTCTGAAATACAGGAGTAGTGACTATCTGTATCACATAATTTAACCCCACCTAATACTATCGCTCATGAATATTTTGCTATATTCTCTCCACAATTAGAATATGGTTTTACAAAGGCTTGGAGTTTCAAGCCTTATACATCTCTTACATCAACACTCAGCACTATCTTGAGTACAAAATTATCTCTATCTATATCAATATCTATATCTGTATCAATATCAGTATATCAATATAGATTTCTATGGACACTAATTTATATTTTATGTACCCAGTGAGTCTATGCTTACACGTACAGTTAGATAATTTTCCTATTCATTCTTTCTACACATATTAAGCCCTCCTCTCCAGTTTTATGTACTATGAGAGATGCATAGATGAATAAATATCTCAATGATGTTATAATGCACCTGAGAGAAAGCATGCATTTAAATTCCTACTGTGGCCAATGCTGTTAAAAAATTAAAGACTGAAAATTCAACAGGGGCTTAAGAGAAAGAAAAGATCATTTGGAGAGAGAGAGAGGAAATAAGAGGCTTTGTTTGAAAGCATGGTATTTAAGCAGATCCTTGAAGGACTGAGAAGATTGAGAGCAGGTAAAGATGTGGACAAGAATTTCCAGGCATAGGAAATAACATGAGTAAAATTACAAAGGCTCAAAGGTAGGGTGCTCATTTGTGTGCTGAATAGAAGATTCCTCTTTTAAAAAACATAAGATTTAACCTAGCCTTGCAAAGCAGTTTAGAAAATCCTAAGGCCTACCAGAGGGACTGCTTTTCAAA
Source organism: Hylobates moloch (assembly GCF_009828535.3). Classification (NCBI taxonomy): domain Eukaryota; kingdom Metazoa; phylum Chordata; class Mammalia; order Primates; family Hylobatidae; genus Hylobates; species Hylobates moloch. The sequence goes on along the minus strand of NW_026652278.1, from coordinate 70,433,848 downwards.
TTCTCATCATCATACTTACTGCCCTTTAGCAACAACAGAAATAATGTATATGAGTCCCCAGTGGTATAGAGTCCCGGAGGACAAGCTGAAAAACTAAATGTCCTCTTCTGAATCCTCCTAGACTCAGTGCTTAAATTCCTTGACTTGATTTCTTTGAGGCCTCTTCTTCAGTCGATTTCCCTGGCTTGCTTGTGGAGGACTTAGCATCAGACATCACCTCCAACTCTCTTGAGCTCTATAACATGTGTTGGCTGCAGCAGCCTTCTGTGCAGCTGCAAGAATCTAGCAAAAGCCAATGTACATTTTCTCCAAAGGACCTGCTTTCTCCTACTGGAGACACGGACCTTTGGAAAAACTTCCCATCCTTCCTCAGCCATAACTTCCACCCTAGAGAACATAAGAAACCCTTTACTCAGACCTCACATTTTACCACTTAAGTCGCCCTGAACCCCTACACTAAGAGAGTGAGGATTTTTTTTTCTTATTCAGTGCAAGTGTCTTCTAAGAGAAACTGTGCTTGATAATGCTTTTCCATTGAGTTTGATGAGCATCTACTGTATGTAAAAGGCCCACAATCTGGCAAGAACAACAACAGTAAACTAAGTCACCTCAACTGAATTTAGCACTGAACTGCAGCACCATTTTGGCTAATTCACTCTAAACTGTTCAGCAACTAAAACTCACCATTTCTTATTTCTAAAGAAGCACCTCATTGCAATGAAAGCCCAGAACCAAAGAAGCATAAGAGTAGAGAGTCCTGAAGGGCCTTGGCCATCATTCAGTTTAATCCCCTCACTTTACAACTGATGAAATTGAGGTCCAAAAAAGCAAAATGGCTTGATCTAAGGCATAAAACCTTTTAGTAGCCCAAGTGGGACGGAAATCTAGGTTTCTGACTCCCAGATTAGTTCCTTCCACTACTACGTGCTGTCTATCAACCTTCTAAAAGTTGGGAGAACTGAAATAATAGCAGTGTGGTAGGCTACATAACACCACCCCAAATATGTCCATGAATTTTCAGAACCTGTGAATGTCACTTCATATGGAAAAAGGGACTTTGCAAATGTGATTGAGTTAAAATTCTAGAGATGAAAGGATTACCCTAGATTATCTGGCTGGACCCAATGTCATCACAATAGTCCTTATAAGAAGGATGCAGGAGGAGTCAGAGTCGGAGAAAACAGTGATATAGTAATGAAAACAGTAAACTGAGAGATGTGCTTTGAACAAGGAGGAAGGGGCCACAAAACAAGGAATACAGGTGGTCACTAGACACTGGAATGCGCAGGAAACAGATTTTTCTCTCAGAGGCTCCCAAAAGAAATAGCCCTCCTATCACCTTAATTTTAGCCCTGTATGTCTCATTTTGAACTTCTGACCTCTAGAACTACAAGACAACAAATTTGTATTACTTGTGGGCTACTAAGTTTGTGGAAATTTGTTGCAATGACAATAGAAAACGAATACAGGTTTTACACTTATAAATAGAGTGCTGCTGTAACAAATATCTAAAACAGCAGAAGTGGTTTCAGAATTTGATAGTAAATAGAAGCTGGAAGAATTTTGAGGAGCATGATAGAAGAAGCTTACATGGGCTTGAACAGGCTGTTAGTAGAAATATTGGCATGAATGACTCTGCTGGTGAAGACTCCGAAGGAAGCGAGGACTGTCGCAGAGAAACCAACAATGTCTTAGAGAATGGCCAAATCGGCCGGGCACAGTGGCTCACGCTTGTAATCCCAGCACTTTGGGAGGCCGAGGCGGGCGGATCACCAGGTCAGGAGATCGAGACCATGGTGAAACCCCGTCTCTGATAAAAATACAAAAAAATTAGCTGGGCGTGGTGGCGGGTGCCTGTAGTCCCAGCTACTCGGAGTGGCTGAGGCAGGAGAATGGCGTGAACCCAGGAGGCGGAGCTTGCAGTGAGCCGAGATTGCGCCACTGCACTGCACTCCAGCCTGGGCGACAGAGCGAGACTCTGTCTCAACAACAACAACAAAAAAAGAGAATGGCCAAATCATCATCAACAGACTATTGGTGGCAGTATGGATGTTAAAGTCACTGCTGCTGAGAGCTCGGAAGGAAATAAGGAACATATCACTGGACACTGGAAAAGGATCCTTATTTTTTAATGGCAGCATTATTTGCTGAATTGTGTCCTACAGTTATATGGAAAGCACAACTTGAAAGCAATAAAGTTGGATATTTTTCTGAAATTTCCAAGCAAAGTGTTGAAGGTCCAATCTGGTTTCCTCTTGCTGCTTATAGTGAAAGGCAAGAAGGAAAAGATAAGTGGAGGGAAGGGATGTTAATTAAAAAGGAGCCAGGACTTGATGATTTGGGAAATGCTCAGCCTATTCAGATTGCAAAGAAGGTTAAAATTAGGAGGTTCACTGCCATGAAAGCATACTCTAGAAAGAAAGCCAGGGTATAAATGAACACCCTTTGGCAAATAACTCAGAAGGATCAAAATATCAGAGTATTCTTTCACACAGAAAGCTCTTTGAAGAGATTAGGCATGTGACTCATGAATCCCCTCAACCATCTCAACAGAAGCCAGAAATAGACATAGAATTATCCAGAAAAAGCTATGGAGGACACTTTTGTCTCATGGAATGAATCCCCATGACATACATTGGATACCACAAGTTTTTTGAGAATGTTATACTAGCAGAAATACTGTCAGCTTAGAATAAAAGGGATAAAAAGGATAAAATGAAAGAAGGCTGTAAAGAAGGCAATTTCTACAGACAAGAAACAGGCTGATAAAACTACTCAGCTGCAAACACATCCTACCTTCACAAAAAAGGAAGGATGACCCAGGGGGTGGAGCCTCAAGCCCAGAATGTAGAAGCTCAAATCCAGAGTGCAGGTCCTCAAGCCACACAGAATTATTCCCAGGTCCTGAAACCTAAAGAAGCTTGCCCTGCCACGAATAAAATTGCTTGGGACTGGTGACTGACTCCCTTTCCCTTTCACTGTATCCCTTTTAAAATGGAATGTCTATAAACAGTCTCCTGTGCCTGTCCCATCACTGTATTTTTGGGGCAGACAACTTATTTTTGATTTTACAGGTCCACAGATGAAGAGTAATTTTCACCATGAATGGATTACACTTAGTTGCTCACTCATACTTGATTTAAATTATTGAGATCATGAGATTTGTTATTTTTAGCTGATGAGATGTAGATGAGGTTTTAGACTCAAAGCTGTAATGGCTGAAACTTTTGGTGACCTTGGGATGGGGTGAATGTATACTTCATGTAGGATTGATGTGAATTTTGGAGGGACAAAAGGAGAATATATCTGTGTTATTTTTGCCCACTAAGTTTGTTGCAAATTGTTACAGCAGCAATGGGAAACTAAGCAAAAAGAGAAGAGATCATCAAAGGAGGAAAAGGCTCCAATCACAAATAATCTTACTTATGGAGAGATCACAGCCCTTGAAAGTACCAATGAACAAGATACATCTTCTTGCTACACCACCTTAATAGGCAGAGACCTTAGAATATGAGATGCTCTTCAGAGTGTCTTTCAGGCTTTAATATATGGTTGCAATATCCCTACAAAACCCTTCTTTTTCTTGTACCAGTCAGGTGATCTATGATATGCCAGAAATAGGATAACTGTTTTCTGATTAAAATTAGGATGCATTAAACAATGTCTTTTGTGCTATTTTCTGGTGCAAGGGGCTGGCTGGGAGATTCTAAAACTAGACATCAAGTTGTTGAGATTTTCTTGACATTTCAATAATTTAGAGGACAAAAGGACAACATATTTTGAAATGAGATAGCCACAGAAAACCTCTGATATGTGATCACCTTATTTAGCCAGGAAACTAGGGAGAGTATGTGAAATGGTTTGACTCTGTGTCCCACCCAAATCACACGTAGCTCCCATAATTCCCAAGTGTTGTCGGAGGGGCCCAGTGGGAGATGACTGAATCATGGGGGCAGGTCTTTCTCGTGTTGTTCTCATGATAGTGAATGGGTCTCACGAGATCTGATGGTTTTAAAAATGGAAGTTTCCCTGCACAAGCCTTCTCTTTGCCTGCTACCATCCACGTAAGATGTGACTTACTCCTCCTTGCCTTCTGCCATGATTGTGAGGCTTCCCTAGCCACATAGAACTGTAAGTCTAATTAAACCTCTTTCTTTTGTAAATTTCCCAGTCTCAGGTATGTTTTTATCAGCAGTATGAAGACAGATTAATACAGTAAATTGGTACCAAGAGTGGGGTGCCACTGAAAAGATACCTGAAAATGTGGAAGCGACTTTGGAACTGGGTAACAGGCAGAGGTTGGAACAGTTTGGAGGGCTCAGAAGAAGACAGGAAAATATGGGAAAGTTTGGAAATCCCTAGAGACTTGTTGAATGACTTTGACCAAACTGCTGATAATGATATGGACAATGAAATCCAGACTGAGGTGGTCTCAGATGAAGATGAGGAACTTGTTGAGAACTGGAGCAAGGGTGACTTTCATTATGTTTTAGTAAAGAGACTGGTGGCATTTTGCTCCTTCCCTAGAGATTTGTGGAACTTTGAACTTGAGAGAGATGATTCAGGGTATCTGGTGGAAGAAATTTCTAAGCAGCAAAGCCTTCAAGATATGACTTGGATACTGTTAAAGGCATTCAGTTTTAAAAGGGAAACAGAGCATAGAAATTTCAAAAATTTGTAGCCTAGTGATGCAGTAAAAAAGAAAATCAAATTTTCTGAGTAGAAATTCAAGCCAGCTACAGAAATGTAAGATGCAACCAAATGTTAATAGCCAAGATAATGGGGACAATGTCTCCAGGGCATGTCAGAGGTCTTCATGGCAGCCTCTTCCATCACAGACCCAGAGGCCTAGGAGAAAATAGTTTCATGGGCTGGGCCCAGGGTCCCCATGCCTTGTGCAGTCTAGGGACTTGGTGCCCTGCATCCCAGCCACTTCAGTCATGACTAAAAGTGGTCAAGGTACAGCTCGGGCTATTGCTTCAGAGGGTGGAAGCCCCAAGCTTTGGCAGCTTCCACGTGGTGTTGAGCCTGCAGGGGCACACAAGTCAAGAAATGAGGTTTGGGAACCTCCACCTAGATTTCAGAAGATTTATGGAAATACCTGGATGCCCAGGCAAAAGTTTGCTGCAGGGGTAGGGAGCTCATGGAGAACCTCTACTAGGGCAATGTGGCAGGGAAATGTGGGATTGGAGCCTCCACACAGTCCCTACTGGGTCACCACCTAGTGGAGCTATGAGAAGAGGGCCATTAGCCTCCAGACCCCAGAGTGGTAGATCCACCAACAGTTTGTACTACGCACCTGGAAAAGCTGCAGACACTCGATGCCATCCCATGAAAGCAGCCAGGAGGGGTGCTATACCCTGCAAAGCCACAGGGGCAGAGCTGCCCAAGACCATGGGAATCCACGTCTTGTGTCAGTGTGACCTAGATGTGAGACATGGAGTCAAAAGAGATCATTTTGGAGCTTTAAGATTTGACTGCCCTGGCCGGGCATGGTGGCTCACGCCTATAATCCCAGCACTTTGGGAGGCCAAGGTGGGTGGATCACGAGGTCAGGAGATCAAGACCATCCTGGCTAACACAGTGAAACCTCATCTCTACTAAAAATATGAAAAAAATTAGCCGGGCGTGATGGCAGGTGCCTGTAGTCCTAGCTACTCAGGAGGCTGAGGCGGGAGAATGGTGTGAACCCAGGAGGCGGAGCTTGCAGTGAGCTGAGATCATGCCACTGCACTCCAGCCTGGGTGACAAGAGTGAAACTCGGTCTCAAAAAAAAAAAAAAAAAAGATTTGACTGCCCTGCTGGATTTTCATGGGGCTGGTAGCCCCTTTCTTTTGGCTAATTTCTCCCATTTAGAATGGCTGTATTTACCCGATTCCTGTACTCCTATTTTGTCTAGGAAGTAACTAACTTGCTTTTGATTTTACAGGCTCATAGGTGGAAGAGACTTGCCTTGTCTCAGATGAGACTTTGGATTGTGGACTTTTGAGTTAATGCTAAAATGAGTTAAGACTTTGGGGGACTGTTGGGAAGGCATGGTTGGCTCTGAAATGTGAAGATATGAGATTTGGGATGGTCCAGGGGCAGAATGATATAGTTTGACTCTGTGTCCCCACCCAAATCTCTTATAGCTCCCATAATTCCCATGTGTTGTGGGAGGGACCTGGTGGAAGATGATTGAATCATGGGGCAGGTCTTTCCCATATTGTTCGCATGATAGTGAATAGGTCTCACAAGATCTGATGGTTTTAAAGACAGAAGTTTCTCTGCACAAGCCCTCTCTTTGCCTGCTGCCATCCACGTAAGATATGACTTGCTTTTCCTTGCCTTCCACCATAATTGTGAGGCTTCCCCAGCCACGTGGAACTGTAAGTCCAATTAAACCTCTTTCTTTTGTACATTGCCCAGTCTCAGGTATGTCTTTATCAGCAGCATGAAAACAGACTAATACAGTGTACTAATGTACATGGAATCTCAGAATCCAAGTTCACTAAAATGCAGGCACTTGGAGACAGGGCCCAAACACCTGACATACACAAAGATCAGCAGGAGATGTAGGGTCAAGTCCAGCAGAATAATATGAAATGACCATCTCTAGCTCCTGAGCATCTACTGGGTTACTAGAGCTTCACACAGGCCATTTTGCTCACAACAGCCCCTCAAGGGAGGGTAGATGGGGAAATGGACGTTTAAGGTGGTTACATACATTTTCCCAAGTAATGCTCATAAGCAGGTAAGTGGCTGACCTAGGGTTCAAAAATGCTTCCCACTCCATCATGCTGCAAAATAACGATCCAGTGATAACTAATCAGAGAAAATCTATGATGAGAGGAGGTGGAAGGAGAGAAGCCCTTTCACTGCACACTTGGGATGAACAGATGCTTATAAAGTGAATAGCAGAAAAACATCTTTTCACGATGAAGTTGGGATACAAGCAGTCAACTGACATCTCTCAGCAGCAAAAAAAAAAAAAAAAAAAAATGTGGCCTATTCAAAAATGTATGCTATTCCACATCCACTCAACAAACATTTGTTTTGCAGGCCAAGTGCTGAGCATGGTACCAACCAAAATTTGCCATAAGACAGTATCCCTTACCCTACAGAATATACAAGCCAGGGGAAGTACAGATAGACTTAATTAACATATCTGAATCTTCCTTCAAACCTAAGATATTTCATGAATGCTTTAGAAGTGTTACTAACATATTCTAAGGGAAAAAACAGGAATAAATATATTTTATTCCTTAAAATAACAGAATTGACCTTGAAAATTGACTCAGAACACCAGATTTAGGTAAAAATAAAGCAGAAAAACATTATTTTTTAACATCCTAGAATTTTTCCTTTTTTCTTTCCAAAAAGTGATTTTTAAAACTGCATTCTCAGAATTGGGGCCAGTAGAGAGAAGCTGCAGGGCCACAGACAGCCCATTAAAACAAAGACAACTGTTCTCCCGAGAGCTTTGCAGCCGTGATCCAGGCTGCTTTGCTCCTTACCAGTGGAAGGGTTCAACTGTTGAGCTGGCCTTGGGTGGATGCCTGCTTTGGTGTGGAGCTGAAGAGGATGGCCTCATATCTCTGGGATTCTTCTGGAACATCATCTCATGGGAAGGGCTCAGCACACCATCTAGAGCCATTCAGCTCCAACAACATTCAAAGAATGCCATTTTGCCAAGACTAACTTTTGAATTTTTGCTAAAAGTCATCTCATAACACAGAACCTAGATAACACTTGTTCTCTAAATAGAGCTGAACTAGTCCTTCACCTTGACTGGCTGCAGCACCTAAGAAAAGCCTGCAGGCTGAACAGCAGGGACAGCTGACCCCACAAGGCTTTTCCCACCCCCTTGTTTCCCCAATTCCACATCTCACTTATCTCTCTGGCTGAATAAATTACAAGAAATACCTCCTTCAAAGACCTATAATAAAAAGAGATTCAAGAGGACAATGCCAAAGTGGAGTAGCATTCATGAGAACTCTGAGATGGAAATTCCCAGTCAGCCTTAATGCTGGAGAATTTACTTTAGGATGTAAAAATAACACGTACCGCTATATTTCTTCACTTTATTTGCTCTCCTCTGCAGAGATTACTGCTGTGTGCGCAGCGTCATAAGAGTAGAGAAGGTCAGGTTGACAAAACTTCTTGGTGGGGAATAATCTTTAGTCTTCCAAATATATATATGCCTTGCAACTTCTAGGCCACAAAAGCAAACTCTGGTTTGGAAAATGCCAAGTCCCATCTCCAAGGAAACTCAATAACTTCCAAATGGCCCCAAGATCACATTTGTGTGGTTATAATAAATCATTAAAAACATTAAGGAATAATTCAGATTGAAAGAGCTTTCAAGGTTGTTAATATTTTCTTTTCCTCCTAGTTTTGGCAGACAATATAAACCTCAGTAAAGAAAATGCCTGCTAAATAAAATAGGAAAATTATAAAATTGGACCTGGTTGAACTTTCTTTTCACCTACCAACAACTCCTTAAGAAAATGATAATATTTATGCAGCAAAAAGATATTTCTTAGCTTCTCTGTTGAAGAGAATTTACTTCTTTTCAGGTCTGAGATAGTTTGGGGTCATTCTAAATAATCATTTTTTTCCTAGGGAGCAGTATCATCTCAAACCAAACACAAAAACAGTTTAAAAGTTTGGGCAGGTTTCAAAGGAGACAGTATAGGGCACACAAGGAGTGCTATTCAACACATCAGTCCCAAGACTACATTTAAAAGCCAGAAATGAAAATGGGGTTGAGGAATGTACAAGCAAAGTTACTCCGTTCCCCAAAGATAATTGCCCATCAGCAATGCCAGCTCTTACGCTGTAGTTCTCAGAAAGCCCAGACCCTCCAAAGAATTCCAGCTCATCCTGGAATTAAGGCCCCACTGCAGAATGTTACAACAGCTGGAACACCAAAGATCACCATCTTTCAGACCTCATATGAAGCCACAGCATGATAAACAAATTCAATAAAATTACGAATTGGCAAACTGTTTGCAACAAATGTTATTTCCTGGATAACAAGATGGATAACATACATTCTGCAACATATGCGAGGAATTATTGAAAACAGATGTAAATGTTCTCAAACTCAAGTCTTTCTTTGGCACAAATCTGAATATGTTGATTTTTGCACTTTGCTTTACAGCAGTGCCTCAAAGTCCCTCAAACACTAACCCTTGTACTGAGCAGAAGACATTTTAGGAAGAGGTTTCTGTTGTCCTCCACTATTTCATAAAACTTGTGATGAGGAGGGTGTTCATTCCAAACACCCTCCAAATAAAACTTTGAATCCTGTATAAAAAATCACAAGCAAGAAGAAAATACAAACAGAGGACGGTAATTGTGTTTAAATGTCTCCAGGTCTAAAAGTCCTCTGTTAACATTCCCATCCTGTAAAGAAGGCTCATGACACACCCACTTCAACAACTAAGACCTCCTTCCCTTAGTGAAGTGCCACCTCCACATAAGGTCTCTTGTTTATTCCTCTGATACCTCCACTGACTCACCTATGCTGCAAAAGCAGCCGTTTCAAAGCCCCATTCTACCTGCTGCAAAATCAAGACTTTTCTAATTGTAAGAAAAACAGTCCCCTGAGCACGCACAAAAACATGCAATGTACAATCATCACATTTTGGAAATGGGGGCCCAGAGAGGTATTTTCCATGAAAAGTAATTTACATTTTTTAGCTACAAATGCATCTTTTCTTCTAAGAAGAATCATCTGCACAACAGATTTGTATCTGAAAATAGAAGGCCGGATTTATGCAAAAATGATCTCAGGGGATCATCACAGAAACACAAAAAAGTAATTTTCTGCCAAAATTATACAGAGCGCTCACAAGAGATGTTTTTCAAATATGACCACTAAACACATAAAATACACAAATGAAACAGAATTAATACAAACCAAGAGTTCTTTGGTGATCTTAAAGAGCTTAGAGATGTCAGACAAAACATCAGAATAAAATTCTTCAGAGTTTAAAAATTACAGTCATGTCAAAACCCATATATTTCACATTAAAAAGAATATCTTTTGCTTTTGCAAGGATTGGCCTCTCTAGTTTACTTAAATATGCCACAAATGCACTGGGCAGTAAAGTTAATTCTCTAAAATTCCCATAGTGCATTAATCTGCCCACATATAAAACTGCTGCTATCACTTCAGTAGATGTAAATGAGTTGAAATATAAAACTTCATAGATAATAGTTTAAAAGAAAGAGCTCCACAGGCCCAGAATCTTAAAACCAATTAGGAGTGTCAGGCCGAGTAAGGTGTCTTAACATGGACACTGACCTAGACCATTTGCAAGTTGACAAAAACATCAAAAGTCATTTTTAATTACTCTACCCAAAAAGAAACCAGCAGTTGCAAGTAACTTTGTGTGTGCACACACAGGCAGAAAGGTAGAAGGCGAGAGCTCTGGGCCCCAAATTGAGATATACTTGCATTCTTAGCACCAGTCCTGCACTTAACTAGCATTTGACATTTGGCAATTCATTAACCTTTTTGAGGCCCCAGCTTCTTCATCTCTGGGAGAAGAAAGAGTTATACCAAAAAGTCTCCTGTGATTCCTTTTGGCTTTGATATCCAATATGTAGCCAATAAATCGCAGTAGGATTAAGCAAGAGTCACCCCTTAATAATTTTTGAGGAGGTCAAATTCCACCATAAGAGTGAACCAAGAAGCACTTCTGAGGCCCCCCAAAGCCATATGGCACTTTTTCTTCTACTAGATGATAGGAAATAAGCTCCATTTTATAGACTAGAAAGGGAGCAGGAGACAGAGAAAGTCCCACCTCTATTTGTCTTGACTTTGACGTTCCACATGCAGCCGCTGTTTATGTTGGCTGTCATCCTTTGACTTCCACTATAGTTTGCAGCACGGGGGTCACTGGGTAACCTCCGCCTTCAAGAGTCTTATGAGCCCTCAACCCCCAGGCCAACAGTGCCTATGTATCTGGCTGGCTTTCTCTGACAGTTTCCGGCACTTGGCAAGAGAAGATCGAAAAGATGCAGAATAATGTCAACTCGAATAGTAATCTGTTAGGTGAATGGTTCTGTAGCTTACTACACAAGAGTAGGTTATGGTTTCATATATCATGTTCAATGTGCAATAGATATTTTCTTCAACCATTCATATTAAACTGGTGTAAATGTTTTTATTCCTTGCCACATTTCTGGGTGGTAAGCTCGGGCTCTCCCAGGAATTCGTTTGCTTTAAAATGCCATGCATCTCCAGGTAGCCTTACCTCATAAAAAATGGGCACGTCTTCTAAATGAATTTCCCCTTTTTTGCAGTTAATAACTAACCAACACAGCAGAAATACACCATGTGTGAAGCCCTGTTTACTATAGGTGGTAAATCATGTGCCTAGCGTCCTATAATTCATTCTGAATACTGTAACTCCATTCACTGTAATATACTTTGCCCTGTGTTGGCAGGAATTAACACCACCCAAAGTTTGTAGAAAAACTGATTCTGATTCAGGGTCTTGTCTTAGAAAATGTATTTATTTTGGGAGAAGAAAGTGGGAAGAGATTTTTAAGGAGGCATCACACCAAAGTCTCTGATTACCCTCCAGTGGCCCATGCCCATAGGGTGGTCTCAGGTGTGGGCTATGGTCTAGGCAAGATAAGCTCCAGCCTCTTGTGCCTTCTATCCTGTGTTCCATGTCTCCTTTTCGGTCTTCTCCATTCCCCAAAACTTATGGCACCAGCTGATAATGAAGGTGTTAGGTCTACACACCTCCTTGAAACAGGTTCTTGGTGATGAAACCTCTTGGGTCTAAAATATCTTTACCACCCCAAATTATTTAAATGTACTATGGTTGCTCATTGGGGTCACTGGGCCTCTTAAGTAAGTCCATATGGTTGTCCCTACCTTTCAGCCTTTACTCTGTGTCTCCACTGGAAAACCTTTAGAAATGCATGAATCAGTAGCAAAGTTTTCATAGTCTTCCACTGGGTGGTAAAATGCTCCAAATCTGCCTTCTATGCAGAGCCAATGGGCTGGCTCTCCAGTCCCTCCTCCCAGGCTCTTAGCAGGAGGGGAGTGAAACTTTACAGCCTGTTTAGATAAAGTAGTTTAGGAATAAGGGGGAGCAAAAGCCAGAGCACCTCTAAAATGTCAGGAGAATCCTTGGTTCTCTCTTTCTTACCTAAGAGTGTGACCTACAAGAGTAAGAATCAGGGTTTCCTAGATTGATTTTAGGTCCTGCCAAGTCTTCCAGAATTATTTAGATCAGAGTTCAGCAGCCTTCTTTCGTAAAAGTCCAGATGACAAATATTCTAGGTTTTGTGAGCCATATAGTCTCTGTTGCAACTAGTCAACTCTACCACTATAGCATGAAAGCAGTCACAGCATGTGCAATACATAAACAAGTGGGCAACTTTAATTACAAAAATAGACAGTAAACTATACTTTGCTGAATCCTGATCTAGACCAGCATTGCCCAATAGAAATATGAGGCAACAAAGATAATTTAAATGTTTCTAGTAGCTACATTAAAAAGGCAAAAAGAAACAGGTAGAAAAAAATATTTTGTTAATATACATTATTTAATATATCCCAAATACTATCAACACATAATCAAAATATTTTTTGAAATTAACTTTTTTATTTTTATAGATTTAGGGACACAAATGCAGTTGTGTTACATGGATATATTGCACAGTGGTGAAATCTGGGTTTTTTAGTGCACCCGTCACCCAAATAGTGCACACTGTACCCTAGAGGTGGTATTTCATCCTTCTCCCGAAATCCTCCTACCATATGAAGTCTCCAGTGTCTATCATCCCACTCTGTAGGTCGATGTGTACCCATTGCTTAGCTCTACTTATAAGTGAGACCATGTGGTTTTTGATTTTCTGTTTCTGAGTCATTTCACTAAGGATAATGGATGGCCTCCAGTTCAAACTATGCTGCTACAAAAGACATGATTTCATTCCTTTTTATGGCTGAGTAGCATTCCATGGTGTGTGTGTGTGTGTGTGTGTGTGTGTGTATGTATGTATGTAGGTATATATGTGTCTGTGTATACACACACACACACACTACATTTTAATCCAATCATCCATTGTTGGATACTTAGGTTGATTCTATAGCTTTCGGGTAGATATCCAGTAGTGGGATTGCAAGATCAAAGGGTAGTTCTATTTTTAATTCTTTGAGAAATGTCCATACTGTTTTCCATAGAGGTTATACTTATTTACATTCCCACCAACAGTGTATGAGTGGGAATTCCCTTTACTGCATATCCTCACTACCATCTGTTGTTTTTTGACTTTTTAATAATGGCCATTCTGACTGTTGTAAGATGATATCTCATTGTGTTTTTAATTTGCATTTCTCTGATGATTAGTGATATGGAGCAGTTTTTCATGTTTGTTAGCCGCTTGTATGTCTTCTATTGAAAAATGTCTGTTCGTGTCCTTTGCTCACTTTTTAATGAGTTATTTGGTTTGTTTGTTTGTTTGTTTTGTTGAGTTCCTTGTAGATGGTGGATATTAGCCCTTTGTCAGATGCATTGTCTGCAAATATTTTCTCCCATTCTGTAGGTTGTCCTTTTACTGTGTTGATTGTTTCTTTTGCTGTGCATAAGCTTTTTGGTTTAATTAAGTCTTATTTGTCTATTTTTGCTTTTGTTGTATTTCCTTTGGAGAACTTAGCCATAAATTCTTTGCCTAGACCAATGTCTAGAAGAGTTTCTCCTAGGTTTTAGGATTTTTGTAGTTAGAGGTCTTTAATCTATCTTGAGTTCATTTTTATATACGGTAAGCGATAGAAGTCCAGTTTCATTCTTCTGCATATGGCTCTCCAATTATGCCAGCATTATTTATTGGATAGGGTATCAGCCAGGATGGTGGTGCATGCCTGTAGTTTCAACTACTTGGAAGTCTGAGGCTGGAGGACTGTTTAAGCCCAGGAGTTTGAGGCTACATTGAGCTCTCACCAGTGCACTCCAGCTTTGGGTGAAAGAGTAAGACCCTGTCTCTGAAAAAAAATATTATACTGAATAAGGTGTCCTTTCCCACAGAATATATTTTTGTCAACTTTGTCAAAGATCAGTTGTTTATAGGTAAGTAATATTTCTGGGTTCTCTATTCAGTTCCATTTTTCCAAGTATAATTTTTATACCAGTACCATGCTGATTTGGTTACTATAGCCTTGTAGTATAATTTGAAGTAAAAAATATGATACCGCTAGTTTTGTTATATTTTTGCTTAGAGTTGCTTTGGCTATTCAGGCTTTTTTTGGTTCCATATTAATTTTAAGATTTTTTTTCTAATTCTGAGAATAGTGACATTGGTAGTTTGATAGGAATTGGGTTGAATCTATAGATCGCTTTGGACAGTATGGTCATTTTAATTATATAGATTCTTCCATTCCAGGAGCACAAGATGTTTTTCTATTTGTTTGTGTCATCTATGATTTCTTTCTTCAGTGTTTTGTACTTCTCTTTGTAGAGATATTTCACCTCCTTGATTAAATGAATTCTTCAGTGTTTTTTTGGTAGCAACTGTAAATGGGATTCAGTCTTTGATTTGCTTCTCAGCTTAATCATTACAGGTGTACAGAAACACTACTGGTTTTTGCACATTGATTTTGCATCCTGGAACTTCACTGAAGTCATTTATTAAATCTAGGAGTCTTTTCTAGGAGGCTTTATGGTTTTCTAGGTATAATATTATATCATCAGTGAACAGAGATAATTTGACTTTCACTTTTCCAATTAAGATGACTTTTATTTCTTTCTCTTGACTGAGTGCTGTAGCTAGGACTTCCAGTTGAATAGGAGTGGTGACAATGGGCATCCTTGTCTTGTTCCAATTCTTATGAGGAATGTTTTCAACTTTTCCCCATTAAGTATCATGTTGTCTCCGGGTTTGTCATACATGGCTTTTATTATTTTGAGGTATGTCCCTTCTATACCTAGTTCGGTAAGGGTTTTTTTTTTTTTTTTTTGAGACGGAGTCTCTGTCGCCCAGGCTGGAGTGCAGTGGCACGGTCTCGGCTCACTGCAAGCTCCGCCTCCCAGGTTCCCGCCATACTCCTGCCTCAGCCTCTTGAGTAGCTGGGACTACAGGCGCCCGCCACCACGCCCGGCTAATTTTTTATATTTTTAGTAGAGATGGGGTTTCACTGTGTTAGCCAGGATGGTCTCGATCTCCTGACCTCGTTATCCACCCACTTTGGCCTCCAAAAGTGCTGAGATTACAGACATGAGCCACCGCGCCCGGCCAGTAAGGGTTTTTATCATGAAGAGATGCTGGATGTTATCTAATGCTTTTTCTGCATCTATTGATATGATCATATGATTTTTCTTTTCAATTCTGTTCATGCAGTGAATCACAATGATTGATTTGTGTGTGTTGAACCAATCTTGCATCCCTGGGATGAAACCCACTTGACCACAGTATACTATCTTTTTTTATGTGCTATTGGATTCAGTTTGCTAGTGTTCTGTTGAGGATTTTTGCATCTATGTTCTTCTGGGATATTGATCTGTAGTTTTCTCTTTTTGTTGTATCCTTGACTGGCTTTAGTATCAGGGTGATGCTGGCTTCACAGAATGAGTTAAGAAGGATTCCCTCCTCCTCAATTTTTGGAACAGTTTTAGTAAAGATTGGTATTAGTTCTTCCTTGTATGTCTGGTAAAATTCAGCTGTGAACCCATCTGATCCTGGAATTTTTTTGATGTTGTTGGAGGGTTTTTTATTACTTATTCAATTTCACTACTCATTACTGGTCTGTTTAGGATTTCTATTTCTTCCTGGTTCAACCTTGGGAGGTTGTATATTTTCAGTAATTTATTTCCTTTAGATTTTCTAGTTTGTACACAAAGAGATGGTCACAATAGTCTCTGGTGATCTTTTGTATTTCGGTTATATCATTTGTAATGACACCTTTAACTTTTCTGATTGTGTTTATGTGACTCTTCTTCTTTCTTAGCTAATTTAGTTAGTGGTCTATCAATTTCATTTATGTTTTCAAAGAACCAACTTTTCATTACATTGATCCTTTGAGTGGCTTTTTTGGTCTTAATTTCATGTTATTCTGCTCTGATCTTTGTTATTTCTTTTCTTCTGCTAGCTCTGGGTGTGGTTTGTTCTTGTTTTTCTAGTTTGTTCTTGTTTTTCTAGGTATAAGGTTAGGTTGTTAATTTGAGATCTTTCTATGTTTTTATGCAGGCATTTAATCCTTTAAAAACTTGCCTCTTGGCACTGCTGTTGCTGTATTCCAGAGGTTTTGGTATGTTATGTCTCTATTTTCATGCGTTTCAGAAAATTGTTTTTTTCCACTTAATTTCATCATTGACCCAACGATCACGTATGATCAGATTATTTAATTTCCATATGTTTGTAGAGTTTTGAGGGTTCCTTTGGTGTTGATCTCTAGTTCTATTTCACTCTAGTCTGAGACGGTACTTGACATGATTTCAATTTTTTTAAATTTATTGAGGCTTGCCTTGTGGCCTAGCATATGGTCAATTTTTGAGACTGCACCATGAGCAGATGAAAAGAATGTAGATTCTGTGGTTGTAAGGCAGAATGTTCTGTAAATGTCCATTAGGTCCATTTGGTCTAAAGTCCAATTTAAGTCCAGGATTTGTTGTTTTTCTGCCTCGATGGTCTGTCTAGTGTTGTCAGTAGATTACTGATGTCCCCCTTATTACTGTATTGGTTCTACATCTTTTTGTAGGTCTAATATTATTTGTTTTATGATTCTGGGCACTCTAGTATTTGGTGCATATATATTTAGAACTGTTACATCTTCTTGTCAAAATAAAAGATTATTGATGAGATATTTTACATCCTTTTTTCTACTACATCTTTGGTGTGTATTTTACACTTATGGCACATCTCAATTTGCCATATTTTCAAGTGCTCAATAGTCACATGTGGCTAGCAGTTACCATATTTGACAGTACAGGTCTAGACCCACCATTTTCTTGCCTGTTTTAGAAGCCATGTGGAGAAACAGCTGGGGTCCTCCTGACTACCAGAAGGCTACCTGCATCATGTCCTCCAGAGACCCATCCCAAGTCCCAACATATCTAGGACATCACCAGAACCACAACTTCCAACCCAATGACCTGTCAATCACCAAACTTCACTGGAGTATGAAATTTAAAGGGAACATCTCTGATAATTGGCACATATGCCTAAGAGGTCCTTTTATCATAGTCAAAAAAAGGTAAGGCAATTTTAAAGGTATCTGAGGAGAGCAACTGAACTCTAGAAGCATTTCCCCTACCAAAAAGAAATATTTTCATTGCTTGAATTTTGTTTCCTTTACCCTCCTCTACTCCCCAAAATTTCATATTACAGACTCAAAATGGTTTCCTATTGGATCTATAGGTGATCCCTTCCCACAACCACCAATAGCAAATTCTTACTTTTAAAGCAGCTCTTTAATCTTGACAAATACTCAAGAAGTCACTGATCACAAACTTATCAGCACTAGGACTTCTCAAATAATGCCACTTTCCCACCTTGCTCTCTTGTTTAAACATAATCCTCCTCCCACAGACAAAGGTTTGTTTAGTAGATGGGAGGAGGGAGGGAATTGAAAGAGCTCTCACTACAATTTTTATTGTAATAAAAAGCCATCAAGACATTTACTTTCTTTCCCTCTGTTTTCAACTTACACAAGATTCTTTTTAAAAGCATTTTCTAAAATTTGCCTAGAGTAATCTTTTCCACAGGGAAACACAAACCCAACAAAACAGCCCTTTGTTTCAACTAACATTTAGCAAATAGAAAATACAAGTACCTGGCACGGGGTCTTGGGATTAAGGAAGTTGGGGAAGCCAAACTAACTTTTTTACATTACCCCTACTTTACTCATGAGGGGCCTTGAATGCCTGCTAATGGATTTCAACATGCCCTGCAATAACAGCTGCCGCCATGACATCACTAGTGCCAGCAGCCAGTATCTTAAAAGATCCCTCCCAGGGGTGGGGAGGTGGAACCACAGAAGAAAACCAGCAGTTATCCTCTATCCCATGACAGGTCTGTGCTCTGCCAATGATCCGGTTTGGAAAGAACATTGGACCAGTGGTCAGAAAACCTTCGTCCCTGCAAGTATTGAAAAGCTGGCTCCATTGCCACTGGGCAGGGATGTTGAAGGTAGGGCTGGGCACCTCTGGAGAAGAAGGCAGTTCTGGTCTAAAACGTTTTTCAAAACTGAGACTCTGTGATTCTAAAATTCAAATAAGATCTCATCTCTCTAGGCACCGAGTATCTGAGTCACCTACACACCACTCAGTCTCCTCATCAGTAAGTGAGAATGACATGATCTACCTCGAAAAGTTGCTGCAAAGAGTAAAAACAAAATACTGCAGAGTTCCCAGTGTATAAAAGATACTCAACATATGACAGTTATGATTTATCTTTATCAGTGAAACTAGGTGATGGGGCAAGATGACCTGCAAGAGCTGGCTGGGAGCAATACCACTAGCGGCTGACCCCACAACTCTTACCCCACAAACCCCCTCTAACTCCCCTAACTCTAAGGTGTGGGTATGTGACTAACCATGGCCAATGGGGCACAAACGGACATTTTCTGGAGGACATTTGAAAAAGGATATCTCAAATAAAAAGGGATGCACAGGGTAGGGGGAGCCAAGATGGCCAAATAGGAACAGCTCCGGTCTCCAGCTCCCAGCCCCAGCGACACAGAAGACTGGTGATTTCTGCATTTCTGCTTGAAGTACCGGTTTCATCTCACTAGGGAGTGCCTAACAGTGGGTGCAGGACAGTCGGTGAAGCGCACTGTGCGCGAGCCGAAGCAGGGCGAGGCACTGCCTCACTCGGGAAGCGCAAGGGGTCAGGGAGTTCCCTTTCCTAGTCAAAGAAAGGGGTAACAGACGGCACCTGGAAAATCGGGTCAGTCCCACCCTCATACTGTGCTTTCCCAACGGGCCTGGAAAATGGCACACTAGGAGATTGTATCCCGCACCTGGCTCGGAGGGTCCTATGCCCACGGAGTCTCGCTGAT
>NW_026652278.1:70355981-70398481 GCF_009828535.3 Hylobates moloch | reverse complement strand
ATAAAACAAAATCCAGTACAGATACTGTAGATGTGGACACACTACTGAATAAATTAATCTAATTGATATTTTAGACCCCTATATACAAAAACTGCACAATGCACATTTTCAAGTACACAAGATGTATTCATGAACATAGACCATATGCCATAATGATAATTAAAATAAGTCCTAATAAATATCTAAATTAAATTCTTTTAAATTTTTTTAATTGACAACCATTTTACATATTCATGGAGCACATAGTGATACTTCAAAACATGTAATGTATATAGTGATCAGATCAGGGTCAACAACAGAATAAAGTCAGAACTTGACAAAAAAGATATCTAGAAAACACGTATAACTGAAAATTAAACTATACACTTCTAAAACATCAGGGATGTAAAAAAAAATCACAAGAAAATGTTTAAAACATTTTTAATGTTACATTAATGAAAACACAACATAGCATAATCCATGGATGCAGCATAAATTATAGTTAAGAGAAAAAATTATAGCTTTAAATGCTTATATTAGAAAATATGAAAAGCTTAAAATCACAAGTTTCCATATTAACAAGCTAGAAAAATAGCAAAGTAAGTAAAAAGAAGAAAAAATCAATGAAATAAAAACTGGACTAACAATAGAGAAAATGAACAAAGGCAAAAGCTGGATCTTTTGAAATATTAATACTATTGATAAACCTAGGAGATAAATCTTCATGACCTGGGCAGAGATTTCTTATATATAACACCAAAAGCATTATCTATAAAAGCAAAAAATGGATAAATTGGACTGTGTCAATATTAAAAACTTTTGCACTTCAAAACATACTATAAAAAATGAAAAGATAACCCACAGGCTGGGAGAAAATATTTACAAATTATATACTGTACTTTACAAAGGAATTGTATCCACAAAAATGCAAGGAACACTTGTAACTCAGTAATAAAAAGACAATTCAATTTTTAAAAGGGGCAAAGGATTTGAATGTTTTTTGAAAAAAAGATACATGAGTAGCCAATTAGCACATGGAAATGTTCTATATTATTAGTCATTAGAAAAATGCAAATTAAAACTACAATGAAATACACTGTCACACACACTAGAATGGCTAAAATAAAAATATATACTCACTAACAAATATTGGGGGGATGTAGAAAAATTGGAATCTTCATATACTGATGGCATAAATGTAAGATGCAGTCATTTTAGAATTCAGTCTAGCAGCAATTTGACTCAAAGGTACGTATCCAAATGAAGTGAAATATATGTATCCAAATGAAGCGAAATATATGTCAACACAAGACTTATATGTGTATATTTATGGCAGCATTTTTCATCATCAACTGACAAATGAACAAACTAAATGTGCTATATCCATGCAATAAAACACTATGGAGCAATAAAAATGAGCAGAATACTGATACATGCCACTAAACGAATGAATGTCAAAACCATTATGCTAAATGAAAGAAGCCAGACACACAAGACCATATTTGTATTATTTCATTTGTATGGAATGTCTAGAAAAAGCAAATCAATTGTAACAGTAACTTATTTTGGTTATCTAGAGTTGGAGGTAGGAACAGAGAGTGACAGCAAATGGACATAAGGGATTTTAAGGGTGATAGAAATGTTCTAATATTGGATTGTGGTAATAGTTGTATAACTATATGATTTTATTTAAAAAAAATCACTGAAGAACATGCTTAAAATAATTTTATGTAATGCAAATTGTAACTCAAATAAAGCTGCTAAAAATATTGTCAACCCTCTAGCAAGATTAGTTAAGAGAAAAATTCTAAAATAACAATTCAGAAATGAAAAATGGTATCATGGCAGAGCCCACAGATATTAAAAAGATAATATGGTAACACTATAAATAACTCTATGCCAATAAATTCAAAAACTTAGGTAAACAAATTCCTTGAAAAATTAACTTAACAAAACTGACACAAGAAGAAATAGAAAATTTCAGTCACCCTATATTTATTAAAGAAATTAAAGTTATAATAATTTTTAAAACCTTCTACAAAGAAAACTGACAGGCCCAAAGGGTTTCATTGGTGAATTCTATCAAAAACTTAAGAAAAATAAACAAAATTACACAAACTCTTTCAGAGCACAGAGGAGGAAGGAACACTTTCCAATTCATCTTGAGGCCAGTAGATAACCCTTATCCCTAAATCTTACAAAAATATTACAAGAAAAGAAAATTACCACAATTTTTTATCATGAACATAGACTAAAAAATCCTTAACAAAATAGTATCAAATTGGCTTGGTACAGTGGCTCATGCCTGTAATCCCAGCACTTTGGGAGGCCGAGGCAGGTAGATCACCTGAGGTCAAGAGAAGCCTGGCCAACATGGCGAAACCCCATCTCTACTAAAAATACTATAATTAGCCAGGCTTGGTGGCGGGTGCTTGTAATCTCAGCTAACTGGGAGGCTGAGGCAGGAGAACTGCTTGAACTCGGAAGGCAGAGGTTGCGGTGAGCCGAGATCACACCACTGCACTCCAGCCTGGGAGACAAAAGTGAAACTCTATCTCAAAAAAAAAATAATAATAATTATCAAATTGTATCCAGAAATATACAAAAAGGATAACACATGATGACCAAGTGATGCTCATCTGAGTACTGCAAGGTGAGTTTAACACTTGAAAATCAACAAATTGCTTTTACCATATTATTAATAACAGAACAGTAATCAATAGAAGCTGGAAAGCATCAGAAAAAGTCAATACCCGTTCATGATAAACTAGGAATATAAGGGAACTTCCTCAAGTTGATAAAAGGCATGTAAGAACATCTACACCAAAGATAATACATATGATAAAATAGTAAAAACTATCCTTCTAATACTAAGAACGAGGCAAAGATGTCCATTCTCACCTCTTCTGTTCATCATTGTACTGGAACCTCTGGCCAGGGCAATAAGACAAGAACAAGAAAAATATACATAAAATTGGGAAGTAAGAAGTAAACTTTTTATTTTTAGACAATGTAATAGCTTACACAAAACCTCCTGATGAATTTAAAAACCAAATACTAGAAGTAGTAAGTGACTTTAGCAAGGTTGCTAGATACAAAGTTAATATACAAAAATCAATATTGCTATGTACTAGAAGCAAAGAACTGGAAAATGATTTTTTTTTAAATTCAATTTATAACAGCATCAAAAACAAGGTAATAATAAAAGTAACTAAAGTTGTACAAGACCTCCACTGAAAAAATGCAAAACACCTGAATACATGGAAAGATGTAATACATTTATGGATTGAAAGACTTAACATTAAGATATCAACATTCCACAAATTCGTAGAGTCAATACAATCCCAATCAAAACCCCACAGGCTTTTTTAATCGACAGGGTGGTTCTCAATTTATATGGAAACCCAAAGGACCTCAATTTATATGGAAACCCAAAGAACAGGTGAAAGATGCTTGAAAAGAAATACAAATTTGGGGGACTCATACTCCTTAATTTAAATTCTTACTATAAAGTTACAGTAGTCAAGACAGTGTGGTAATTGCATAAAGGCAGAAAAATAGGTCAATGGAACAGAGCAGATAACGCAATAATAGACCCACACATTCATGGCCAACTGATTTTTGATAAAGTTTCCAAAATAATTGAATGGGGGAAGTATAGTTGAAAACAATAAATGGGGCTGAAACAACTAGATATACATATGGACTCTCAATTCTTTTTCTTTTTCTTCTTTTATTTTATTTTATTGTATTTATTTATTTTTGAGACGGAGTCTTGCTCTGTCGCCCATGCTGGAGTGCAGTGGTGCAATCTCGGCTCACTGCAACTCTGCCTCCCAGGTTCAAGCAATTCTCCTGCCTCAGCCTTCTGAGTAGCTGGGATTACAGGCATGCACCACCATGCCCAGCTAATTTTTGTATTTTTAGTAGAGACAGGGTTTCACCATGTTGGTCAGGCTGGTCTCGAACTCCTGACCTCGTGATTCGCCTGCCTCAGCCTCCCAAAGTGCTAGGATTACAGGTGTGAGCCACCGTGCCCGGCCAGAATCTCAATTCTTAACTCTCCTACACAAGAATTAATTCAACATGGATCAAAGACCTAAATATAAAAGCCAAAACTCAAGCTAATAAAAGGAAATAGAGAATATCTCACAACCCCAAGGAAGGCAAAGATTTCTTAGGATACAGAAAGCATTAACAACAACAACAAAAAATGACAAATAGGTATTTATCAAAATAAAACCTTCTGCTTATCAAAAGGCACCATTTAAGAAGTGAAAGGGCAACTCAAAAACTGGAAGAAAAATTTGAAATAAATAAATATAGACACAGGATGTAGATATATAGATATCTGACAAAGGACTTATGACCAGAAATCAATTTTTTAAATGGTCAAAATACTTGAACAGTCTGTTTACAAAAGTTGATATACAAACGGCAGTAAACTCATGCAAATACGTTCAGCATCATTAGTGATCAGGAAGACACAGAGTAAAACCACAGTGAGATACCATTTCATACCTAATAGAATAAATATAGTCAAAAATCTGACAACACTAACTGTTGGAGAGGATGTAGAGTAGCTAGAACTCTCAAACATTCCTGGTGGAAGTATAAATGGTACAATCACAATGAAAAGCTGTTTGCCAGTTTTCATAAATTTAAACCTACATCTACTCACTCCCTCCAAGACCTGGCAGTTATACTCCTAGCTATTTATCCAAGAGAAATAAAAATTTAGATCTACACAGATTTTCACATGAATGCTCATAGCTTTATCCATAATGACCAAAAGCTATAAATAGTCCAAATTCCCATCAATAAGAAAATGAATTCTATATTCATAAAATTGAATAGTTTTATGATACGTAATAAAGCATATACTTAATACATATATATTTATTAAACATCACATAGCATCATTTATAAATATCATTGAATAACACACATAAGATCTGTGCATTTCACTCTGTGTAAATTTTACCTGTATTTAAAAAGAAAAGCTAGTTGGGCAAAGTATCAGTCAGGAATAGCTTGATTATGTGGTGGTAACAAATAGCTCCCAAACCATAGTCCCTTAAGTAGGAGTCAGCCTGCTGGTCAACTGCAGCCTGCTGCCTGTTTGTGTAAATAAAAGTTGATTGGAACATAGCCATGCCCATGTGTGCACATATTTCCTATGGCCGTTTTCCCACTATGGGGACAGAGTTGAGGAGTTGTGACAGACACTGTATGGTCCATAAACTAAAAGCCTAAAATATTTTCTATCTGGCCCTTTATAGAAAAAGTGTGCTGACCCCTGGCTTAAAAATTGTAACGGTTTATTTCTCACTCCTGTTCCATGTTAATCAAGAGTCAGCTGGGAGTTCTGCTCCATGTCATCTGTACTGCGGGACCCAGCTGATGGAGCCAACTCTATCTGGAACAATACTAGTCACTGTGACAGAGGGAAAAGAGCAAGCTCTGAAAGATCTTTCAGCAACAACTCAGTGATATGATTACAAAGTAACATATCACTTTTCTTACAACTCCTGGACCAGAACTATTCATGTGACCCCATTCACACAAGGGGACCAGAAAATATAATCCTACCATTTGTTTATACATGTGCCTGAAAGTGGAGAACTGGGATATTTGCCAAACAGCACTAATGACTACCACAATTAAACTGAGAATCAATCAGTCCAGGTGTTCATTTCCAACAAACATGCATAACCCTGCTGAAATATTGCCCTACTGGGTAGAAGTCTGAATCATAAAAATTCCAAAAGTTGCCCCTAACCCTTCCCTTCGGCTCCCCTCTCACTTGTTAGAGCAACCCAGTACACTGCTTTCCTAATGGATCTAGACTGGAAATCTGACTAACCATCACCTTCACAGTGAATATCCTTCAACAGGGCCCTCCTGTCCTCAAGAAAAACTCAAGCCTCTGTGACCAGACTCTGCCAGCTACTGCAGCCTCCTCTCTCTCTGCCATCAGCTCAATTGTGTCAGGCTCTAAGAAGACGGAATATAGCTTACAAAGAGCCGGGCACATCATACTGTTTCTGAATGCTATCCCTTTGCTCCTGTGGATTTCCCTGTGTGGAATACTCTCTCCTATTATTCTCACCCTTTAAGACTCAGGACAGTCATTCTCTTGTCCACAGAGCCTTCCGTGACCACCAGCTTGCTATTGCACCAGACCCAAACTATCAAAATACCCCAACCGCTGCTATCATACCGGAACCAAAGTACCAAGCTACAGGACTTCACCCTGTCAGGTGAAGTGCTAACTTATATAGCACTCACCAGGTGCCAGGCAGTTTTTTAAGCACTTTTCATATATCAACTCATTTAGTCCTCATAACAACCTACAAGCAGATATTATTACTATTTTTTCTTTTGTGGATAAGGACACAGAGGCATATGAACATTAATTAATTTGTGTAAGTTCCCATAAGTGATAAGCTGCAAAGCAGGGCTATGACCCCAGGCTGGCTGGTGGGCTCTGAGGCATACTCTTAAATCACCCTGCTGTTCGCCACTGCAGGCATACAGATCTGTTTCCCTTTGGGAATGTAAGGTGTTCAATGGTTAAAAAAAATACACCAGCCGGGCATGCTGGCTCACACCTGTAATCCCAGCACTTTGGGAGGCCAAGGTGGGTGGATCACGAGGTCAGGAGATCGAGACAAGCCTGGCCATCATGGTGAAACCCCATCTCTACTAAAAATACAAAAATTAGCCAGGCGTGGTGGCGTGCACCTGTAATCCCAGCTACTCAGGAGGCTGAGGCAGGGGAATCACTTGAACCCGGGAGGCGGAGGTTGCAGTGAGTCAAGATCACACCACTGCACTCCAGCCTGGGTGACAGAGTGAGACTCCATCTCAAACAAACAAACAAAAAAACACCAGTACCTCATTTCTTTCTGTAACCCCAAGGCCTGGAACATAGTCATTTAGGCAATAGCAGCTGCTCAACTGGGGTTAGTTCGGATAAAATAAGTAAGATCCTGGGGCCAGGTGCGGTGGTTCATGCCTGCAGCACTTTGGGAGGCTGAGGTGGGGGGATCAGGAGATGGAGACCATCCTGGCTAACACGGTGAAACCCCGTCTCTACTAAAAACACAAAAAATTAGCTGGGCATGGTGGCGGGTGCCTGTAGTCCCAGCTACTCAGGAGGCTGAGGCAGGAGAATGGCGTGAACCCAGGAGGTGGAGCTTGCAGTAAGCTGAGATCGCACCACTGCACTCCAGCCTGGGCAACAGAGCGAGACTCTGTCTCAAAAAAAAAAAAAAAAAAAAAGATCCTGGAATCCCAAAATCAACTTTTCACTAAACGAAGTCCCCTTGACGAGTGACATTTAGGAAGTGGTCAGATCATTACCATATATATACCTTTTTCCTGAATCCCAGCCCTTTCTCCAGGGCTGATGACAAACCTGGTAATGGAGAGGCCAGAAGGGCCTGAATTATT
This sequence comes from Hylobates moloch, assembly GCF_009828535.3. Lineage (NCBI taxonomy): Eukaryota > Metazoa > Chordata > Mammalia > Primates > Hylobatidae > Hylobates > Hylobates moloch. The sequence continues at coordinate 70,391,044 of NW_026652278.1, read as the reverse complement.
AGAAAGATCCTTAGAAAATAAGCTACTGTAAGTTGGGACAAGCATAACCAATCATTCTGAAATGTTTAGAAAATCCTGAATATCTGGGAGTGTGAGAATTTGACTTTTCTGTGGAGAAAACAGCACAAAGTTTTCCTAAAAGATTTTCTCCCTCACATAATTATGCTTTAAATTGTTAATAGGTATAATTATGGAAGATGGCATTGTTGTGCTTGTAATTTTTCCTGTTCCCCTTGGTATTTATTGATGATAAATGGCTTTATTAAAAAATAATGATAATTTCCTTGTTTGGTTGTATATCAATATAGTTTCAGTTTTTCTTTATTACTGCTTATGGAATTTTATGGATTGCCAACATTTAGTTCTTTTATTGGTTTATATTCTCGTGATGGTATAACAAGGGGGTGGAATTAACAATAATTTTATCCCTTCATTTCCTGACCCTCCCAACCCCACCCCAACTCTTTTAAGAAAGCACTCTTGTGCACTATTCACAGGCGGCTACAGGAGGGTATAATTTTTACTATTACATAATTAGAACAATTAGCTGCATACTCAAAAACTCTCCTCTAAAGGCCAGTGCCTCACCAAACAGTGGAAAGTGGGATGCTCTGTCCCCGCCCTGCACTGCACAGAATTAGCCCCCATAGCTTGGAATGAAGCCCCTTCTGCTGAGACCAGAGTTTTAAACCTGTTACGTTAACTGCAAGATGATCAAATAGGCAAATAGTTGATCTCAGTGTTCCCCAGAAGAAAACCCCATTTGGTTTAAGAAATATTTGCAAGAACGATTACAACGAAAGCCACCTTCCCCACAGAGGATATTGCAGTTCTTAGATAGCTTGTCTCAAAGTAACTCCTCTTGGACCTGGTTTCAGTTTTCTCTGGAGACTCACAGCCCTTGAAATGCTAAGAAGACTACATATCTTTTTGTTTATCAACAGCCCTCCACTGGGGAATAGACTGGTTCACGTTCTCCACAAAACATATGCCAAATAGGATCAATCACCCAAATATAAGTTGTCCATGATTCTTTGAAAACTGCTTTTGGTTTTCATAAGAAAGTGAAGTCCGAGCTTAGTACCAAGAAGAGGAGCAGCATAAGCTCTTGTGATACTTTACGTTTAGGTCATACAGTTAGGAAGGAGAGGAATACAAGGAAAAGAACATCACATTTGGACTCAGATCCCATCTGTCCAACCTGGGGTCATGTTCTTAGCTTCTTGGAATCCCACCTCTTTCCACAAAAATAATTTTAGCAACATCTGCAATTCAGGCTTGTTGCAAGGACTCAATGGGTTAAATGTCCAGCACATAATTGTTGTTTACTTTATATCATCTAATTTTCCTTTCTTCTAGACCAGTAGTTCTCAACTGGGAGTGATTCTGCCCTCCACCCAGAGACATTTAGCAAGGTCTGGAGACACTTTTTGTGATCATAACTTGAGGAGGGCCATGCAACTGGCACCTAGTGGGTAGCTAAGGATGTGGCTCAATACCCTACAATGCAGAGGACGGCCCCCACAACACAGAATTATCCTGCCAAAAATGTCAATAGGGCCAAGATTAAGAAACCTTGTTCTAGACTAGTGTTAAAATAATTCTTTCATTGTGATTGTTTCTTCTCCATAGCTTCTGCCTCTTTAAGTGAGCAAAGATATACTGAAAATCTACCTGTTCAAAGTTCTGTGCTAGGCATATCCTTAACCATCTCATATATTTGGTTGCCTGCTGCCATTTTCCCAAAGCAATTCGCATCTTCAATTATTGTCCATCCCTATGAATATCAAGCCTCAGCTTCTCTTTTCTTCTCTATGCTGCTTTCAGAGGTCCTGAGATCAGACATGCTGTGTGTCAGAGCAAAGATCCGTGTTAATCAACAATTCCAAATATAGCAACAGCAGTTTGAAAATCAAAGAATGGGCCTTGGGGACATCAATATTTGCATGTTCATGATAAATACTTAACTACACATCTGTGCAATGTTCAATATAGTTGGGAGAGAAAAAGAGCATTTATGTTGATTTCTGTCAAGTTCCACAACTAAAGGATCTGATATGCTAAAGAAACATAACTGAATTGTCATAAAGATGATTTTAAATATATTTGTCATATAGACTTATGAATTAGCGACATTCCTGGTTTACTCTGGGATTTTTCTAACCATCAATTAGCTTACACACCTACTCCTAGGGTCAGTGAAATGAATAATTTTCCAGTTTGAACATTAAACATCCATTGCTTTCCTATCTGAATCTGCTCATCTCTACAACTCATATTGACCCTATATGTAATGTTCAAGGCCCAGTTTCATGTTTTCATTCTTCTCACTGTATGTTGCACACATGTGTATCTTTCCATGAGCAGAAGCCCCTGCTAACTATTTACTGTGGGTTTACAACCTGCCAGGCTCTGCTGTAAGTGCTATGTAGTCACAATCTCATTTTATCCTCACAAAACCCTACACGGGCAGATGGTATCCCCCACTCTCATTTTACATGGAAAAAAACATTGACACTTACAGAGGTTAAGTAAGTTGGCCAAAGTCACACAGCTAGAAGTGTCTGAGTGTTCACACCCTGTATGTGTGATTCCAAAATCCATGCTCATCACCACTACACTACATTAGGAGGAAACAGATCAGACATCTGGTGAGTGTTCTTTAAAAAGAGTTAAGCAGAGGGCACATACCCTTTGACCTAGCAAATCTACCTCAAAGAAGCTGTTGTCCACAAATGCTGGTTCATGTGCAGAAACACAAATGTAAAACTATGTTGACTATTGCATAACTTGAAAAGGAGACAAGAGTTAACAACCTAAACAGGGGAAGCAGATCCAGTCTATGGAATACAAAGTGGGGAGAATGTAGCAAAGAGTGTTTTCTTCTTAATTATCACTTTCCCTTCTTCTTTAGTAAAAGGACTGTGATTTTATTCTGTGTGGCAATGCACCAGGTTAAAAATTACACTCCCTTGCCTGTCCTACAGCCAGGAACAGCTGTGTCTCGTAAATGGTTAACAAACAGCTCTCTCTTACACCATTTTCTCTTGTGTAAAAACTATGGCCAATTTCAAGCTACCAAACTCAAGTCAACGGGCTTGCAAAAACTCTGGTGAGTGTAACAATTGGCATTCATAACCTAGGGTGAGCTGGCTTTAGCACATGACTGGCTAGTGCTGAGCAATGTAAACAAATTAGTCCCTGCATAAAAATGGGAAGGACAACTAGCTACCATGTGCTTTTTCTTTTCCTCTCCCCTTCTTCTTCCTTCCTGCTTAAAACTTGGATGATATGACTGGAACTCCAGCAGTTACCTTATGTCATGAAGTATCTTAGAAAATGAAAGCCACAGCTAAGGATGTTGATACAGAAAGACAGGAGAAGCCTTGTCTCTGTTGATCTCAGGAAGCTAACACAAGAAGCTGGATCTGCTCCTTTTTGTAAAAGAAACTAAAACTCCCATTTTAAGCCACTGTTATTTTGATTTTCTTGTTTCTGAGACAGAGTCTCGCTCTGTTGCCAGGCTGGAGTGCAGTGGCACAATCTCAGCTCACTGCAACCTCCGCCTCCCGGGTTCAAGCAATTCTCCTGCCTCAGCCTCCCAAGTAGCTGGGATTACAGGCACCCGCCACCACGCCCAGCTAATTTTTGTATTTTTTTTTTTTTTTTGAGATGGAGTCTCACTCTGTTGCCCAGGCTGGAGTGCAGTGGCGCGATCTCAGCTCACCACAAGCTCCTCCTCCCAGGTTCATGCCATTCTCCTGCCTCAGCCTCCCAAGTAGCTGGGACTACAGGTGCCCACCACCATGCCCGGCTAATTTTTTGTATTTTTAGTAGAAATAGGGTTTCATCGTGTTAGCCAGGATGGTCTCGATATTTTGACCTTGTGATCCTCCCTCTTCAGCCTCCCAAAGTGCTGGGATTACAGGCGCAAGCCACCTCGCCCACCCGTTATTTTGGTTTTCTATTACACACTACTTAAAACAGAGACCTTCAGACTTTGCTACAACATCTCTATTACTTGTATCTGTTATAATAAAAATGTTTTATTCCAGTATTGTTTATAAAACTTAAAAGGCAAAGATGTTTAAGGGTCAAGGGGTTGGGCCCTTGATTTTGGCAACAGTATCACGAGGGCAGGGGGTCTGGAGGAGACACAGAAATGGCAGGCCTAGCACACAAATCCTCACTGTGGGTATGTCCTGACAGTGAAAGGGACAGACTGGAATCCAACCAAGTTCACCAACTGCCAAAAAGATTTCTGGCCAAATAAGATTCAGTCGCCTCCTGAGATAAGCCTTCGGTGAAACATACTATCAGGGAGAGCTGCAAACAGCAACCTGGTTAAGTCCTTGGGGACAGCACAGACAAATCCAGTGGGGGCTTCATTCACATTCCCCAAGGTGGTCATAAACACTACACTGAGAGTGACACACTGTAAAATCAATTGTGTGATTCCTCTGCCTTTCCTTACACAAAATTACTGCCAAGTCCATTTAGGATTCATCCTTGTGGACCAGGTCAAGTCACTAGGTTTTTAGTACAACCTGTGTGCCCCAAAGTAGTGTGTGTGCTATGGAAGAGATATTAAGCATAGGTCCCTATTCTTAAAGGTGCTGTAGCCTAAAAGGAAAATGAATTACACGTAGAAAAAAATATCTAGAGAACCACTATCTATGTTCAAGCATTGGATGCATAGTCAAACCTTGATGTTTACGAATTCAGAGAAGAAAAACAAAATTCTTCCTGGAAAGAAGAAAAACTGCACAGAGAATATGGTCAGGAAGACACGGGTCTTCAGCCAGGCCCTGAAGAATAGATACCATTTGAATCAGAAAAAAATCAGAAAGAATATATTCCATATAGGAAAACGGCACACAATTGGTACTAAACCAACATATTTCCAATGAACAATAAAAACAGTAAAGAGAAGAAAACTAGAGAGGGGAAAGGATAATACTGGACAGTCATGAGTATTAAGCTTGAAAATGAAAAGTGGAAATTGCTCATTTTTCCTTTGAAAAATGCATCAATAAATATTAGCTAGATACCATTTAGGTGCTTGGATACTTGTTCTGGAGCCCCAAATACCCAACTGTTGGCTCCTGGACAATGGGGAGCACCTAAAGGCTGAGCAATGGACTCCACCTACTCATTGGAATTGATGGAAACCCACACTTTTCACACCACCCCAAATGGGAAGCTGTTATGAGGAGAAGCAGCCCAGATTTTTCTAGGCCTCATCTGCTCATAACTGAAAAACGTAATAACCAACTTGGGGGTAATGAGGCTGCCCCTTGGGCTAAGATATCTCTTTTCCAGCATATCGCATGCAGTGAAATTGAGTCCACTTTGTGTCCCCCTCACAATGTCTAGTGGGCCTTGAACACAGCATGTGCCCGATAAATATTTGTTTGTGAATTCTACTCATTATGTGAAAAGGCCCAAGCAGGGTCCAAGCTAGGGTTGGTCAGTTGTCCAAGGTGCCAGAGAATCATAACTTAAGGCTAAGTCCATGACATGTGTTCTCCGGGAGGTGGTGGCAGATTTTTCAAAATGTTGATAAAATCAAAGGCAGGGGTACTGGTATTTAACACAGAAAGCAGCACTGGCTTTAAGTTAATGTTTCATATCCAATAAAGAAGGCTAAATATCTATCGTTTTGATAGATTGCTATAAATGAAACATTAGTGGGGCTCTTAAATACCTTGTTTCAGATCTTCATTACCTGAAATTAATCTTGAGCAGAATATCACACCCAATGTGGACTCCATTAAGTAGCCAGTTAGATAACACAGGCTATGCTTTATCTAATAAGGATGGAATCAGGAATGAATCTAACAGCACAATTTTACCACTCCTGCGGCCCAAGAGCATTGCAAGCCAGAACGGCAGAGAATGTTTTCCAGAAATTCTCAAATATAGCCATCATGCCCCCGCAGGAGGACAGCTTCACAGTCTCTTCTCAAAAGCAGCCTGGTGACCATGCTCAGTGTTCAGTGTGGCATTACCATAGGGTGGAGACTGGCGAGGTCTTACATCTCCACCCTGGGCTCACCTGGGAATTGGGAGAGCTTTGCTGCTTCCACACCCCTTCAAGGACTTCCACAGAACCATTAGTTTTGGTGAAGGTTTATCTGGAATTGTCTTCTGCCAACTTCCCTCATTATGCAGAAGGAGACCAAAAGTTCAAAATAGCATAAATTCAGAAGACAAGGAAGGAGAGGGGCACAAAGCTCACATACAACCAATCAGCTGAGCTAAAAGCAAGTTGAGGAAAACAAATGCACATCTCTAAGAATGGAGAGAATGCAAATCTCCAATAATCTCCAGGAATCCACACAGTTGCATGCCACATGCATGTTACAGAGGCTTCTGCGCGTCCATGCCACACGCCCACAAGCAGCGATTGACGTGGACTTTACCATTACAGAAGGCGCATGGAGAATCTGGCTAGAGAAGACTATGTTCCTTTAACCTTCACATTCAACACAGCAAGTAAAGGCTATTTACCCGAAGACCTACAAAACCTATTTGCTACAATATGGATGTTTTTAGAATCATCCTAGCTCAAAATTCCTCCAGCAGGCAAGTTTCTCCAAAATGAAACAAGTATTTCACTCCAGTATACCATTATCATGCATTTCTATATCTAAATATGTTTCTTCCTTTGAGACTTTTGACCCACTTGAATTTCAGCATTATCTACCTTTCTTTCTTTCTTTCCTTTCTTTCTCTCTCTCTCTCTCTCTTTCTTTCTTTCTTTCTTTCTTCTGAGATGGAGTCTTGCTCTGTCACCAGGCTGTAGTGCAGTGGCGCAATCTCTGCTCACTGCAAGCTCCGCCTCCCGGGTTCACGCCATTCTCCTGCCTCAGCCTCCAGAGTAGCTGAGACTACAGGCACCCACCACCAAGCCCGGCTAATTTTTTGTATTTTTAGTAGAGACAGGGTTTCACTGTGTTAGCCAGGATGATCTCAATCTCCTGACCTCGTGACCCGCCCGCCTCGGCCTCCCAAAGTGCTGGAATTACAGGCATGAGCCACCGCACCCGGCCAGCATTATCTACTTTTCTTAACCAACTAACCATTCATAGTAATCATGGTTAACATGTACATACCAGGTACTCTTTTACATGCTTTGTTTTGTATATACTAATTCAATCATCCTAACAACACTGTAAGATAACCCTATTATTATCCCCATCTTACAGGTGAGGAAAGAAGCTCAGGGAGGCAATTAGCTCTCTTACCTGCAGTCACATAGCCATCAAGTGGAAGATCTGGGATCTGAACTGGGCCATCTGGCTCCACTAGTCCTACTTTTAATCCCAGCACTATATTGCATTGGTTTCACTTGTTCACTCCAGAGTTTAATAATATGAACCCAGACACATAATCTAGAGTGTAATGGTAAGAAAAACCAAGTGTCCTTGGCCACATTTCTCTCCCATTCCTTCCATGTCATTCCCTATTTTCAGTATTCAGCAATTAGGTATTCCTTCTGCCCTGCTGAAATATGTTTTTGACATAAAAATGGCCATAAGATATTCCAGCAAATACAGAATGACCCAAACCAGGCAATGTATTATTTATTTTGACCATGAGGGCATATCCTTAATCTTGACATCTTGGCTGGTTTGGGGCATTTCACTTGATAAAGAAAGGGAGGAGATGAACATTTATTGAGCACTTGCTCACCATGTCCCAGGTAATGTGCCTGGTGCTTTCACCTAGATTGCTCTGTTTAATACCAAAAGCAAACCCACCCAAGGTAACTAATGAAATCCCATTTTTAGAGACAAATAAACAGACTCAAAAAGGTTAATACTTACATCATGGTCAAGGAGACTCACTTCGGAGGGATGGCAGGTGGATTCAAGCCTAAGCCTCATCTAAAGCTGAGGCTATTTCTACAACAGCATGCTAGGTAGTAGATACCCTATCCTATAAAACCAGAAACCATTCTCAGACTTTTTTTTTTTTTTTTTTTGCCTCTGAGCAGTAAGTCTTTACAGATTTACTGGTTGTTAAATGCTACTGACTCTAGCTAATTCCCAAATTAACTAGATTCCTTTTGGAGCTTGTAAAATGTGCTACACACTCAACTTCCGAATTTAGCATGCAAGATGATGACCACAGCAGTAAGAATGGTGCAACTTTCTTGTTAGAACAATGCATGCCTAAAAGCCTCCTTTTAATTTCTACCTTCTTTTATGAGGACTATGTGATCGAGGACACACCTAGGATACTGCATATTAATTTCAACACAGCTAATACCCAAAATGTCCCACCAATTTACTCTTCACTGACAATGTTAAAAGAAAATGATTTATGCAGATCAATCATCTCGCTCATCAAGTCCTACCCTGACAGCCAGCCTTCATCATTGCTATTTAAAAGGCACTGCTGACAGAAAAGACCGACTCTTTGATTAAGGGCCCTGTCTGGCTAACCTTTTATTTGAAGAATGATTGCTGCTGAGTGACAAATACTTTTCCATTCATTTCAAGGCAAAGATATTGACATTCAAATTCTTGATGGCTACACTGAGCAGATGCCACTGTTGGCAAGAGGCATGAGAGCAACAGCAGGTACTCCACGGCTTTGGGGGCAAGGGAAAAAGAATAAAACTAAAACACATGCAGGCCGGCGCTGGCTAAAGATTCTCAACAAGTAAAAGTTGTGGGTCTCTCAGCCAGATCCTCTTTCTTCAACAGTCAGCAAAGGGCATCTGCTTGCAGTTTTGCCCCAGTCTCCTTCTCACAAGTGCCTAGCTTTATGTTGACTCTACTTGGAACTGCACCGGCAGTGAGGACTAGAAGTCAAAAGGAGCTCAGAACATGCCATTCCCAACCCAAGGGAAAAACATCTCTCTGTCCGGAATCGGAGCATCCCAGCCGACCTCAGGCTGAAAGTACCGGCCTCCTTTCCGCTTCACAGGATGTGAAGTGACTAAATATAAAGTGGAAGAAGCCGGTGAAAAATCACCCATAAAAAACAAAACAGAAATATTCCATCCCATCTGCTAAAGAGGAAGAAGAAAAAATAATAATAAAGGAAGAGGTAAGATTGACAAATAGAGTTAGCAAAAAAGACAAACTGAGCTTATTTTAAAAAGGTGGTTTTTCTAATTCATTTCAGGTGAATTTAGACCTTGGTCAGCATCACACACACACACAAACACTGCAGTCACATTCTCACAGCAGGATTATTTTGCTTGTTTTTATTTCTTAAATGAAAAATATTACCTTAAAGGAAAGTGAGAAAATTATGGATTAAGGGAGGCTATGTGTGACAAAGGCCATCACAAAGCCCTCAAGATTAATCATTTCCAGGAACAAAATGAAAATACCTCAGCAGGTCATCAACAATTCCTTTTAAATCTTGCCGAGATGCAATGTTGGGTCTCATATGCTTCACAAAGGAAAGGGTATCGGAAAAGCTGTGGCTGTGATCCTCGAACACATTCCCCACAGAGGGAGAGGCAGGAGATAGCCAAGACACAGCCAGAACCTTCTCCCCATCACCCCAGGGCCAAACAGGTGACCAGGGCTTCAGAGAGAGAGAAAACCTGAGTGTGAATCCAATCTCTACTACTCATCAGCTGGGGGATTTGAAACAAGTTACCACCTCAATCCTCTGTGATCTCATCTGCAAAATGGGAGTGGTGAGATTGACCTTGCAGAATTAGTTATGAATATTAACGAATAGAAATTAAATAAAGCAACTTTCCCTTACCTAAACCTATTTTTTCCTTCTTTCTTCTCCTCTTCTCCTCTTTGCTCACTAGTTTGCATGTGAATCGAATCATCCATGAGGGGTATCAGCAAAAAGATTTACAGTTATAGCCCCGCTTCCCTCACTGTGTTACAATGAGAACAAATAAGATAATGTTTGCATTAAAGCACTTTATAAATCTTAAATCAATACAGAAATGTTTGCTGTTGTTATTGTTGTTCTCCACAAACGGTATACTCTAACCCATTTTGATCTTTTTCCTCATTTATTTCTCCCATCTATATTTCTCAAGGTGAATAATAAATCAATAACCAATTAATTAATCAATAATCATAATATCATCTCCATTCCTGAGAACTACTAGTGGTTGTTTCTGCAGCTGTCTGAAAGGAGTCCCTGGGAGAAATGATGTTTCTTCTATAACAAAAATGTATAGGAGGTTATTATGAGCCAGGCATTGGGACAAGGAGGTGAATGAAAAATGCAAAATTCAGTCAAGTGGAGCAAACAGACAAATAAAGAAATGATTTCAATATTGCTGCACCATATAAGTTAAATACAAAGGCCAATGAGGAGGTCAATGAGGAAAGGTATGACCACCTGGGGCAATCAGGGGAGATTCTGCTACAGTGATATCAAGGCAAGTCCTCACAAGGTGGAAAAGGAAGAGTGGGTCACTTAGGAGAAAGAGGATGCCAGGTGCAAAGGCATGGAGGCTCGAGACAGATCACCATGCTCTGGCAGGGACAAGGGGGAAGTTCCAATCATACCAAAGAGTTAAGACTTATTCCTTTAGGTAATGGCAAGTTTGAGCTTGAAATTGCTATCATATAGCCTATGGTTTCAAACACGCCCCTGATGAAAGGCAGGACACAACAACACTTGCTGGGTACCCACACAGTGCTAGCAACTGGAGACATAGAGATGAGCAAGACTATCCCGACACACTCCCAGGAAGGGGAGCCAGGGAGACTCGCCTGCTCTCAAGCAACCTCTGAGCAGCTGCCCAGTGAGGGCCAATGAGACCCCACTGGCCCTAGTACCTGTGCCTTCTTGTTTGGCCTCAGAACCTGCACGTCATCCCCAGTCTGTTGGGGTAGGTTCCTGCTTTTTTGCTTGACCCTCCTCTTGCATTTCTATGGACTCTGATGTCAACTATGGATAGCTCACTTTCACCTTCAGAGCCATGTCCTCCAGCTACTGCTGTCCTGCTTTGACCTGCAGTGATCCTGTGGTCTCCCTGATGGCTCCTGAAAGCATCTCTATCAGCAGGGATATCTCTATTCCAGGTCTCTATCCCTTACTCTTGGTACTGTACCCAAAGTACGAGGGTGAACATGTATTCACCAAATCCTGTTTCACTCTCCTTCTCCTGGGCACACAGATGGCAACATTTGACATTCTCCCTTACAGTTGGTTTGAGTTCTAGTCAATATAGCAAACAAGGGATGTGAGTCACTCCCAGGTCTGGCCTTAAAAACATCACAGTACAGATCTCCCATACTAGCTACTATAGCCATGACAATAAACGCAATGACTTAAAACAACAGAAATTTATTCTTTCACTTTTATGGGTACAAGAAATCTAAAATCCGGTGTCAGTAGGGTCACATCCCCTCCAAAGGCCCTAGGGGAGAATCTCTCCCTGGCTCTTCCGATTCCTGGTGGCTCCAGCTTCATCATCTTGCCACAGCATCACTCCAATCTCTTCCTGTCTTCACATGGCCTTCTTCCCTCTGTGTGTCTCTGTGTCTAGATCTCCTCCTTTCTCTTACAAAGTCATCAGTTTTTGGATCTAGGGCCCACTCTAAATCCAATATGATTTCATCTCGAGATCCTTAAGTAATTGTATCTGCAAAGAATCTATTTCCAAATCAGGTCACACTCTTAGGTTCCAGGTGGATATAAATTTGTGGGGGTGGGGGGGTCACTATTCAATTCACTCCCCCTCCCATGCAACCTTGGAGGTCTCATGATCCAGATGGTACAGCCACAAGATGCCAGAGCCTTCATCCAGCCAGATCCCTAAGTCACTACAAGAAGCCAGGCTCCCTCAACACCAACCCTCACTGGGCCTATAAGGTGAGCAAGAAACGAAGCCTTGTGGTGTTAAGCCACTGATATTTCAGGGTTAATTTGTTACAACAGCAGAGCCTAGCCTGGCTTGGCTACCACTCCAAGCATGATGCCCTAGCACTGCAATTCCAATGCTGTTTATGGGCCCAGGGCTAGCATGCAGTATTTTTATTTGGCTTCAGTTTCTGCTCAAAAGCCCTTTTAGGTTGCTCCTGCTGAATGTCCCAGGAATTTCTCCCAGAGCTTTGCTTGGCTTGGACATGACTTCGGGAGGTTTCTTGTTTTTCCTGGGTAGTGTAATTAGGCTTTTGCTGATAATATCACTGTTTTCTCTACTGGTCCCAGAGGAGAATGTGGTGGCCAATGGTAGTTATTTCTTGCTTTTATTGGGGTAGGGGAGAGGGGCGAAAGGGGTCAAATATAAATGTTTTCTAGCTTAATTCACCCAAAACTGAAGTGAGAAAAATAGTAGCTAGTGTCCCTTTCTTACAGAAGTGAAAAGAGCACAAGATTTTAGAGTCATGCTGACTTGGGTAAAAATTTCTCAGCTCTGCAAACTTAATGGCTATGATACTTTAAAATATTCCTTATTATCACAGAACCCTAGCTCTCCTATGTTTACAAAAAAACCGTTTAATACCACCTATTCCAGAGGCCAGCTGGGAGGATTAAATGATACTAGACATACATTTAGCTGGGTGCTCTGATCACAGTCATTCCCACTTAAATGTGAACTTCCCCTATTCCTACAGATAGGCCAATTTATTCCTACTTGGATCCCTTCCCTTCTGGCCCAAGGTAATAGCTAAGTTCTTGTGAAACCATGACCTTCAGCACTGGTCTCAACACTCTCCAAGGCAGAAAGCACTTATGCCTTTTCTCTAGTTCATCCTTTTAGATACTGCTAGTCTATTCCTTGGAAATAGTGACAAGATAGTGAATAAACTGACTAATCTCTTTAACCAGGTGAGTGTTGCTCTTAAATATTTCATGAGAGTTCATTTTGATTTTCCAGTTTCATTGAAAGTTCTCTAAAGGTAGGGGCTATGTCTGATCCTACTTCTGTAAACCCCAGCAGGCAGCACCATGCCAAGCTAACCACAGGTGCCTCCCCCATCCTCATTCATTGACTACAGAGAAAGAAGAGAATGAAAAGTTTCCATGATTAAGACAGGACCTGGCCTGCAATAACATGGATGTTCACAATTAACGGGCAAGTATCAGTGAGCTAGGAATACTCACAGTGCAAGGGGAAGGTGGCAGAAGTTGAAATACTTAAAAAATAGATGGACAAGGCCAGGCATAGTGGCTCATGTCTGTAATCCCAGCACTTTGGGAGGATGAGGTCAGAAGATCACTTGAGGCCAGGCATTCGAGATCATCTTGGCCAACATGGTGGAACCCCGTCCCTACTAAAAATACAAAAATTATCCAGGCATGGTGGTGTGCACCTGTAGTCCCATCTACTGAGGAGGCTGAGGCAGGAGAATCACCAGAACCCGGGAGGCAGAAGTTGCAGTGAGCCAAGATCACGCCACTGCACTCTAGCCTAGGTGACAGAGTGAGACCCTGTCTCAAAAAAAAGAAAGAAAGAAATAGATGGACAAGAGGGAAGATTCATCTCTACCCTGGGGCTAGGGTGGATCTCCCCAGAAATAAATCAGATTATAGTATGTTTACTGTTCCCTCCCCTGCTGGGCCAGTTAAACTTACTCTTATAATTGTGTGAATATATAAATTATGTATTATACATCATACAGCATATACGTACATTATATATAACTATTCACTATCTGTGTTATATATAAATATATATTTTTAGCACCTGCTTTGTGCTGGACACTATCTTATATATTAAGTCACATAGGCTTCATCATGACCACAACATGTGTTCTACTGTTACCACCATCTTACAAGGAGGAAACAAACCCAGAGAACCTTGCCCCAAATCACAGAACTAGTGAGTAGCAAGACCAGGATTCAGATCTCAGCAGCCTGGCTAAGGCCAGCGCTCTTAACCGCTAGACCACAATGCCTCTCAAGTGGGAGTTGGGAGTGAAGTGAAAAAGTAGGTCCCCAGTCAGGAGGGTACCCAGCAGAGGTGGCTCACACACCTAAACAGATTCTGAAGACACAGCCCTTCAACAAAAGCAGCTTCTTGCAGGAGCAGGAGACTGCTCTGCCAGGCACAGATGCCATGGGACAGCTCTGTCTGAGAAAAGAGCTAGTGGCAACCCATCTTAGCAATAACGGGAGCAAGACTGAAGCAGCCCCCAAAAGGCTACCTTTGGTCTGAGATGGGACCAACCCACAATTAACACCCTGAATAGCAGCAGTATGTGATGGCCCAGGGACACACAGCTCTGGGAGATTGAAGACAAAGGAAATGGAAGGGGCTCCGGGGAGGTTCCAGAAAGCCTTGTTGGGTCTGCTTTGAGCCTCACATCTTTAATGTTCAAACTGCTGGGGGCAAGAGACAGCCAGCTTTCCCACCAGCCCTGCACAGCTCAGCAGCCTGTACCCTGCACTTGTTTACCATCACTAAATAAATCATTTCCGTCTCCCCCAGCCTTGGCCCTGCTCCCTTACAAACAGAGTAAACCGGGCTCCCCACTCAAGGTTGCCATCAAAAGCAGAGGGCACCAGCTTTCCCTCCCCAGCTCTGCAGCCCTCATGGGCAATGCCCCCTCCTCCCTCCTTAAGCATATCGGAATGAGCAATATTTGACTGTTGATTCTTTCATCTCTGCAGCTTTGAAAACCTCAAACGTCATATCGGATCTACAACAAAGAGCGGGGACTTCAGGGGTTGACAGCACGGCCATAATTAAAGACAACCATCAGGGAGCTGCCATGTTAAACAATGCCACGTTATAGCTGCTCCAAAACCAACTGTTTACCTTTCAGACATTTCTGTAGAAAGGTTTAAACAGGTGCGGTTTAAATTGTTTTCATAAAAGATATGCAAACAGGAGATAGGAACTTTTCTTCTCTCTAAGACAGGGTAAAATGTACAGCATGCAATTCCCTTGCTAATAGTGTCCAGTTGATTTACTCAGGGGAAACAATCTCTGGTAACTGATACAAATATGGATCCCAAAATAGCACTGAAAATATTACAGGGATACAGCCAAACATGGAATGGGAAATAATCCCCAAATTTCCATCTTAAGTTCCTTCTGGCCCATGAACCTCAGTTTCCCCCTTTGTAAAATAAGAAGGTTGCATTTCAAGCTTATGTTGGTGTGCAGAACTCTTTTTCCAAATCAAGTCCAGTAAATAGAACAGGAAAACCTAGTGGTTTCTGAGATTGGATCAGGGTCCCTTCTTCCTCCAATATGCCCCCAGATGATTTCTGGAACCTTGCGAACTACTGGACTGAATCATCTCTGTGAGTTCTTTCAGGACCCAAATTCTCAAGTTCTCGAGAAAAAAAGCAGCAATAGCATCAGTTGTAAAAGGCTTTCTCCATCATTGGTCCACAATGCTTTCCTCAGTGTTCAGCATCTAAGTGGCACTGAATGAATATGGTTCTGAGTTGATCAATAATAAAGGAAGTTGTAAATAGCTTCTCTGCTTCTCATTGAGTTTGGGGTAAGGTTAATTAATATCAATAGCAAAAGGAAAGAGGCAGATATTAAAGCAAATTATAGTAGCCTCATGGTTTGCTAACGAAACTCC
Source organism: Hylobates moloch (assembly GCF_009828535.3). NCBI lineage: Eukaryota > Metazoa > Chordata > Mammalia > Primates > Hylobatidae > Hylobates > Hylobates moloch. The sequence goes on along the minus strand of NW_026652278.1, from coordinate 70,375,550 downwards.
TCAAGCTGGGTATTCATAGCAGGCTCAGTGTCCTGGCCCCCAGGTCTGAGGCAAACAGAGGAGTGTGCTCTCTACACTTTTCTTCTGCCTCACAATCTTAAGCCAGCATCCCCAAGGCCTGCATGCACTTGTCATGTTTCCAGGTCTACCTCTAGGCTGGAGATCTCTGGAGGTTTTGGAGCTCCTTGAAAGTAAGACTGTGCAAAGACAGCCAGGAATATTGCTACTTTGGACAATGCCGTAAGAATTGAGGTGGGAACAAGAAGACTGCTCTGTGGAGCCACCAAGAGATCCCTTTGGAGTAGCTCAAACAGAGACTCCTCATTGGGATGTGGGAGGTTTCCCCACGCACAAGAGCTGCTTACATCCTCATTACATATGACTCACACATGGTCCGGGGGCCACTGGACCAGGATCATACTGTGGTTAAGGCCCCACATGGGACATCATGACTCATTATGTTGACCGCTAGTGGAATTTTCCAATACCTGAGGATACAACACTGTTAGAATCAATGCAATAAGCTGTCACTCATTTCTTTGCAAGCTGAAAACCTATTTATAAGAGGAAGCCGGGCACAGTAGTGCATGCCTGTAGTCCCAGCTACTGGAGAGGTTGATGCAGGAGGATTGCTTGAGCTCAGGAGTTTGAGGCTGTAGTGTGCTGTGGTTGCACCTATGACTAGCTGTTACACTCCAGCCTGGGCAATATAGAAAGACCCTATCTCAACAAAACAGATTTATAAGAGGAAAATCTCCAGTGCTTGTTTGAGTCAGACCAAAAGAATTGCAAAGGCTAAATCTGACCTCTTCCTATAAAAATAACATGGAGAATCCTTGTGTGGACAGGCCTAACCTTCTTGATAGGCCTCTCTCAGTAAGGCTCCACAAAATCTGCAGTGGAAGAACAATCCACTTCTATGAAGGAAAAGTTAATGGCCAGTTGGTTTCAATTGACTAGGACAGAGCTAAGTGAAGGTAGATAAACCACTTCCCGACTGAGGCTAGGCCATGGGATCCTCGCCCACACCTCCCACCACTGATATTATTCTTGAAAGCCTTGTTTCCTTCCAGCCTGGAAAGCTCCATTTTGGAAACGATGACCCTTTATGGAGCGCTTTCATCCCTGCTTAAGTTCTAAAAACCAAAGAGCCAATATGTCTAAGCTGCCCTCACGGATCTGGGAAAACTGCCGTGGGTACATTGTTATTTAGTGGTAATATCTTCTTTAACTTGTTGGTTGTCTTGCTGTTTTCAGAATGAAACCAGATATAAATAAAGCAAAAAAAAAAAAAAAGTGTTTGAGATAGGCTACTGATCACTGGTTTATTTTTTGAGTTGAGAAGCCACACAGTTTTCCAAGCATGGTTACATTATGGTAATATGCTTTGTCATAAATCTACTATATCCTTCTGCTTGTCTGTAAAACAGTCTGCTCCTCATCGTTCTCAACTTGGCCTGCATACAGAACTTTTAACTTAAAATATCTAACAATATGTCATATCCACCAGATACATGACAGCTATTTCTAAGATACATAATATTATTAATTGTTTTTGAATTTAACTGAACTGTTATGAATCCAAAAAGTATAAAAATGACATTTAGCCATCAACAGTTCTTGAAATATTATATACACAAAGAAGAAATACTAACAAGTCCTACAGTATTCATAATTTCAAAATTATACCCTTTGAAGCCAAAATGACATTAAGAGAAACAAAAAGGATGTAAGAACTTAAAAATAAAAATGTAATGCTTGAAAATATTAAACTTGTCTTCAGATAAAAATTAAGTGTGAGATAAATTATTTTTTATGTTTGCAGAACTGTCAAACAATGTGCTGTCTCCTTAAACTATTTAAAGAAATAGGGCTGGAGTGTGTGGAGAGGATCTGGAAGACATAAATGACATTGAGAGGACGAGCAAGAAGACTGACTTCCATTTACTCTGATTCACTTAGAATGTACTGAACACCTACCACGTACTCATACTATGCTGTGTATTATGGCAGATTAAAAGAATGATACAGACTAAGCCTTAAAGGAACTTACAGACTCAATGAGGACATGAGAAACACACAAGATGTGAATATAATGAAGCACAACTACCTTTGATTAAATGCCCAAATAAAAGCTCTGGTAAGTAATGTGAGCATTAGAGCAGGAAGAACTCAACGTGGGCCAGGATAGTTGAGGAAGCTCCATTAAGAGCTAGAATTTCAGCTGGATCTTGAAGACTGACTCATATTCAGAAAGATATAAAGAAGGCCAGAGGGAACTGACAAGAGGGGAGGCAGAGTAAACAATGACCCAAAGGCTGGAACAAATATTACTCACTGGGCAAAGTGTGAGCTGAAATGAGTGAGTGGCCTCACCACAGGCCTAGACCTCAGGTGACCCACAGCTCAAGGATGTGGAAAACATTCATCATTCATCTGTCTCCTTCTTTCCAAATGTTTCTCATAGCCAGCTTCATTGGTATCCCCCAGGGGCTCGGAGTTCTGGGGCTCCCAGTGTCCCCTCTCACCAGACCCACTCCACTGGACCCACACAGGAACTCCCTAGATTCACCACCATGAGTCACAAACCTTCTTCCCCAGCTCCAAGGGCTGTGCTTTCTTTAAGAACCCATCAAATTGCTCAGAACTGGGAGTAGTCAATCCCTTCACCTATTTAACATACTACAATCTTCCCACCACAGCCTCTCTGTGCTAACCTGAAATCAGTGGTTCTCAACCAGGGGTGACTTTGACCCAGAGGGACATTTGGCAATGTCTGGAGACATTTTTAATTGTCACAAAGGGTGTGTTACTGGTACCTAGTGAGTAGAAGCCAGGGATGCTGTTATACATCCTTCAATGTATGGGACAGTCCCCCATAACAAACAATTTTCTACCTAAAATATCAACAGTGGCAAGGTCGCAGTGGAATGAATATAGACATTCATGATACTTTTCTGAACAAATTTATTTTAACAAGATGGAGAACTTTTCTTTTTCTTTTCTATTTTTCTTAAATTTTACTCAGATCCATTCACTTTCAGAAGGTGTACACCCAAATTCCAAGAAGCTTCCCAGGACAAAATAGCCTGATCCATACATCCCTGATTAATCTGCTCCCCCAACACTACCTCCCCAAAAAATACGAATAGTGCCCTGAGGGGCAGGGCACTCTGGCTATGAAATGTGCTCTAGTCCTGCAAATGACCCATATATACCTAAACCTAACTAGAAATGACAGGATATTGAAAGCCAGTACATTTTGTATCTTTTGGGCCCTTCCACAGTCAGACACACTTTAGGTACTTACATTTTAATAGGGTAGAACCTCATTACCCAAATATTTGCTATTTGAGCACTTTCAGTTTTGAATTTGCATAAGGAAACAAAGTCATCATAACTATTCATTAGCGAATTGACCGGTTCCCACTCAAACTTCTCTTCCAAGTAGCATTCATCCCTGATCCTTGTATCAACAATGTAGGCCCATCTGATGGTCAGATGTTACATAAGCCCTGGTGCAAAGCAACTGCAAAATGAAACCGAAACTTCTGCAAAAGATGTGGGGTTTCACAAACTCAACTGAAGTGACAGAGAAATGCTCAAATTACACCCAAAACCATTGATCCTACGCCCTTAGGCCAACTGAAAAAGCAAAAATCAAGTCAATAACAACATTTTATAAGACTGACTTAAATACTGAAGGATTAAGGCTCTCATAAAATTGATAAAGTCCTAATTTTACAAAAATAAACAACTTCAATGATTGCACAATAAAAGCAAACATGAAGTAAAAGATATATGGTGCCAGCGTGTAATTCTGTCATAACACTTATGGAGAAAAATTAAATTAATAGTTGAATTGCTTTTCTGAGAATTAGAGCATAGCTGCAGCGACAACTGAAAATGTTTTTGATACCACATATTTATATCATTTTGGGTTTCAGCTTGCAAGATTAAATTCCAAACTTTTTTTTTTCTAGATTTACTATTACATACTGCTTTCCATGTAAGTTGCTTTGCTTTAGTTGGTCTTTTCCAGTACTAATTGCCTTCCTACCATGGGCCTCCCCCTGAAAATTCTGACCACCCAAAGCAATCACAGAGCTGCAAGATGGGCTGAATCCCTCTCCCAGTCTCAGCTCCTTGCCCTGCTTGCCTTTCCCACACCTGGTGATTCAAGCCCTGTACCACACCCTTCTTCACAAAACCCCCCATCTTTGTCTAACTGCGACACCTGATTCTCAAAAAGTAGGAACTTGAAGGTATAAAGTCTGAAAGCAGAAATAGAAGACACTCTGAGATCCATACTCAAATCTCATCTCTCTCAGAGCAAAATTCCAACTCCTAAGCAGAGCCCATCAGGCCCTGACCAACCTGGCTCCTGCTTCCTGACTTCAACCTCACCTTGAAGCTCTTTCAGCCTCATCACCCCTCTCACTCACCAGCCACACTGACCTCCTCTGGTCCTCAAACTCGCCAGGCTTTTTCACACTTTGCAGCACTGGCAAGGGCGGTGCCCCCTCTCAGGAATGTTCCTCCCCAGGTCTTTTCATTCTGATTCACAAGCCTCAGCATAAATGTCCTCTCTTGCAATGACTTTTCTTACTAGCCTATGTAAAGTGCCCTCAATACTCTACATATACTTAGTAGGTGTTGAAGAACTCTTGGTTAAATGGATGACTAGATAAAAAAAAAAATGCATGGATGGAGGGAAGGAGGGAAGGAGGGAGGGAGTGAACTTGTATAGAGTTAGCCAATATCTGCTGTCAATAGCCATTATCCCCTACGGCCATTTTCCAAGCAATTGTTTCTCTCCCTTGGATCATTTGAGACTGAATCAGTGAATCCAGAGCTAGGCAGGGAAGAGCCTGATTAAGGTCACGGCACCAACCCCCAGGGACAGTTCCCTATCATCCATTTTCTCATGCTTTGTGTCAAGTCTTATTTCCAGCCCCTCCAGTGGCAAGGCGTCTATTACCTCCCCACGGACACGTCTACACACTCGCCCCATTGTGAAATTTGTCCTGATTTTCCCAGCCTAAATTCCTCTCTGCTTAACTTCACCCCATTACTCACAGCTATCTCCCTCTGGACTACAGCAAATGACAACTCTGCAGAATTCACTTTCTCCTCCTGGCTTTCCACAATTTCCCAATTCAGCTCCCTATTCCTTCATGAAATAGAGTGGCATGAGACCTGAGCAAGGAGAGTTTCCACAAATGTTCTGAATTAGAACTTGGTCACCAGCAGCCTCACTTTTCCCACCCATCTCTCTTTCATCCATCATTCTCTTGCCCCACCCCACCCTCGGCCTCCACAAGGCCAATCTGGTTTTATTTTCCAATTACACAATTCTTTTAAAATATAGTTCTGTGCTTGAATATTCACAAAAAGTTTCTGGAAGACAACAAAAGAAGCTGTTAGAGATGGTGGCCTCTGGGAAAAGAACGGCTATAGGGAAGAAGGCTTACCTTTGGCTGACTGTTTAATGCTATTGGCATTTTTAACTGTGTGCATATACAACTTTTTAAAAATTATGGTGAAATACATATTACATAAAATGTATCATAGTAACCACTTTTAAGTATGCAGTTCAGTAGTATTAAGTATATTCATACTGTTGTGCAACCATTACCACCATACATGAAACTTTTTCAACTGAAAGTTTTTAAATTAATTCTTTTTTAAGAGACAGGGTCTCACTCAGACACCCAGGCTGGAGTGCAGTGGTGAGATCAGAACTCAATGTCACTTCAAACTCCCAGGCACAAGGGATCCTCCCGCCTCAGCATTCAGAGTAGCTGGCGCTACACGTGTGTACCACCATGTCCAGCTAATTTTTTTAAATTTTTTGTAAAGATAGTGTCTTGCCATCTTGCCCAGGCTGGTCTCAAACTCCCAGGATCCTCCTTCCTCAGCGATCCTCCTGCCTCAGCCTCCCAAAGTGCTGGGATTATCAGCTTGAACTACCATAACCAGCCTAAAATAATTTTTTTTTTTGAGACAGAGTCTAGCTCTGTCATCCAGGCTGGAGTGTCGTGGTGCAATCTTGGCTCACTGCAACCTCCACCTCACCAGTTCAAGCCCTTTTCGTGCCTCAGCTTCCCATGTAGCTGGGATTATAGACATGTGCCACCACACCAGGCTGATATTTGTATTTTTAGTAGAGATGGGGTTTCACCATATTGGCCACTTCTTGATCAAGCAGCTCCACAAGACAAGAACAGGAATGAGGATGCCATGCCTGGCATGAGCAATTGAAAACAAATAACAATGTTGCTTAGCCAATTTTGATATGTTAAAAATTTTTTAAAATAAGGTAACAGATACTTGATACAAATTTTTAAAATAAGGGGAGAAAACGAATGAAATACAAAAAAATAAAAATAAATAAACACACCTCTACCACCACTCCCACCATACTTATAATAATGACAGATCAAAATAAGTATATATGTTTGCATTCACACATAGAGAACAAGACATCTTAACAAAACAGAATTTTGGCTATCACGGCAGTTTGCGAAAAAATTATTAGCCTTATTACTACAAAAGTAGTTTGAATAGGAGCATTCCAGCTGTTAAATGTGATCATCAGAACACTGCCAATTTTCTCAGCCACATAGTCTTTTTGTGCAGTGCAGAACATGTTGCAATTAAGAGATTTTCACACTTCTTAATAATTCTCAGATTTGGAAGATTTTTCTTGTAGCAATCCAAGTGATAGTATCATTCTCAGCTCCTTTCATGTAATTTTATAACTTGCTGGAAGTGGCAAAGACTGCATATACAAAGATGGTGATTTTGTGTGTCTCCGGTAGCTGTCCTCAGAGTTAAACTTCCCCAATCTGACAGCATGAAGGCTGAAGCAAACCTCTGATTGCAATTTATGAAATCAAAACACTCTCTCGAATCTCACAGGCTTCATAGGACATGTACACTTTGCCCATCTCTGATGGGTTCCAGCTCCCATTATGTCTGACTTCTTGGAGTAAGTGTTCTTTCAACACTGATATCTCATGTCTGAATTGCAGGCACTGGCCAAATCAAGAAAGGCTAGATGTCTGAAACAGGAGATGTCTAGGTGACCAGTTATATTTAGTTATTCAAGAACAACCCTAAAGCATTTTTACTTTGCACCTCAATTATATTTGTTCCAATTCTCTCTCACACACACACAGACTCACATACAATCCCATTGTACTATAACACAGTTGCTTTTTATACTAAAGAACCACAAAGAGCCACCTGGCTATCAGAGTCAAGTACTGTGCCATGATATAACAGTAGTCTTTTCCAGGTTACACAAAGTATATTAATATAACAGAAGTCGGGACTGAAAGACCGCATTTGGAGAAAAGGAACAAGACCTAGAAAAATACCAATGTGTCTGATGCTACCTGGAGACTCAGAAAACGGTGAGTGAGCTGAAATGAAACATAATACCATAGTGAAAAGAATAAAATACTACACTAGGATCTGAAATACTTACATTCAAATGCCAACTACAGTATTCACCAGCTGGCTTTCTTTCCTTAGCTAAGTTATAACCTGAGAGTTCCCTTACCCATAAACATGGGGTGATTGTTACCCATCTGATATACAAGGTTCTTATGGGAATAAAATAGATAATGCACAGCAAAGAAATTACTAAGGACATTTGTAGAATAATGTGTCCCTTTTCTCTCCTATAGAGGTCCTTCCCATAAAGTCCATCAATGAAGGAGAATGGGCTGCCCAAGAATAATGCCAATCCAACTTCTGGGAGTGCTGTGATGCCAGTGCCAGGACAATTAGGTGCCGTACTGGGTTCCCATGGCTGTTACAACAAATGGGCACAAAATTGGTGGCTTAAAACAACAAAAATTAATTTCCCCACAGTCCTGGAGGCTGGAAGTCTGAACTCAGTGCCACTGGAATATATTATCTCCACAGGCTGTAGGACACAATCTGACCCTTGCCCTTTCCAGTTCCTGCTGCCTGCAGCATTCCTTGGCTTGTGGCTGCATCACTACAGTCTCCAAGGCCAGCCCCTTCGCATCTGGTTTATCTTCACATCACTTTCTTTGCTGTATCTGGGTCAAATCTCCTTCTGCCTCTCTCAGAAGGATCTATGTGATTACATTTAGGACCTTCCAAGAGAATCTTTCTAGCCCAAGATCCTTAACTTAATCACATTTGCAAATACACTGCCAGGCTAGGTAACACTTACTGGTTCCAGGGGTTAGGACCTAACCTCTTTTCAGGGGGCATTTTTTAGCCTACCATCAGTACCAAAGACACAAAGTGCATATGTATCAGAAGACCCTAATCAAATAACTTTTTAAAATTTCAAATTATCCCTTGAAGTAGAAATCACATTAAGTTTCCTGGCATAATTTACATTAGCAAATGAATGAATGACAGTCTTCCCGATGACACTAAGACTGCCATTAAATGGACAGGAATTTCACTCAAGGGAAAAAAATCAGAAAGGTTAGCTTCCAAAGATGCATTAGCAGGTAGGTGGGAATCAAGACGCAGTAGGAACAAGGCATTAGAAAACTTATGCAGCTAACAAACATGAAAAAAAGTTCATCATCGCTGGTCATTAGAGAAACGCAAATCAAAACCACAATGAGATACTATCTCACGCCAGTTAGAATGGTGATCATTAAAAAGTCTGGAAACAACAGATGCTGGTGAGGATGTGGAGAAATAGGAACACTTTTACACTGTTGGTGGGAGTGTAAACTAGTTCAACCATTGTGGAAGACAACGTGGCCATTCCTCAAGGATCTAGAACCAGAAATACCATTTGACCCAGCAATCCCATTACTGGGTATATACCCAAAGGATTATAAATCATCCTACTATAAAGACACATGCACACGTATGTTTATTGCAGCACTACTTACAATAGCAAAGACTTGAAACCAACACAAATGCCCATCAATAATAGACTGGATAAAGAAAACATGGTACATGTACACCATGGAATATTATGCAGCCATAAAAAAGAATGAATCCATGTCCTTTGCAGGGACATAGATGAAGCTGGAAACCATCATTCTCAGCAAACTAACACAGGAACAGAAAACCAAACACCGCATGTTCTCATTCATAAATGGGAGTTGAACAAGGAGAACACATGGACACAGGGAGGGTAACATCACACACCAGGGCCTGTCTTGGAGTGGAGGGAAAAGCGAGGGAGAGCATTAGGACAAACACCTAATGCATGTGGGGCTTAAAATCTAGATGATGGGTTGATAGGTACAGCAAACCACCATGACACATGTGTACCTATGTAACAAACCTGCACGTTCAGCACATGTATCCCAGAACTTAAAGTAAAATTTAAAAATTTTTAAAAATAAAACAGGAAATAAATCAATATTTCAGCAAATCTAAAAAAAGAAAGAAAGAAATAGAAAAAAAGAACAGCATGCAAATCCCAGGGAAGGTTTCGGAAGGAAGAAGCAGAAAAACATCCCCCTCATTGCCCACCTCAGTGGAAAGCCATTCCCATGTACAGGCCATGAGGGAAATGAGAAGCTCTGTCTACCAAATGTCATTCTGGGGGTTTATTCTTCCACTCCTCCAACTAATGCTTTTTGAGCATGTATTATGTACCAAGCACTACCCACAGCACTGGGACAGACAAGCAAGCCCATCAGATAAAGATGCTCCCTCTCTGAAAAGCCACATCCTAGTGAGAGTTAAGTCAGTTCAATGCAGCATCTGTTTATAGAGGACCTACTCTGTGCCAGACACTTTGGTGAGTAAGATAAAATAACTTCCTACACTGAACTTACTTTGTAAAAGTAAGTTGGTGATATTTCCAAGAAAGTGGCCTATATGCCCTAAGGTGAACACCCAACCCTCCAAATAATCTATCCAGCCAAAGGTCAGTACAGAAGCCTGAAGCACTTAGAAAAGCCACTCCTTCCAACAGACATTTTTTAGGATAGCGTGTAGTACCTAGAGCCACTGTTCTCCACGCCCTCCTCACCATCTCAGCCTCACATAACGGATTCTGAGCGCTTCTCCTGTCTATCTGATTGCATACTCCATGCTTCCCACAGGAGGGCTGCATGATTAAGTGGCATTCAATCTTCTCTGCTGGGAGATGTCAGGCTCAGCAGCCTCATGACACACAGTGGGCACCCCAGCGGCTGGAGGGGGAGAAATCCTGAGCAAGTGAAGAGTGAGGAAATGGGGCAGGGGTGGGGGAAGAGGCGAAGGTGGCTCCTTTTCATTCTGCACGTGAGCTTCTCTGGGTCCCATAAATTCCTCTGCCCTGTATATTTCACGCAGCTGTCTAAATGAGGTTTGCTCATATAGCCACCACTGTGCAGAATCAATCATGCCCTTCTGCACAGAATGTTAATTGTGTGCCTCTCAAAAAAAAATGGAGCATACCACAGAGACCTTAGAAAAAATTCAAAACCAATTTTTTGGAATTTACAATACTTTTTAAATTGCCATGTGAAGTAAATAGTCACAAAAACAGGCATGATCCAGCTGCAATCCAGGTGCCTTTTTCAAGGCTGGGGAGAGAAATATTAAGAAATCTCTTCACTCTTCCATCAATTGTTCCACACAACACTTCTAGAGCCAGCTGCTGAGCTGCCTGAATAAAGAAACCCTGAGAATTCTCAATAACTAGTGTCCTCAGTTAACTCCACACAAAACAGCCCATTCAAATTAACCTGGGCTGCAAGTCTTTGTTTGTATCTGACAGGGGTTGGCTCATCTCAGAGGTAGGAAAAGAAAAAGAAAAAAAGAAAAAAAACACCTAACAAAGAGTTTCCTCCTCTTCCTCTTCCTTATACCCCAAAGCAGGAAATAAATGAAGCTGGTTATTACAAAGGTAAAATTAAGTAGATGAGTGACAACTGAAAAAGTCTTCACCAAGTCACCATCTAAGTGCCTGGGGCCCAATAGTCATGTCTGTTTCCACTCATATATTTTTTCTTTATTTTACAGAGGTCACATTATTAAACTAAAGATCATGTGCTTGAAGAGGACAGAGATGCTTTGAATACACATGCATGTGTGCACATGCGCATGCGTGCGCGCGCGCACACACACACACACACACACACACGCACACGTCTCTTGCAGGGAGGGCAAAGAGCTGACTCCACAGCCGGACCCTTCAAGGATCCCATTGTTTCCTAAAAGACTAGATGGACACAGTGACAACCAGATTGCTTTCCACCACCAATTTTGGGAACATGTGAAAAATACAGTTTGCTGCTTGCTGGTATGTGGTCCGAGATGACTCATAAATCTTCCTTTATCTCCTTCGTGGTGTTAGCAGAAAAGGATGAGTTGCTTTTTTCCATCTCATTCTCCCGTCTATCTGTCTGTTAGCCGTGCCCTTGAGCAAAGATTACTGATGCCCTGCCTTTGATATATGACACATCACCCACAGCAGCTTTTCATCAAGTGAATTAACCTGGAAAAATGCAAACCCACCTGCCAGTTGCTTCCAAACTTTGCACAATTCCTTTGTCTACTTCCTCTCTACCATGCACTAGGCAGGAGAGTAACCAGGGCAAGCTAAAGAAATATGGAAAATTACGAGAAGCTAAACTGGGGGCTCTATGAACTCACTTGCTGGGAACAGGCTGTTTTGCATAAAGACTTTCAGAGGGAGTTTAAATGAAAAACCCCAGCCCAACCACAGTTTAGAATGCTTTGCACCTGACATTTTCCCCTAGTCATTTAGTCTGTGTGGCTGGAATAATGACAAGAGCCTTGGCAGCCATTGATGACATGGTTACAGAAACTATTTGGTGACTTCCAATCAATAATCTAGATGGGCTGAGGAGAAGCCTGGAGCAGGAAGGAGTGGGCAGGCAGGAGAAAGAGAGAGCTAGAAAGGGAGAGGCTAAGACAGGTAGGAAAAGCAAGTATGAAATAAATCTGGGCCTTTTTACCAGCCCCGCCCTCAGCCGGGTCTCCATGCGACCAGATTCACTGGCAAGCAGTTCCTGAAGTCTCCTGATTATGACGGAAGAGTAAACAAAGACAGCACGCTTGATACCTTGATGGAACTCCTAGTCTAAGTGTTCAAACAGAAGGCATCTTGGAAAGCATCAGTTTGCACCCCTGCATCATTCAGCTAGAGAGAGCTGAGGTTCAAAGACAGCCCCTGACCCATCCAAGGTCATTCCGCTAAGCATGGTAGAAACAGGGTTGGAAACCAAGTTTCCCAACTCTAGGGCTCTATCCAATACAACACACTACCTCCCAACCAGGCTTAGGAACACCTCTCCCCTTCCCGCCTCCCCCACACCCACCAAAAAAAAAACCAAATTTGCCCTGATTTGAAATAGCTAGAACTCATTGCAGGGAGAAATAAGGCAGACTTCAAAACTAGAACAAAGCTAGACTGCATCTCTTGTTTACTCAACTCATAAACTGTTTTGCTCGATATCATCCTTGATTCTGATAATAAAGCCGTTATTCTTTTCAAGGTGACTTGTCTACTGTGTATAACTCCTTGAAGGCTTGTGATGAGAGAGATATTCCTATAATTTACTCTTTAAAAAATGAAAATCCAAAGAATCCAAACCATCAATCATAACTTCTCACCCATACTCTAATTTTAAGGGAAAGTTGCAAAGACTAGGTTTTTTTTTTTTAAGGGCATTATTAAAAATCTTTCTCAGGGTAGTCCGGGGCTTGTTATACATGCAGTTCTATCTTTACCTACATTTATATTTCTGGCCATCAGGAACAGATTTTCTGAAATGACTCCAAAATCTTTCATTGTCAAGGAAAGATGAAATTTTCTTATTCACTATACTTCCTATAGAAACAAAGGACATTACTGGATTTTAGAAAAACTTTTCACAAATAAAACTTGAACTGAAAGTGGTGTTTTGTAGGTATCAGTTAGTCACAAAATTAAATTATCCAAGACACCCTGTTCTCTGAGCATTCTGGCTAAATTTGAAGATAGACATGAAAAAAGGGATAATGTATGCAGACCCAGTGACCAATTAGAATAAAATAGGTCTCAAGTCCCCTAGGGAGTCCCTTTCTTTCTTGGTAGGAAGAAATGAAGCTTCCTTTCCTTGTGGTCAAACTAACACTTGTTCATAAAATGGTGCCCCACTGGCAGAGAGTGGTAGAAGGTGGGTGAACAGATTACATTGAGGTTTCTGATAAATCTCATTATGAGAGGTCTCATATATATATGGGACCACATATAATTAACAATAAAATAATAATAACTAACATTTATTGAGGGCTTACTACGAGGCCAGGGATTCTAAAAACTTTATCTGTATTGTATCACTTAATGTCCCCAACAATCCTATAAGGTGAATATTCTTTTTAACCCCATTTTACAGATAAGGAAACTGTGGCTCAGAGAGGTTAATTACCTCATCCAAGGATATATAGCCATAAGTGGGGGAGCCAAGATTTTAAACTCAGACCATCTGTCCAAAGTCCACAGCAGTTTACAAGGTGAATGTGACTCTGGTTTCTTGTGTCAACATTCTGCTCAAGTGCCTAGGCACTGCACATCTTCAGTTACAGCAAGGGTGCCCGATCTTTTGGCTTCCCTAGGCCACACTGGAAAAAGAATTGTCTTGGGCCATACATAAAATGCACTAACACTAATCATAGCTGATGAACTAAGAGAAAAAAGATCACAGAAAAAACTCATAATGTTTTCACAAAGTTTACAAATGTGTGTTGGGCCACATTCAAAGCCATCCTGGGCCACATGTGACCCACGGGCTGCGGGTTGGACAGGCTTGATTTACAGGAAAAACAAAACATGGTCTGAAACCCAACCCAGTGTCAAAAAATAACAATGCCTAATCTGCTTGCTACTGTGCCCTGCACAACTGCCTCCCTCTTTGGGAGATAAAACCTTGAGATCCTTCAAAAAGTTATGCCAGGCCTGGCATGGTGGCTCATGCCTGTAATCCCAGCACTTCAGGAGGCTGAGGTGGGAAGATCATTTGGGCTTAGGAGTTCAAGACCAGCCTAGACCAGCCTGGGCAACATGGCAAAACCTCATCTCTACAAAAAATATTTAAAAATTAGCCAGGCATGGTGGCACATGCTTGCAGTCCCAGCTACTCAGGAGGCTGAGGTGGGGGGATCATTTGAGCCCGGGATGCAGAGGTTGCAGTGAGCCAAGATACCACTGCATTGCAGCCTGGGTAACAGAGCCAGACCCTGTCTCAAAAAAACAAAACAAAATAAAAGATGCCAAAATCTCAGGGAATTAATTTGTATCTTTCTTAGGCTGCATTCTCCTTACTTCTTAGATATCCTTCTTTTTTACTGTGGTAAAACAGACGTACCATAAAATTTACCATTGTAAGTATTTTTACATATATGATTCAGTAGCATTAAGTATATTCACAATATTGTACAACTATCACTATTATCCATTTCCAGAACTTTTTCATCATCCCAAACAGAAACTCTGTATCCATTAAACAATAACTCCCCGTTTTCCTGTCCCCCAACCCCTGATAACCTATATGCTTCTTTCTGTCTCTATGAATTTGCCTCTTCTAGGTAACTCATATAAGTGGAACCAGATAGTATTTGTCTTTCTGTGACTGGTTTATTTCACTTAGCATAAGTGTGTTCAAGATTCATCCGTGGTGTAACACATATCAGAATTTCATTCCTTTTAAGGCTGGATAATATTACATTGTAAATACAGACTATATTTTGTTTATCCATTCATCTGTTGATAGACATGAGTTGCTTTCACCTCTTGGCTAATGTGAAGAATGCTGCCATGAACATCAGTGTATAAATATCTGTTCAAGACCTGCTTTCAATTATTTTGGTTACAGACCCAGAAGTGGAACTGCTGAATCATACGGTAATTCTATGTTTAACTTTTTGAGGTGGCCATCTTCAACTTTTAAAAACTATTTGAACATTTCTGAATTTGTGGTGAGTTCCATGCAGACAAGAACCTTAATTCTTAAGTATCTTTGGATCCTGAGGCCTAGAACAATAAGATTTCTTATTGAATTCTCAATGAATATTTTTATAATACAAAAAATGATTAAATCAAATTCTCATTCTCTTGTTGAAGGCAGGACAGCACACACTTGAGGCATCTCTCCTCACCACAGCTCACAATGTGACTCAAGTCCACACTGATCTCTCATTACCTGATTTTTCTCCATCACAAACACATACACAAGCAAGTATATGCCCTGATGCCAAAGAACGTCAAAAGGCAAACATCAAAAGAGGTGAGAAGAAGTCAGTAAAGGATTAGCTATTTCACTGATGGATCTGAGTTCCTCATCCACCGCCCTCATCCTTCCCTATCCATCCCGCCTGCAGTGAGGAGTGAGACAATCAGAAGAGATTCCTTTAAACTTTGCCCTTGCTGAGCTTTCTATTATAAAATATGGGGACAGGGGCAGGGGAGGGTGGTGGTGGTGATGGAAGGCCCTGCTTCTGCCACTATTCGAATATCAATACCTCTTTTAGTTCATTAATTCATCAAGAGGGTATTTTTCAACACACTAAATTCAATTTCAAAAAAGAATGAGCTGACACAGTCAAATGCACACGACCAAAATCCATAGTGGGCTTCCCCAGCTGCCCTTTCCAGCCACTCTCAATCCCATCTTGAGGGTCCAGGCATCCATTACCCAGCTAATTGGCAGACCTGACTTAGGAAGGGTAAACTCCAGCCTGTCATCTGGGCTTTTCATTACTTAAGTGCATTCTGACTTGAACTATATTAATGGGACTCCAAATTTTAACTATTGATGGCTTTCAATAGGAATTTACATTTCTGTCCTCCTGGGGCCCACAAATCACCAAATTCTCACCTGTGGTGAAGACAGCCACAACGGGGAATTGGTTTCAAAGACAGAAAGCAGTGGTAACACATGCACTGCACTTTCCCATGAGCAATACACATAATTGTCTTTTCCCTCTTGTTCTACATTAAATTTTCACCTGTTTACTACATCTTTTAATGAAAGCACTGACTGAAAATATAAACATGGATACATAATTCCCAATGAATTGGTCTGAGTATAACTTGTAAAAACTGGATTAATGGTACAAAGCATGTACTTTATAAAAATAGCCTGTAGAAAAAAGCATTAAGCAATTACAACTCTAGCTCTGAAGGCTCCGATATTATAGGGTAATATTTCCTTAATGTTAGACTTCATTAACCCTAAGATAATCTCTCATAAATTTTGCTGATTTTTAAGGAGAAAAAAATAAATTATGTTTATTAAACTACTGAATATGTTTATGAAAACAAGACATAATCTAGTGCCATAAACTTCTTGTCTTTATCTGAATGATCAAGGAGCTCATAAATAAAATATCACATAACAAAGCGAGTGTTAAAATTCATTACTGTAATAGCTATGTTCATGATCTATTTCATTAGCACTCCTCCTCTCCTTGGATAAATGGGCTTCTTAGCCTACGAGAAGAAAGCCATTTACAAGACAAAATACTGAGCTGCTTTTTCTCATTTTCCCTTATCTCTTCTATTCCTAACTTTCTAAATTAATTCTTCTCTTAAATCTTATTGTTCCTTCCAGTGTAACTCACAGTACCATTACAGAGAGCAGAGAGAAATAGAAGCAAAGAAATGGGTCTATAGAGTATAAGTTAATTAGGGATCTAAGTGACTGGTGATGAGATTTGATGACACGGAGCCCCAAAGTGAATTTAGAAGCTTATCTTCTTAAAATATTTGAGAATAAAATACAAATAATAGAACTCCAAGAAATATTCAGTATATCAAGCAATCTATGCAAGCTTAATAACTAAATCCCATTTCCTGTTTAACTACATAGTGCAGCACCACTGATTGTATCCATGTACGGAATTTGCTAACCTTTATCTTCAGTGATTTTGCAGGTAATTTCATTTTTATAGATGTGTGTACACACAAATACTCAGAGAGAAATGGGAGTGCTTTCCTATAGTTTACCAAGAACAGATAGATGTAGATATATGGGACTCTAAACCCATAGGTGTAAATGTACCCTTTCAAATTACCAAGTGAACTCCTTGACAAAAAAAAAAAAAAAAAAAATACTGGCAAAGCAACAGTGGTTCTGTGTCCCACCCCTGGCAATTTGTTTAATCTTAATTCAATAGAGTCCTAGTATGCAGCATCCTCTACCCAGATAATAACCAGAGGATGCTGTTTATGATAATGGCAGAAATTAAAACAGAATTTTACAACCGCTGAGCTGAAAGAAGGCAAAAATCCCCACACGAATATTAAGCAGTGTAAATAAAAAAGAATCCACTTATTTTTATTCCACACTCCATGCCAATTTATCTAGCACTGATTTACTACAAAGACCACACTCACAAAACTCTACATGGCTGTAGATAATAAAAGCAATAATTAAACTCCACAAACACATGAGGGGTGTGGAGTAACAACATAGCTCCTGCCCTTAGGAAGCCTCCACTTGGCAGACCCAGCTTGGCATTTGCCTCACTGCCACAGGAGACGGACTGTAGAAATGCTCTACTAGAACAATAATACAGTAAGGGGACTGAGCAACGCTGACTGGGTCCCAGCCGGGGCTGAGGGATGAGATGACACTGAGTGGGGTCTTCAAGAACAGACCAGATCTTGATGAAGAAGGGATCCCATAGGGAAGGAATTTCATGGGCAACATTCCTCACAGTGGGCAGGAGACTGGATGTGAGAACTTAGTTTCTGACTTTTCCAACAGACTTGGCAACAGGAGGGAGCCCAGCTGGCCCTTCCCGAGAGGGCGGGAGCACACCCAGGTGGGGGCAGCAAGCCCCCAAGCAGCACTCCTGTCAACCCCCTCACACCCTTTCCCTCCAATTACAACACCGGCTTCAGAAGGTCCCTCTTATGGTTCACCTGCCTCACCAGGGCTCAATAAGAAAATTCCCTGCTGGCTGGGCATGGTGGCTCATGCCTGTAATCCCAGCACTTTGGGAGGCCGAGGGCAGTGGATCACTTGAGGCCAGGAGTTTGAGACCAGCCTGGCCAACATGGTGAAACCCCATCTCTACTAAAAATACAAAAATTAGCCTGACATGGTGACATATGTCTGTAATCCCAGCTACTTGAGAGGCTGAGACAGGAGAATTGCTTGAACCCGGGAGGCGGAGGTTGCAGTGAGCTGAGATCGCACCACTGCACTCCAGCCTGGATGACAGAGTGAGACTCCATCTTAACAAAATAAAAAAAAAAAAAAAAAGGAAAATTGTCTGCAAAAACTGCCCTACAAACTTTACAAAGCAAAGTGGTCTGCTTTAAATTAAAATAGCTGGCATTTATTGAGCACTTATTGTGTCTCAGTCACTGTTCTAAGTACCATACGTACGATCTTAACTCAGTGAATCCTCAGAGCAGTTCCACTATGATCCCATTGCACCTATTTTTTTAAAAGAGGGAAAAGTGGTTAAGACACATGCCCAAGGTCACACAGCTAACAAACAGCCAGTCTGGGATGTAAACATGGGTGGACCAAAACCAGGGCCCCCGCCCCTAACAACCACATGTGACAGGGATCACTGCATGCTTTCCAAAACCCACTTCCTCAACTCCTGGTCATATAGCTAGACGTTCTAGCCTCCCTGCAGCAGGTGTGACCTGTGACTGAGTCAAAGCCAATGGCATTTGGGACACACTGCATCCCATCTCCAAGCCTGGCCCATCAAACCTCTCGTACAATTTCCTAAATCCTCCCTCTTCACCTGAGTGCTGACTGAGAGAAAAGCACCCAGCAGAGAACCTGAGGCCCCTGGGAATGGAGAAGGGAAGTTGGGAGGGTAGCAGAAGGATAAAGGAGAGGGATTTTAGGTGAGAAATAAACTTCTATTGTGCTAAGCCCTGGAAATTTGGTTTCTGCTGTCTTTGAAACCAATTCCCCATTGTGGCTGTCTCTTCACCACAGGTGAGAATTTAGTGATTTGTGGGTCCCAGGAAGACAGAAATGTAAATTCCTATTGAAAGCCATCAATAGTTAAAATTTGGAGCCCCATTAATATAGTTCAAGTCACAATGTACTATAGTTCAAGACTAATACATGACACAAATCTGCCTCCTGAATCATCCCTCTGGCCTCAGCCCCCAAATGATTGAGAAAGTGATTCCAGAGTCATCATCAGGAATGTGGCAATTCAACAAAGTGATGAAGAAAAGAGTCTTTAGGGAGGTGGAGCCAAGATGGCCGAATAGGAACAGCTCCGGTCTCCAGCTCCCAGCCCCAGCGACACAGAAGACGAGTGATTTCTGCATTTCTGCTTGAGGTACCGGTTTCATCTCACTAGGGAGTGCCTAACAGTGGGTGCAGGACAGACGGTGAAGCGCACTGTGCGCGAGCCAAAGCAGGGCGAGGCATTGCCTCACTCGGGAAGCGCAAGGGGTCAGGGAGTTCCCTTTCCTAGTCAAAGAAAGGGGAAACAGACGGCACCTGGAATATCGGGTCAGTCCCATCCTAATACTGCGCTTTTCCAACGGGCCTGGAAAACGGCACACTAGGAGATTGTGTCCCGCACCTGGCTCGGAGGGTCCTATGCCCACGGAGTCTCGCTGAT
>NW_026652278.1:70147784-70345981 GCF_009828535.3 Hylobates moloch | reverse complement strand
GTTGGAATCCTGGTCCTCCAATTTACTAGCTATGCCACCTTGGGCAAATTACTGAACATTTCTGTGCCTTGGAGCCCCACATGTGATAGCAGCCCACATGACTGTTTTACAGATTAAGAGAAAACATGTAGCCAGGCACGGTGGCTCACACCTGTAATCCCAGCACTTTGGGAGGCCGAGGCGGGCGGATCACAAGGTCAGGAGATCGAGACCATCCTGGCTAACACGGTGAAACCCTGTCTCTACTAAAGATACAAAAAATTAGCCGGGCGTGGTGGCGGGCGCTGGTAGTCCCAGTCCCAGCTACTCCGGAGGCTGAGGCAGGAGAAAGACGTGAACCCGGGGGGCGGAGCTTGCAGTGAGCCGAGATTACACCACCGCACTCCAGTCTGGGCAACAGAAGGAGACTCTGTCTCAAAAAAAAAAAAAAAAAAAAAAAAAAAAGAGAGAAAACATGTAGGCGAAGGGCTTAGGGGAGAGATGGGCACATAGAAAGCACCCAATAATTCTATCCTCATCACTATTATTGTTCATTAAGGCTCTCAAAAAGTGAGCACTTGTATCAGTTAGGATTATGTTCAGCTGCATAGATCAAAAACTAAACACTAAAATATCAATGGTTGAAGCAAGTCAGTTTATTTCTCTAGTAGATAAGAGAAGTCTAAAGGCAGGCAGGCCAAGGCTGATATTGGGGATCTCCAGGAAGTCATCAGGTTCCTTCTAACTCTATGCTCCACCACTCCTATCATGTAGTCCTAGTCCTCATGACCCAATATGAATGCTGGCATTCCAGCCATCACAACCAGTTCCAGGCAGCAGACTGGGAGGAATCAAAACAGAAAGGAACACTCGCTCTCTTTTATGAAGACTTTCTAGAAGTCCTACGCAATACTTTGACTTAGCCGCATGGCTACACCTAGCTCCTAGTTGCAAGGAAAGAGTTGCAAGGGTGGCACTCACCCAACTAAAAACCAAGGATTTTGTCAATGAAAAGTTGAAGAGCATGGATATGGTAAGCAAACAGAAGTCTCTGCCCCAGCACAAGAATCAGTAAACAAAGACAAGCTACACTCTCCCTAACTAAAAAGTTCTGGTAAACTTTAAAGAAAAATATTTCACTGAGAAGCAAAGAAACATCTAGTACATATCACCACAGTTTCCACTCTTGCTCCTCTACAATCCATTCTCCACATGCCAGCCAGACCAATACACTAAAAATGTAAGCCATGGCCTCACTTAAAACCCTCCAAAGCTTCCCACTGCAAAGCAAGTGGAGGAGTATGGATTTTATTTGTAGCATAAGGTCCCAGCTGGTCTGGCCCCAGGCATGTTGCTTACCCCATTGCACACCACGGCTGCCTGCTCCCCACTGCACAGCCTGGCTAGCTTTTGCTGCCACTGCCGCGATGTTGCACCATGTACACTCCAAGGTTGCTTCAGCCTAGGACCTTTGCATTGCTTGCTTTCTTGGCCTGAATCTTGCTGCTCTTTGATCTTCTGCTGACTGGCTCCTTCTTGTCACTCAGATCTCAGCTTAAACATTATCTTCTCAGAGCCTTCCCTGATTCCCAAGCCATAGCACAGCATATCACCTTAACTCTTGGTATAGCACTCATCACCATCTGATACTTGTCTTGTTTATACATTTGTCTCTTTCCTCATTAGAATGCATGTTGCCGTTAGAGTAATGTCTGCCTTGTTCACTGTTCAAAAACTTCCCCCCAACCCCATCTAATGGAGCTCCTAATCATCATCTAGGTAGACATTCATTCATCTAAGAAATATTTGCTGAACACCTGCTATGTGCTAGGCACAATGACGTGGTAATAAGATAGTGCCCCAAATGAAGCCCACTTGTACTACATAAGCTGACCATACCTACATTAACGGTGTTTCACTGTTTCATTTAACTAAGACTTTTTTCTGAGACCATGAGCACAAGAAAGTGATGTGCAAAGAACACAGTAAAGTGAAAGACTGCATCTGTGTTGACAGTAGATGAATGGAAGGAGAAGTAGTTATTTTTATGGTGTCCTAAGAACCCCAAAGTAGAAAGCAGCCAAAAGTTTTTTTAAAAAAAAACTTTAAAAAAAAAACAAAAAACTTTTCCATGAGGTCAAGAACAAAAGCTTGCCAGCACACCATCCACTGCTTATTTAATACTTAAAAAATTAGATTCATACCCATAGATACACAAGAATGTTTTCCATAGGAAATCCATAGAATAAAATTGCAGGAAAAGTTATCCAGCAACAATCTATGGCTCCTATGGACCGTGGATGGATGTGAGGCTGCAGTAAGAACACTCAGAAGATACGCAGACAGGTGGTGACCGAGAAAGAAAGAGGGGAGAGAGAGAGAAAAAATTCATGCTAGCTGGATGAAGGAAACAGGGAAAAGGGGAAAAAGAAGGAAAAACAAATCAAAGAAAGAACAGCTATTAAAAATGCTGAGTTGAAAATGTTTCAGATGGCCTCTGACATCTAATAAGTCATCTGTCTTTCTCAATACAGAAAAGTCATTACTTACTAGTGAACTAATACCAGCAACTGTGACAAGTAAAAACAACAAAGCCCATAAAAATATAAAAGTTCACCCATTGCAGTTAGGCGAAAAGAAGAATGTATTCAATTTTTCAGATGAAAAACATTTGAACTGACTGAATTTATTGTAATGCAACTTGTATTATATGCTGGGAAAATGAAAAGAGAAAAAATATCCACTGCTCAGCCTGTCTTCAACTTTTTCTTGGAAAACAGAATACAATATATTTTTTGAGAACATAAACTCTTCATGGAAACCAGTCATAAATATCAACATGGCATCCTGGCTACAAGCCATCAATTCCTATAACAGAAGCATGAATTAATAGCACCATCTGCCCTGCCCACAAGACCCCTATAAAACCACCTCTTCACAGGGTATAACCTAGACCTAAGCACAGCATGAGGAATGCAGGTCAGATAAAGGAAGAACTGGAGAGCCTTCAGGCTAACCAAAGGCATGGGAGGATTTTTCTTCCCTGGGCGGGGCTGGCTGGAAGCAGTATTGTGCATATACAGAAGAATAAAATCCAGGCACAATGACAGCACAAGGATGTCATCAAGGGCAGAAGGAACCTTGCCTTCCCATAGCCGTAATTCACCATTCTGGGAAACATCTTTGATTCCTCTCCTTCATTCCCACAGTCAATCCACCAGCAAATGCTGAGCTATCTTAAAAATACAGCCTGAATCTCTTCACTTCCTTCCATCTTTACTGCCTGCTCCCCGGTTCATAGCACCACATCTATCCCATGGACCACCACAATGACTTTGCTAACCAGACCCCCTTACCCCACTTCCATTCTTGCATGCCTAATTTCTAATCTGCAGCCAGCATGGCTGTGAAAAACACAAATCAGATTCTATCATCCAGTTACTTAAAACTCATCTGGGCTTCACTGGTTTCCTATCACCCTTAGAATCAAAGCCAAACTCCTTTCTAGGCTCAACCTTCTCCACAGGCTGGCTCTGGCCTCCCTCGCCTCTGTCAGCATTCCATTCCTCACCTTCCCAGCCAGCTCACCAGCCCCCTTTCTCCTCCTTGCACTTGCCTGGGGCCTTTGCACATGCTGTCCCCTCCACCCGCACATGCTGTCCCCTCCACCCACACACACTTCTGAGCTTCTCGCAGCTGCCTCCTCACCATTCAGCTCCCTGCTTTTTGAAGAGGACTTTCATGGCCACCATATCATAATTAGGCCTCTTCCTCCAAATCACTTTCTATGCCATCGCTCTGTTTTATTAGAACCATAGGAAATTGTTTTTAAATTTATTTATCTATCACCTGTCTCCTTTAATTAGAATATAAGATTCCCAAAGGTAAGGTCCCCACTGGCCTTAGGTACTACTTATTCTCAGCACTTTCAACTAGTCCAGTGAGTGCCTGGCATATAAGGGTTCAACAAATAGCTGCAGAATGAATGGATAAGTGAGATTACAGCTTTGTAGGGCTTTAAAAATGAACAGGGTACCTTCAGATTATCTAACTTGCAACAACACCCATTTTACATATGGAGCAAAAGAAAAAAAAAAGTCAACTCATCTGCCACTACAATTAATACACAGCATGGTGCTGTCTTCTCCTATCTGAATCAGACACAATCTCAAACCACAGGCAAAGAAAACTCAAAACCTAAGGAAGAAAAATACTGTACAACCGAAGAATCATAAAAGTAAGGTGGACACAGATCAATGGTAGCCGAAAGGGGCTATGCATGATGCATTTCAGACTGGAATTGGTCTCAGAATTGCAGGAGTAAATTCATCCAAGACAAACCCAGTAGCAACAAACCCTTAAACAAAAAGTAGGCCAGAAGAAAAGAAGCTCATTGGTTTAACACAGGCTTCATTTAACATGATCCTAGAGTGTCAACCCTAACAAAGTGAAAACATACCTAAGATAACGGGTTCTGCTCCTAGCTGTTTCTAACTCTCCCTAGCTCAGTTGCATAACATCTCTGGGTCTCCTCATTAGTGTACAACTTCATGATGTCACCATACCAAGGTATGTCACGTGAATAATTATAGAATATTTTAACTTCAAGAAATTGATGTTTAAAACACGTTGTATCACTCCCATAATAGAAGCCAATCTCATTTGCCAATGACCAAACAGAATCGTATGTCTAAGTAGCATGAAAACAAAAAATTATTACTAAATGCCAAATAACTACTCCTTATCAGCTACTCTGAGCCTCAGTCCCAATCTTTGTTTATATATATATATATAACAATAACATTATATATATATATAAACACAGTAGGAAGATATTAAAGTGCAGCACCAAACTTGTCGTTTTCCCCTAGATTTAAACAAAAGGATTGAAAGAGAATTGAAAAGAGAAAAACCCCCTCATTGTGTAAGTCCATGCCGGCCCATGCCTTGCCTGCCTCTGGATGCACAGCCCACTTCAGGAACTGCTGGTTTAAGCACACAATCTTGAAGGCCTCCACTAAGGTACTACCTCTCCGTGAGTGAAAATCAGTACATGTGACCCATTAATGAGAGAAGCCGTGGATTTAATAATGTTGATGGGTCTGAAAGGGGATGTCCTAAGAGTAAATCAGAAACAAAGATCACTGCAGGGGTCTGGGAGGTGGGAAGTGGAGGATAACAGTGATGGTGAAGACCATAGCAATAGCCACCAATATTTATTTGGTGCTTACTATGGGCAAGGGCCATGCTAAGTCTTTGAATCCTCCTAACCCTTCTTTGAGGTAGATACAATTATTATTTTCATTTTACAGATGACAAAACTGAAACTCAGCCAAGAAAACAAAGTTTATTTTGATATAAGACAACTGAAATTATTTAAATTTCTCCCAAATATTTGTGTCCATGACCCACAGTAAGACACAGTAGGTTAAAAGTAGGTTAAAGTTTCTATATTTGACTGGTGTTTTATTTTTTTAACCAAAAAACCAATAATTTCATATGTTCAAAGAAATACATTTTACACTGAGGCCCAATACACAAAATAAATACATACACACATGCATACATATATACACATAAACATATACAGATATATATGTGTGTGTATGTACATATACATACATATATATCTGTATAAATATGTATCTGTATGTGCGTATGTATGTATACAGTTGATCCTTAAACAACATGGGGGTTAGGGGCACCAACCCTCCATAGCCAAAAATTCACATAAAACTTTTGGCTCCCCCAAAAGTACTAATAGTCTATTATTGACCAGAAGTCTTACTGATAACATAAAGAGTAGGTTAACATGCTTTGTATGTTATATGTATTCTATACTGCATCCTTACAATAATATAAGATAGAGAAAAGAAAATGTTACTAAGGAAATCATGAGGAAGAAAATATATATTTACTATTCATTAAGTGAAAGTGGATCATTGTAAAGGACATCATCCTCATTATCTTTACACTAAGTAGGCTGAAGAGGAAAAGGAAGGAGTGGGGATTGGTCTTACTGTCTCAAGGGCAACAGAGTTGGAAAAAAATCCACATATAAGTGGATCCATGCAGTTCAAACCCATGTTGTTTAAGGGTCAACTGTGTATGTATCTACCTGCATGTAATGTGTATGTATCATTCTGTATGTGTATATAGATACCCATGCATATAAATGTATATATCTGATATAAAAGTTGCATAAACTAGTATTTATCCTAATTATGTGCCATAATTAGATCTCTCAGTGGCTGTATTTTATTTTAGAAGATAGGAGTCTTATATTGAACATTATTTTATTGAACTCTGATATTTTCTATTCTGTCCTATGTTTTATAATGTTGGTTACAACCCACTAAATTGATTTCACAATTCACAAATGGGATGCATCTCCCAGCCTGAAAAACAGTGACTTAAAGGAACCATAATCATAACAGAGCAAACACAGTGCCATCTCGAGCTAGACGATGGTCAGCATCTCATGCCATCTTCCAAGGTTGTAGAAATGAGAAGCACAGGGCCTGGCCCTAAATTGTTTTTTTTTTTAATACATAGAAATTTCTATAATTGGATTCCAAGTGTAATTGTTAGGCAAAAGAATATATAATGAGTTCAGTTACATAGAGGAAATATAAGGAAAAATGAGTTTGATAGATGTCTAAATTTTTTTCTTAAATCACTAAACAGGCCAGGCATGGGGGCTTACACCTGTAATCCCAGCACTTTGGGAGGCCAAGGCGGGAGGATCACCAGAGGTCAGGAGTTCAAGACCAGCCTGGCCAACATGGTGAAACCCCATTCTAGTAAAAATACAAAAATTAGCCGGGTATGGTGGTATGTGCCTGTAATCCCAGCTACTCGGGAGGCTGAGGCAAGAGAATCACTTGAACTTGGGAGGCAGAGGTTGCAGTAAGCTGAGATCATGCCACTGCACTCTAGCCTGGGCAACAAGAGCAAAACTCTGTCTCAAAAACAAATAAAAAAATCGCTAAACAACAATAAAAGCCTCTTACTTAAATATCTAAGTATGAAGATAAATAGCAAATGATAGCTCACAAATTTGAAGATGGCTGCCTGTGCAGAAAGGATTTAGACTAGCAGAGGGTGGGGCATGGCACTACTAGTTTTTTATTTATTAGAAGCCTTAAGCATAACAATACTATTTGACTTTCTAAATGGTATTCTCGTTTTACTTTATTAAAAAATTGATTTAATTTTTAAAAATCAATCCTATTAGCAATCTGGTGTAGAAGAGGGGACACTTGATTGGGATTCTGAAGACCTACCATCTACACAGTCAGCCTGGGAAAGCTACTTGACTTCTTGGGACTTTGCTTTCTTCTTAGGCAAAATGAAGGGATAGATTCTGAAGTTTCCTCTACATCTAATTTTAGGACCCTACGACCCTAAAATATCTGATCATTTACAGATCATTTTAAGGAAAGGATATGGCATTCCAAGATCACCCACATGGTGAAAACTCACAATTTAGCACACAAAAATAGACCACAGCTAGTGGTCTCACCATCACAGTAACTTAAGTAATCCCAGTGTATCTCTTTAGGGGTGGTTACTAAATTGTGTTATTTCTTCTTCCTCTCAATATGGTCCCTATTGTATTTCATAAATCATAATTTTATGTATCACATTATTTTTTGCTTGTTAACCACGTGCTTTTGTCAGAGTTTCTTTCCTGAGTGTTTTCAATGCGAGAGGCAAAATTTATTTGAATAATACCATAATTAAATCTCTTAGTGGCTGTATTTTATTTTAGAAGATAGGAATTATATTCAACTTTTTTATTGAACTGTCATTTTATCTTAGCTGTGGCTTAACCTCGTAATCTAATTATTTTTTTCTAAACCTACTTTACAGCTAATAAAAGATATGAAAAATTAAATTACATAATAAAGCATGAAGCAAGTGTAGCTATCATGAGACTCTCAGACTGAAAAACTAGCATGAACTAATTTATACTATTGAAGAGTTGTTTTTCCCCATATTAAAAAAAGATTAAATAAAAAAAAGAAACCTCTTTAAATGGAATAATAAATCAGGCTACTCTAATTCCCATAGATAATTTCAGAACCAAGGTTAAATCATCATCACAGAATACCAACTTTTGAAAGGACTCACCCCTGCAAGATCTACCCCTAAGATCTCTGTTTAAGGAAATTTATAAAAGAACTTCCTCTTCCTCCTCCTCTCACTTCCAAAGCATTTAGTTTTCAACTCTAATATAATACAAATTCTGTTTTCTTCCCTCTTTTCCTTTAGGATGTGTCCTAATTGTTTCTGTCTTCCATAAGGGCCAATGTCAAAATATAAGCTCCCCCCCAAAAATAGCACTCTCTACCCATGCACTCTGAAACATCTGCACAGATAAGTATTTGAAAAATGATTTTTATGACGATGAAATAAAATGTATTCACAGTGGTAATTCTTTGGGGCCATTAGGAATTCATTAAACAATACCTCAGCTCTAGAACCATCAAACCCTCTGACAAATATTTGTAAGAGCCTCTGCAAATAGGGACATCCATGCTACAAGTCAGCAGAAGCTACAAAAGTGTAAGTGTGTCTCTCTAATTTACGCTCAGATTTTCCTGAGTCCTGAACTAGAAGTTCTGATCTTAGCAAAGACAGCAGATAATCCTTTCTTCGTGGCAGTTTGAACGAAAACAATTTTAAGTAGTTTTACGATTTACTCCTTAAGTGCAGTGAACCAAGACCACCAAACTAGTTGCAGAGAGAATTCAGTGAGTTGGAATTGCATTGTTTCAGTTGTTTAAACCAAACACCTCTGTCAGTCTGAAATTAAATTGTTTATGTAATGACCTCTTAACTAACGTTTGTGGAGCATTTACACTATATAAAACATGGCATGGCATTAGGTATGATGGGAGACACAGAAAGTACCAAGCCTGCTCCTGCTCCCAAGAGAAGAAATGTTCATCTAGCTGGTGGTGAGATGCCAATAGGAAAAGAAGCTGAACACAGTAACTTTACAAGTGCAGAAACCTCCCAACCAAATACCATAACCAAGTAGTTGAGGTTAACGTTTCCAGTGAGAAGCCAGGCTGGTATCATGTACCTCTTGAGATAATGTGATACCTGTGTGGTACTTTTCCCAGAACCCATAACTCCAAACTAATCATGAAATAACACATCATATGAAACCCACATTGAGGCACATTCTACAAAATACCTGGCCAGTATTTTGACTGTCAAGGTCATCATGAAAAAAACAAAGAAAAGCTGAATTGTCACAGACTGGCAGAAACTAAGGAGACATGATAACTAAAAGCAGTGTGGTATTCTGGCCCCTGGATTCGTTGCTGGAACAGAAAAAGGACAGAAATGGAAAAAACAGTGGAATCGAAATAAAGTCTGGAGTTTTAGTCAATAATATTGTTCCAATGTTTTCTTAAATTTGACAAATGGTGTCAGAGTGATAGGAAATGATAACACTAGGAGAAACTGAAATTAGGTTAGGTGAATTACAGGAATGCTCTGGACTATCTTTGCAACTTTTCTGTAAATCTAAAATTATTCCAAAATATAGTGTTTTAAAGTTTATTTTTAAAAGAAATGGGAAGATATAGGTCACAGGGCACAAAGTTGCTGTCATGTAGAATGACTAAGTCTAGAGGTCTGAAGTACAGCATGAGGACTATAGTTAATAATAAATGATTAAAAGATGCAAATTATGTTATGTGAATTTCACCCTTTTTTATGTATATGATGTGAATTTCGTCCCAATTTATATTATACACACACACAGAGACAGAGAAAGCGAGAGAGAGAAGATGAATAAAAGAAGATGTCAATGAGTAACATGGGGGTATTAAAAAATCTACAGTTAGATTGCATCTTACAAAATTGACAATATTTGACCTTTTTCACCTATAAAACAGCATTTTCATATGATTCAACCTAACACACCTCTGTGGGCTTGGGAGACGTCATGGTAAAATGGAGCTTATGCTGGACATGACAGGAATTGACATAGCAAAGAGGACACATTCCAGGAGAAGGGAACAGTGTGAGCAGAGGTGGGGACATGCACAGTGTGGTCAGAGACGAGAGAGATACCTGCCTGTGCCTGTGCGTGTCAGCAGGGAAGTGACAGAAAATATGCTGGCACAGGAAGGGCTTCAGGCAGGGAGATAGTTTAGGAATATAGGGGATCTGGGCTCTGAATCTGAATACATAACAAAGAGACTGGCCCTCTCAGTGGCCAGGAATGTCCCCTGGAAAGGACTGAAGCCTCTAAGGGACAGTGACACATCAAAGTGCCTCAATGGCCACATTTTCAGGTCCCAGGTGAACATCTAGCATAATAGAAAGATGACCGAACTACAAATTGGCAGATCTAAGTCCTGATTCTGGTTCTGCCACTAATGGGGTGAGAAACCCTAAACAACTCCCCTCCTTCTGTCTCCATCTCAGGTTTCTACCCTAAAAAGGAGGGGAGCTGGATAAGTCGGTCTCCAAGGCCTCTTCCAGCTCTAAAACACTAACTCTGAAGAGGAATGAAATATGTTTTCTGGCTCCTAGAAGCAACATGTGGTTCACTCAAGTAGAGAGAATGATGCAAGGTCCGTGAAAGCAAAAACACTGAGAATAAAAGGACTGTGTTTTTATACACAAGAGTCTATTCTTTTATGATACATGTCTAGACCCCTCTAAATATTTAAACAACAATATCATACCAGTATGAAACCTCTCTAAATCAGGCTCTGTGGTTAAGGAGGATATATGAACAGATGTGATCTTATTAAGGCCCTAATGTAACTCAAAAACAATTTGTCATATCTGACGGGTATTGTTAAATTATGTCCACCTGCCAGAGGCAACCAGCGAAATTACCAACCGCCTTTACTCTAGTGCTACTCAAAATTCTCTAAAAAGCTCCCATAGATGTGTCCAGGATATGTATTTTTTAAAACAGTAACCTAATTGTCACCAACACATAACAGCCAATGTTTCACAATTCCTTTTCATGTATATTTTATTATGGGGCCCAACTGTTTCAACACCCTAGTGGTTCAACTTTAATGCAGCTCAGGAAACCCCCTAAGTAATATCACAAAATGCTTAACATCTGTGAAACTTGGACCCAAAAATGTTCCAATTTTTTCTTTGGGTTGGGGGTAGCGCTTGGGGGTGGGGTAAGCTGGCCACGGTTTTCATTAACGACAATAGTGTTGGAGCTCACAGGTATTTTAATCACTTCTCAGGCAGGAAGAACATTTTGAGTTTACTTTCCTACATGCTCAGAATTCTTTCAAACTACCATTGCCATGCTTGCTCAGAGTCAGTTTAAACATGAACCCATTTCCTTTCCCTTCTCTAAACGTATGCCTCATCTCTCCTTCTTGCATTACAATATTTTAATTAAGTGAAACAATGAAAAAGAGAGGAGAAAAATGAAGTGTGAAGCACATGGTGTATTTCCCAAGCTATTTCAAAACTTCTCAGAACTCTTTGGTCTCCAGAGGTGGTTGAAATATTCTTTATCCCACGAAGGAAAGGATGAAAAATTGATCTCCTTCAAACTTCAAATACTGCAGATTTCCACAAATACAGACTGTAGGAAAGAAAGGCAGGCTTAGGAGTTACCAGACCAAACAGGAAGCAGTTCTCAGAGGACTCACAGCTCATCCCAGGCAACTCCACGGGCAGAGCGTGTACACAGAGCCGCTGGGAGAATAAACAGTGGCTCCACTTCTAAAAGAAATCAAAGCAAATCTCAGAGAAACTGAACATGGAGTCAAACCTCAGTAATTCGGATTAACTGAGGGGAAGGTCAGGTTGGATCAGGACAAAGCCTTGATGATAAAGTTTTTTTTTTCTTCCACAAAGTACAACTACATTTATTTCAAGGTTCACCCAACCTATCCTTCCCACCTCATCTCTTACCACCCCCTCCCAGCTCCCTCGCTCCCTTGTGGGCAGCTTTCGTCTTCACACAGACCGTAATCTTCCCCATCCTTATGCTTCTGTTCATGATGCTCCCCTTTTGCCTGAAATTCCCCATCCCCCACCGCCTACTTGGTAAACGCCTTCTCAATTTTCAAGACCCCACTCCAAATGTCACCTCCTAATCAGAATGAATAGCACTAATCACATAATGTTTTGTGCATACTGATCATACATTAAAGCAATTCTCGCCTTGGCCAGCTGGCATTAAAGTCACCTGTAGAACATTTCCATACAATCCCAATCCCCATGCCAATCACCAGAAATCTGATCGAGTTGGTCTGAGGTACTCCCTGACCATTGGTAACCTTTTTACAAGTTTCTCAAATAATCTCAATGTGCAACCTGGGCTTCGAACTTTGTGTATAGAACTTATCACACTGTTCAGAATGATTCACCTGTACCCCAAGAGCAGAGGGCCCTTGGCAAAGGCTTGCTGTAGGCAGGGATGGAGGACATGAGTCCTTCCAGAGGCTTCTGTAAGAAAAAGGAACTTCATATGATTTCAACATGTGGCTGTCCCCATGTGGCTTATCGTTAACACACATGTATTTTTCATAGTGTGCCTCCCATCCACCCCCACAGCACACCTATTCAAGTGTTGGGGGAGGACCCACCACTGCAGCTCAATCTGACTTCCCATTATTTCCCCACACAGTAGGCTCTTTACCACCTGGGTGGCCTTGCCCCTCCCTCTCCATCTTGTTGAACTGTCTGCCTTGTTCAAGGCCCACCGACCATTTCGTCTCCTGAAGCCTTCCTTTGCCTACTTCAACTCCCAAGGGTTTGCTTTCCCACTCAATTCCAACTTAATTTAGCCCCTGTCCTCAGATGCCTTGATTGGCTGACAATCTCTATGATACGTGTATGAAAAACTTTGACGTGGAGAGAGCAAGGAACGTGCATCTTACAGAGATTTTTACTTCCTGCCAATAATGCAAGTATCTTAGTCAGTTCAGGCTGTTATAACAAAGCACCATACACTGGTGGCTCACAAACAACAGAAACGTATTTCTCATGGTTCTGCAGGATGCAAGTTCTTGGTCAGGGTGCCGGCATGGCCTGATCCTGGCGTGAGCCCTCTTCTACGTTGCTGATAACTGTCTTTGCATTCTGTCCTCACAGCGCTCTCATGAATTCCTTTTATAAGGGTACTAATCCCATCGTTCATGAGAGCTCCACCCTTATGACCTAATCACCCCCCAAAGGCCCCACCTCCTAAAACCATCACACTGGGGCTTAGGAGTTCAACACAGAAATTTGGGGAACATAAACAAATAGTCCATAACAGGAAGGTTGGCTGTGAAGCAGGTGCTCTACATGTATTTGTTGATGGAACCCACCCAGAGTTGGCCCTTTTCTTTCCAGGCCAGGCTGCAGGACACCAAAACGAAGATAAGGATTAAGAATGTGGTTGCTCTGAAAAATCCACAGCATAAACGTCACACCAAATACCCTTGTGGTAGACAAAATTCTAAGATGACCCATAACCCTTGCTCCCTGATCCTACTTCCATGTTTACGGAGGTTTCATGCCAAAAGGGATTCTGCAGATGAAGGTTAGCAATCAGGTAGTAGCCTTAAGACATGGAGCTTATCTGGGTGAGTGTAACCTAATCATGTGAGCCTTTTTTTTTTTAAAGCAGTGGTATTCTCTGGCTGGTGGCAGAAGGGTATGTCAGAGAGATCAGAAAGGTAAGGAGGAGTCAACATGAGAGAGAGTTGCTCACTTGAGATGTAGGTGGGCATGTGGTCTGAGAATGTGCCCTGGCCAACAGCCAGCAAGAAAACAGGGACCTCAGTCCTACAGCCAAAAGGAAGTGCATTCTGCTGACAACATGACAGAGCCTGGAAGCGGGTTCTTGCCAGAGCCTCCAGAAAGAAATACACAGGGGCTGACACCCTGATTGACACCCTGATTCCAGCCTTGTGTTGTTTGCTATCTGTTTCCTATCTGATACTCTTTCCCAGGCAGGCTTGCTGGGTTTCCCAACTTACAGCTAGTAAACAGTGTTGTTTCATGCTGCTAAGCTAGTGGTAGTCTATTACAGAGCAATCCCAAACCATCCCCACCCCACAAACTGGCCAAGTAAGAGATCTTCTTGTGACTTAATAAACATACCTTAATATATGCTTATCCTGATTAATATAAATTCCATATATATATATGAAT
Organism: Hylobates moloch; assembly: GCF_009828535.3. Classification (NCBI taxonomy): domain Eukaryota; kingdom Metazoa; phylum Chordata; class Mammalia; order Primates; family Hylobatidae; genus Hylobates; species Hylobates moloch. The sequence goes on along the minus strand of NW_026652278.1, from coordinate 70,331,845 downwards.
GACAGGCTTCTAAAAGAGTACACCATACTATATCAATGCAATATACTCTTACTATGACTCTCAAAGTGTCATAATGGCCCTCAAATTGAGTGCTATTCATGATAGAGTCATTTATGAATTATTAGAAATTGAATCACAAATCAGGTCCTCTGTCTCAAGTGCTACTTACTAAGCACCACTATTTGCCAAGTCTGTTGCTGATCAACAGACGTTGGGATTCTTAGCTGAAATGCCATGAGCCTGGTATCTGAAGAATACACAGCCAGGCACATGGTACAGTTTCCACCTCTCTATGTAGAGATAAGGGGGCCTGAGTGCTCATGCCAATTTCTTAGGAAGCCAATGACTCTAGCACTTCTTAATGGCCCCTGTTTCCTGGAGATGGGGAAGAGACAGGTGGTCACAGAGGAGACCTGAGTAAAGCAGTATCTACATCCACTTTCCTGGCATCTCCCTAAATCCAACATCACACAGGGATGCACAAAAAGTCAGCCTCAACTGCCTGAGACTGAGAGCCACAACCATCCAGCCCCACCAGCCTGTGATGACCGGTGATGCCACAAGCAGACACCCATGTTCCCAGGAGCCATTCCCCAACCCTGGAGAGACATCACCTGCCAGGCCGCTGTCCCTCAGCCACTGGCTCCCATCTGTCTGCGTCAGCATTTGTCTGAACATTGCACCTCCATCATCTACAGGGGAAATTGATGTTGATGGCATGGGAGAGGAATGTAACTACAGCTTATTCTAAAAGCACGCATTTATTTTATTTTATTTCAGAAATGTATGCATTATGTATGGCTGTACATAAACGTTTTTATAGAGCCTCTTAAATGATTTACCATGAGGTATGTGTTGATTACAATCTCTGCTTATTTAAGAGAGCCTTATTTACCCCCATAGTATTTAATACATTGAGACATGTTTCAACAAAACAGTGACACTAGTAAACAAAAGTTACTGATCTACCTCATGAGTTATAAAACTTGTAACATGCTGTAAACAGCTCTGTCATTTTATTTCGCATATTGCATTGTGTGCGCTGCCTTATTTATCTAGTGGTAAATCTTTATGTATCAAAAATGCTACAGAAGGCACAACAGATAAATTACCAATAGACACTAACATCTGACTAGTTAATCAAACAAATAGGACATGTAACAAAGAGAAAAGCTATAAATATTGACAACAAGCTGCTTCAGTCACAAAAACATTCAATACTTCAGTTCTCAAGTGTGAGTTTTATATCAGTCCCCTGGAAACAGTTTGTATCCTCCAATAAATTTTTACAGTTGATTCACCTGCCTGATACCCCTTAGCCATTTCCTTCAGAAGCTGTCAAACCCGCCAACGATAATATATGGCCCGACCAACAAGAACAGCTGTAGCCATTCTCTCCGCAGGTTCTTGCACCCTGTTCTGCATAAAATAATACATCAAGATTAATTGATTTCCCGTCAGTCTCACAGAACAGAAAATTAATTTTCATGTAGCTATTTTCCCCAGCATATGAATTTTGTACATGGCAAGTAATTTAAGTTTTTAATTATTCATGAGCAAGGAGGGGGTGGGGAGAAACATGATAAAGTAAGCTTGCAAAAACCCCAAGGCCAATCTCTGGGCCAGGGTTTGTGCTAAGGCAACAATAGCATTCGCTAATGCCCATATAAATAATATATGTATTAACATACATCTTAGTACAACACCAATTTCTCTCACTCTGACCCGAGACTACCAGGTCACCCTGCGGTACTTTGTCAAAGTCGCTGCACTGGCTACATGTGACATGCTGTGGGAAAACACAGAACATGTCAGCCATATTGAGGTGACCTCCACCTGCCTCTCGTGGCGGCCACACAGCCCAGGCCTGATAGGAGGTAATTTAACGGTCAGTGTGCGAGTGGGACCAAGCAAAAGTTGCTAATCAGCCAGGTGCTACCTCAGCAAGTCTTCCATTTGCAGGTGCCACTGACTTGTGAACGAGAAAAATGTAACCAGAAAATAGAAAGAGAGCGTTTGACTCACTCTGGCCCCATCCTTCACAGACTCTCGGCAGACCAACTCGAGAAAAACTGTCTCCTCAGGAAGGGAAAAACCACAACGTGAGCACCTCTGGCAATCAAGCATATTTGCTAAAACGCAGACAAAAATGCTCCCACAGTGCCTCCTTAGAAATTTCACTGGCATACTTCATAGAAACTGCAAGACAGGCAAATGTGGGGCGCTTGCCTCAAGTCATGGAACTTGATTTAACCCCATTAGGACCAAACCTAAACTTAGCATCTCACACGGCACTCTTGGGCACAGAGGAATCAGCCACCCAAAAGTCAAGGCGTTTTGGTCATTGATTATTTATCAATGATGTCTTCTGCCCTGAATGTTAAGATTTCATGCAAAATTGGGAGATCACTATAAACAACTGGTCTTTTCCCAGTTGCACAATTAGACTGCACTATCACCGGTTAAGAACGACAGAAAGAATCTGATCAAATCACCAAACTTACATGGGACAAGGAGAGTCCGATAGTGAGGCAGGGAAAGGAGAGGGCTCTGTGAAACCGAAGAGTGGCAGAGAGAGAGTGAGACTCACTTCCTCTGAAAGGAGAGACTGGCTTGGATGACCTGAAGCCGCAGCTGATTTGGGGCCAGCGCCAGCCCCACCAAAGGCCCTACCTCCTTGGTAAGGAGGAGACAGGGAGAAGTTCAAAAACAAACATGAAAGGAACTCAAAATTACGTTAAAAAAAAAAAAAGGAAGAAGAATTTTACCCCAGGGGGTTAGGAGGCAGGGACACTTGGATGGGGGAAGGGGCTGCGTTTGATGAATCTGATGAAATATTAATAAGGACACAAAAGTGGAAGTTTCTATGAACATTGTTTCTTGACAGCTTGTAAAAATGGCCACTCTAACCAAAACCAGAGAGAAATCAGGAAATTGCTTCTCTCCTTAGAGTTAGCCATGCCTCACCCTGGAGGCTGGAGCAAAACTGTGCTTCCAGTGTTTCCATCATAAAACCTGTTTCTCAGTAACCAGTGAAACCTGTAAAAACTCACTTCACCCAGAAATTTGGCACCAGTGCAGCAGTGAGGACTATAGGTTCTCTTAAGACTGTTCCAGAACAGGGCTTCAGGATTATATTTCTATTACCATGATGGCTCCAGACTAACGGGCAACATGATACATCATGTCAAGCAGCTAATTATCAGCACTGAAGAACAGCTAGCCAACTTAGGCTGAGTTAAGATTAAAAGGAGGGAGGCGTGCCTTGTTTCATGTGGTGTGTTTGTGAAGGGAGAGTCAATGAGGTTTGCTGAAGTCTTTGTATCTCTGGGTTTAAAAACAAAACAAAATAGGATGAGGAAATTAAATATAGCATTGATACCCCAACAACAAAGGCCTTGCTCAACCACTGCCAAACCAACCCAGATCATGGTACTGCAACCTGCCCCCATGCCAAGAAACATGCCCAGGCCCTCCCAGACTGCTGCAGATACCCACGGCCACATTCTTGGGATGGCCCAATGTTCCTGCCACGGTGATGGGGTTGAAACCACAAGGCTCAGGGAATGTCAGGGAAACTTTCTGCTAATTATTTCTCATTGCTGAGCACATCTGATGCACTCCTTACTTTGCTGCGAGAGTTTTGCCATCCTGGTTGATTAGAAAGCGTTGACAAAGCCAAGCACCAAAGAAGAGCTTATCCCCTCAGGACTCTGAGCTTTAAGAAGGCAATTTAGGGAGCTGATCCAAGGAATTAACACTGGCAATCAGGTGGTATTTGAGGCGGGTGTGCGTGTGTGTGCGCGTGTGCGTGTGTGTGTGTGCATGCGTGCGTGCATGTGTGTGTATACAAAGGAAGGGAGACAACATGGGGTTCCAGGAAAACCTTAAGCATTCGGAATGGCCCTAACCTCCAAATCAGCCACGTTCCCCATCCCAGCCCTGCCTTCCCCACTCTACTAAATAGCTAAATAGCTGGCAGTTGGCGTCTGCATAGCAACAAAGGTGCATTTGGTTTATACCTGTTTGTAGTTTTTCTTCATCTGATATTGAAGGTGGAGGTTTGCTTTATCTTGTTTTGAAAATAATCCTATCAAGAACATAAATGAACTCATTATGCACACCATAAATATACACAGATATAGATATAGATGTGCTGGCAATTCTGTAACTAAAACGTAAAAAACTTCTTGAAGCCGACGCTGCTGCTGGCATAGCTTAAAGGTCTTTGTTTCTGTAAATTCAATTGAGTACTTCTATTTCTAGGTCTGGCAAGAGGTTCTAATTATTGTTAGAAGGCTAATTAGCATTTAGTATTACATTACAACAACTGCAGCAAAATTGTACCCATTCTCCAATAAACAGTATTCACAGTATGCAATCAAGCCTCTGTACCGAGCAATGAGAATTAATAGCACCGCACGACAATGGTAAATCCTCCGTCTCCCGCTGTGTGTGTTTAATAATTTTTCACTCCTTCCAGATTGTTCCCATCAAGCACAATTCCCAAGGTCCTAATCAACCACCCTCCCCATCAATACTACACAGAGATCTGAGCACTGAAAATTATCTGCAATTTCAAAAAGTGCTTTGTTGCATTATTAGGCCACTGACCTAAGAGGTAATGGGTAAATAGTTTCTGAAAAATGTCCAAAGCACAACATAAATTAAAGCTTATAGTCTTGCCTGCTGTTCTCATCATAGCTATAACTGCAAACTATTATGGTTTTTACACAATATTCCTAACTATAATTTTCCACCATAATATTGGTGCAAAGCACCAAATGTTCTGCTTTCACGTGCCTTCATTTACTAAACAAGGAGAGTTTGGGAAAGAAGCTGATGTATCCCATCCTTTAGAATTTCTTCTAGTCCCATCCTCCTCCCACTATCTTACCCTTTTGCCCAGCTGCCATCCCCACCACAAAAAATAAAAAGTTCATAATTAAAGTGTAGGCATCTTACGGTGGACAGATGTAAAAAAAAAATTTATAAGTAACGGTGTGTGTCTGAGTCTCTGTGTCTCACACATGATCTGTGGGTAAAATGAGTTAGGATATGCTGCTTCTGAGGCGACTCGGGTGGACTTGTGAATATCTTGCTGAGAGGGTAGCTGATAGCAGCTTCTGTTGTCTGCTGACTGGTGATGACTATTAACAGTGTCACACAAACCCAAGGCTTGAGTAGGAACAACTCATTTCAACAATCTGAAACATGTACTCTGGGCTAATGAAGAGAAGTTTGACCATGGAAAACAGAACCCAGAGCCTCAAATCACCACAGAACACAGGAGCAAGGCGCCTCCATCATGGCTAGGTGGAAGACAGTGCACAGGACAGCACAGCAGTCTCTACTGAGAATATCCCTCAGTACCAATCCAGGAGTTTAGACTGAATGTGATGTTTTTGTTGATTGTTAGTTTGTTTGTTTTTCATGGAAGCAAAAATAAAAAGAATTTCTGACTCAACCTAACCAAGAAAACATGTAAGGTCATTCCCTGAGCAAAGCTAGCTGCAGGATTATGCTGTGGTCTGCCACCCTCTACTTTTCATTTTGCCATTATACATCAACACCCCCCAAAACAAAAGACTTTTATAACATTGGTAGATTAATGCCATCAATTTCTCAGGACTGACCTTCTGAATAATATACCAAGTTTTTTCCAAGGTCATTACAATACCCTACTGCACTCCTCAGTCATATAGTCACGTATTAATCCAGTCAATAAATGTTTATTGAGTGCCTGCTACTGTTGCAGGTATTTGGGATACACTGGTGAACACGGAGGACAAAGATCACTGCTCTTGTGAGCATATATTTCAGCGTGAAGTAGCCAGACAATCTACAATCATCCTCATGAATAAGTAAATTAGAGTGAATGCTGAAAGGGGTAGTGGCACGGGAAGGAGAAAAAGTGGAGCAGCATGAGAGGATCAGGAGCATCACAGAAGGACGGGCTGCAGTGTTAAATCGAGCAACCAGGGTGGGCCTCTATAAGAATGCGGAATCTGAACAAATAACTAAAAACAAAAATGCTTGATACATGTCTTAAAACTCTTCAATTTTTTTCTCCCAATCCTGGCCACTCCCTCCATCCTATTTTCTGATACCACAGCCTGCTGGGCTTGTTAGCATATGCTGAGTGGACAGGACTCCCTGCAGGATGGTAGGTGCCACAGAGGGGAATCCAGGTCTGCCCTGTTCCCTGCAGCTAGCATTGTGCCTAGCAAAGAGCAGGTACTCAATAAACATTCACAGAGTAAATGAACACATGCATGAATCCATGGTAACTCATGTATTTATTTTCAAAATCCCAAATAGTTCCTTATATATTGATATAATTAAGAGTAACAAATTCTTAGAGCTTAAAGGAAATGAAAGGTCTAGTCTAAACAGTAGGGACTGAGACCTAGAGAGGAAGTGATATTTCCAGGCTAGAGTCCAATTCTCCTGAATACTCACCCTGTGACTTTTCACTCCTCCCCAGAGGCTAAACATGGCGGGGATGTCAGGGGTTGACAACTCTGCTTCATCCCTAAATGGTGGCTCCGGTGGTTGTTTTTTCTATGCCCATGTGTGTGATTTCATTCTCTCTCTCAATAACTACTGGATATTTTCTCTCTTTTGACTCAGCTCTATTATTGTTTAATTTTTTCTGCGTATCCAAGTTCATATCATCTTGGCAAACCAAATATAACACTTGAAGCAAGCAGGAGAGTTAGAAGACCACAGAACACTCCAGCCGTGGGCAGTCAGACGGTAACAGAAGAAAGGGCCTATCCATCTTGGGTTCCTCAACTAACACGCAAATCCAATAACCATCTCCCTTGTGTTTCCCACGCAGCAGGAACAGCTGGGTGAGGCCCAAGCAAAGGTAAGAATCTTGAAGGGAAAGGGCTTGAGAAGCTTCCTTCTCAGAGAAAACTTCTCTACTTCCAAGTAGGCTACTACCAATAAAAGTCCATTTCTGCACCTCCTTTAGGCCTCATGATTCATCCACCACTTTAGAAAGACAAATCCAGTGATATGCAGATAACTGTCATTAGCCCCAACATCTTTATCCCCCAACCCACTCCAACCCTACTTAAAGACACAAGACCTTAAAAGATGTGTCTGTCTCATGAGGGAAAACTGCCTCCCTTCTCTCTGCTAACTCCTGAGGAGAGGGTTCCCTTCCCCTTCCTTTCCCTTCCAGCAATGGCACGGCAAGAAGCAGCAAACTTCAAGGTAAGAAATGAACACATAACCCCTCATTCTGCCTCCATCACAGGCCACATTATCATCTCAATAAAAAGTCCCCCTCATTTTTGTTTGCTCTATATGGGAAAAAAAAGTCAACCTGTGACATACAGAAAGGCCGGAGAGTTTGCTCATGAAGTTAGGGCAAGGAGATAAAGGGCATGTTTACAGGACTAGAACAGTTCACCTTTTGCAGACAGATAAGCATGACAAATATGACAGTGGCAAACATGAACCATACAAACCCCTTCCCTATTCTCACTCAAACCACAGAAAATTACCCAACCTAACTGGCCTTTCTTGGATCGTAAAACACAGGAATCAATTCAGAATAATAGTAATCACAATAATGGGAGCCACCAGTGATGCAGAGCTCACCATTGTGCTAAGTGCCTTCCATGCATGTTCTCTTTGATGCTGGAAACTTGGCAGAGGCCTGGGCATGGCTGTCATACCAACACACGGGACACAAGCAGTTCATTATTACATAGCCCACGTATTCATTTTCATCCACCCCTGAGACATTCTTACACTGAAATTTGAGACCACTGGATTACTACGAACACTGGTCTAAATCTCAGGTGATCTTTGGGCTTATAATTCAGGAAGTATGGAGCTTGTCCTTAAATTTGGAGCCAAGAACCTTTAGCTTCCCAGTGCATTTCTGTATCGCCAGCAATATACTCTCAGGCCTGAGCAAGGAGACTGCTTCCCTGGACTCTCCTCAACCTTTTTCAGCTCAGCTTTTTTCAACGTGCTCCTCCTCATGGGATAAGAAGTCCTCGGGGCCCAGGAGCATGCCACAGTGTGCCCTCCACCTTCTAAGTTCCACTGTGGGTATCTAGAACTCTATCAAACATAAGCCATCCTACAAAAGTCAACCAATATGTGCAATTCTAGTCCTGAGGGATGGCTGTTCATGATAAGCTGTGAACAAATAGGCAGTCTGGACATGCAGACTGTGGTGCATCCCATCCAGACACATATGCAATGAGGATACTCAGCACACAAGAGAGGGCCAGGGCTGCACAGAGAAGGGGGATGGTCAAGAACCCAGGGGAGGCTCTCACCATGCTGCCACATTCCAGCTCCCCAAAGAAGTGAAGAATTCTAAATTGCAATTGACTTCCAACTTATTAACAAAAGTATATCTGTCATGATAAAACAACAGGGCATATTTTATTTAGCATTTGTTAGTTTGGTTTATAAATACTTAGACATATGGTATGGGGGCTTCCATTTGTACTCTTGCCCAAGAATTTGCAAATGTTAGAGGAGAGCATGAACCTTGCCCCAGGATTCCTGCCCATGGTTTGGTCTTCCACATCAGTTGATGCTTCCTTTCCAAACATAGGCATGCCTCCCTGTAAGCACACCCAGTTGTTAGGTGTCCAGATTTACACCAAAGCCGCCTTTGAGAGTCGGTGCTCCATCTACTAAAGGATTCCATTATTCAGCAAATTGCCCTGATGCATTTGGTTGAACCAACTGATAAAAATTTATTACATACACAAAAAAATCTCACAAATTCATCTTTCCATAGGTAACATAAAAGTGTCAGGGGAAAAAACTTAAATAATTTTCCCTCCACTATTATTTCATTTAACAAATACTTAGTCACTATAAAAAAGAAGTTAGAAAATGCAGATAATCCAAAGGAATAATATAAAAATCATCTTCTATAGCACTTGGCAAAATGATCCCTATTAGGATTTAATGCATATACTTTGGATTTTTTCAATGTCATTATGAAAATGTAAAAAGACAAAGCTAGAGGTAGTTGGTTTTATAAGAATTCTGTTATACTATGACTACAAACAATTATTCAGGGCCACCCATGTGCCAGGCCCTGGGAAGTCCAAAATTAGCCAGACATCATTTCTGTCGTATCAGAGTTTGTGCTAGAGTTGAAGAAACCAATGTGTCAATCAGCAATTACTTTGCAGTATGAAACATGCTTTACCAGAAATCTACAGAAAGGACTATAGAGGACTTTATGGTGAGTGCAGAGATGGGAATGACTTCTTCTCCCTGGGGCATGACTTCAAGGTTTTGTCAACACTAAAATTTCAAACTCTGGGCTCCCTAATCTCATTCAACAAACATTTATTGAACACTTACTGTGGGCCAGGCACTGTCTTAAGCACTGGGTATATAGTGATGAGAAAGACAAAGTTCTACCTCATGGAGCTTACACAGACAAACACATTTACAGATAAATAGTTAAAACAGTGTCATACCTTTCCCTTGGCATAATGATACACAGGAAGTGCTAAAAAACAGAGATGGGTGTTGAATGAATAAAGGAACCAAAGGTGCATGATGACTTCACCTCTTTGCATTTCCATTTCAAAGGTAGGTGTTGTCCTTGAAGTTACCATATCAGAGAGTTGTGAAGTTTCAAAACACAACCTGGTATGTCTGCTCTGTTTCACTTAAAAATATATGAATCCAATAGGCTTAATCCAAAATCTCTAGCTCTGAATTGGGTTACCATGTGTTGCATTTGATTTGTATTTCCATCAGTATCAACCCAAGCATCCTCATATAGACACCAGCAATGTACATGATTTATAGCAAGTCAGTCAAGGTAAAGCCTATAGCTTCCCTTCACATTTTGACGTTATCAGATTACTTCAGAAGCTGGCAGCAGCTACCATAAGTAACAAGCTGTCAGTGTAAATAAATCACTCACTCAAAAATAACTGCTAAAAAGTATAGATTAGTATGAGCAAAGGTGGGCTTAGCCTTAAAAAAATTTCCCTTCCCAAGTCTCCTATATATTTAATTTTATATAGAAAAAAAGAAAATAATTCATTTTCTTTCTTCAAAAAAAAAAAAGTTTCAAGGCTTAAGATCCATATAAAAAACTCAAGGTGCCAAAGGAAAGTTTGTGGCTCTTGTGCATAATTCATCAGACAATCAATTTGCAATCACCTAAAAAAGCCCAGGGTGTGGGGAACAACCAGCAGGTTCTATGAAGAGCAACCCAGGCCAGGCCAGCTTAATTTCCTTCAATGATGGAGTGACAGGAAGTGGGATGAGAGACAGGAAGTGGGATGAGAGACAGGAAGTGGGATGAGAGAAAAGCAATAGATGCAATCCATCCAGACTGCAGCAGGCCTGTCTGTCTGGTCTCATATGACGCGCTCATCAATAAGCTGGGAAATCTGACCTTAAAAGTCCTCAAAGTGCTAGAGCACCCCGCCCAGAATAGGATCTCCAGTGTCTGTGCGCCATCGGGGGTCAGGAGGGACAGATCAGTCACCATACCGAAGAGGTGAATGGTGGGATTGTGGCCATTGTGCATCTGTTGATCTGTGTTGAGATATATTTGAGATCTATGTGAATAAGAGAAAGTCAGTGCTCTATAGAGCAACTTGAGTCCATATCATACCACCCAAAAAGAAAAAGAAACATGTCACTAAATTCAGACATCACCAAGAATGGTTACAGTGCTTTCAGGCAGAATACAAAAGGGAATTTTTAGTGGTGTGTTATAAATGAATGGCACTAGGAAGCATTAAACTCAGCCAGAGGCCGAGTGTGGTGGCTCACACCTGTAATAACACTTTCAGAGGCTGAGCAAGGCGGGGGCAGGGGGGGTTGGGGATCCCTTGAGCCCAGGAGTTCACATGGAGAGACTCCTTCTCTACAAATAAAAACTTTAAAAATAGCCTTGGTGGTGTGGACATGTAGTCCCAGCTACTTGGGAGGCTGAGGTGAGAGGATTGCTTTAGCAAAGGAGTTCCAGGCTGTAGTGAGCTATGATCATGCTACTGCACTCCAGCCTTGAGTGACTAAGTGAGACTCTGTCTCTTTAAACAGCAACAACAACAAAAAACAACAACAACAAAACCCAGCCAGATGCACAAGATGTCAGAATCATCCTATCACTGTTTGGTGTGGGTCAACACATAGTGTCCTGTCCTTGTTCAATCATGATTTGAAGTTAATACCGCACAGGTACATAAACTCCTTCACCTTAGTATTTTCATGACTTCATTTCTTTGCCTGCCCTTCCCACACTTCCATACCCTTTCATACACACACCCTTCCCACTCCAAGAAACTAAACTCTCTTGGTTTCAGCAGTCACATTTGAATTACTGAGGGTAATTGAGTAATTACAGAATCTACTAGCTTAAAGAGTTCCCATCTCAGGATGCCCCCTGCTAGGTCTAGATAAAATGGCCAAATATGCTCACGTTGTCCAAAAGAAAGATCAGGAACTCCTAAGAGGACAATGAAGGATGAAGCTGACATCCAATGACAAATCTGTCTTCTTTGGGGACTAGGCCCTACTGTGCCAATGCACCAGCAAATGAACCTTCCTTCAGATTTCAGTGGACACATAGAACTCCCTGGCTTTTCCTAGTTAACTAATAAAATGTAAACACATTCACTCATTCATTAGCTAATTCAGTCAAGATTCTGCTATTTATATGCCTGAGTATCTGTTAACTATCCTCCCTTCATGGCAGTTTCCTATCTGGTAAGGGAGACAACTGCATGAGTTGTTATAAAATATAACCAATCCTACAATGTGGCAAGAGAGAGGGCTGGGGAAGTGAGACTTAATGGGGAAATCAGAAAAGCCTTCCCAGAGAAGGCAGCCTTTTAGCTTGGACCTGAAGGTGATGAGCAGGAGGCTGACAGAGGGAGTGATATGTGCAGAGGCACAGAGGAGAGAAGGTGGGCAGGACTGAGACATGATGAGAGGGGCTCAGCATGGCTACTGGGCCACAGGCAGGGGGAGACCACCACTCTTGCCTCACATACACACAGACCAACTTATCCATCTGCCCAAAAGTATACTCAACCCCCATTAGCCACCATCCCATTAAGTCCCTTCCTCCACACAAGCTTCAAGCCACCCAGCCCTAGAAGCACAGCACATCCACCTGCATATTAGAACAACTGAAACTCACCCTTTTCTAAGGCTCAAATCAAGTTCATGGTTCCCATCACATTGCCTCCTCCCCAGTGCTCCCTCTCTTCTGAGCTAACCTAGTACCTGCATCCTGATCCACACAGTAATTCAGCCTTCTTCATTTATGAACTTCCACCATTCATTCAAGTTTCAGATGTGTCTTTTCTGCCCTTCTTGAAGATGTGGACCACATTTTATTCCAGTGTCCACTACCTCTGTATATGCACCTTTCATACACACACACACACACACACACATACACACACACACACACACAGAGCCACGTATCAAGCATAGAACTAAGCACATGACAAATGTTCAAGGGCGACATCATTTTTTAATGACAGCCCATTTCATAAGGTTTTATGTACAATCCCTATCATTTTTCAATATAATGCACTCATCACTGTTGGTCTGGGTTATTGTTATTTGGGAATCTCTTTTCTACTGTAGCTAGAGATGCTGTGTGTTTAGGAGGAAGATTATGCAGTTTGGTGTCATGGAAAAAAGCACAGGCTTTGCAGTCAAACCAACATTTCTATCCCCATTTCACTGATTGCTGGCTGTGTGTCTTCTGGCAAACTTTGGAACCTCTCTAAACCTCAGTTTCCTCATCTGTGAAATTGGGATCATAATATTCCCCAGAGGGTTGTTATGAAAACTAAATGAAATAATGAATAATTCAGTGCCTGGCTAAATGTAGCCACTCAAAAAAACATGTTCTCTTTCCCTTTTTCCCTTTATTAAGGGGAAAAAAAATCAAAGATGGCCTGAATGCAAATTTGAGTCAGATGATTCCCCAAAATCAGGTAACTCCGGTAAACAAAGCCATCTATGAAGCAAACTAAAAGGTAAGACACAGCTTCTTACAGATATTAGCATTTTTAGTGGAGACAAGTATACAACAATAAAATTAAATTAGAAAAGCTTCAAACCATCACTAGAAATGTCCTTTTCAGCTCCACAAAATATAAATAGAAAAAGAATTAACTGAGGGAAACAGAAATATCCAGAGATTATCATCTTCTTTGTTATGTAAAATAACTCGCTAAAATCATATCTGAAGTTTTTTTTGCATTGTCACGTTAAAGAACATGCTTACTGGTTAAAATAAGCATCCGTAAAATATACACAGTGTAGGTATATAATACACATTTTAAAAGAGAAAATAAAAGCAAGCGATAAGCATATGCATATCTTACTGCAAATAAAGCCTGTGACCTTTCCAAATGAAGACAAGAATATCACTCTTGTGAATTTCTAATATGATGCCCTAACACTCATATTCCACGCAACAGATATTTTGTTTCCAACTTAAAGGCTGTTGAGGCAGCCCTCTTCACATTCCCTATTTGTCTTCCTGGTCAGCTGAGCTCAGCTACCCAAACACACATACACACGCTCAGAGGACAGATTTGTCATGCTGACCTTTCATATCTCCTACGCTTTTTAACTGATTGAGATTCCATCCCACAGAAACATGCACACAGCATCACCGCCGAGGAGAAAAATCAGGTGAAGGATGGCAAAGATAAATACCAGAGAAGCAAGCTAGAACCTGAACACCAGGGACATTGTTCACAAAATTATTCAAGGGAGGAAAGCTAGCTAAAGCTAGCGAAGCAGGCAGTACACAATGCAAAATTAACCAGTGACCTTTACTGGGAACGTCAAAGGTGAAAGCAATTTGTAAGGCAGTACTTAATAGGCACCTGTGCTGACCTCTATGTGGACTAGAACCTTGCATAATCAGACACTGAGAAAAACAGCAGAAGGAAAATCTCCTCCACATCTGAAAGTAACTCAAGCTCTAAAGGAAGAATGATCATGAGTGTATTACTGTACCCATAACTGGCTCTCTAACTTGTTGGATGTGGGCAGGGACTGAGGATGTCTCAAAAATCCTAGAACACAGCAAGTAGTAGACTTCCTAGCCATGGCCGGCTTATCTCATTAGGCTATTAGGGCTTGCATTCTGTGAAACTGCACAGTTCTCCAAAGGAAGGCTAAGTAGGCATATTGGTCATATTTCAAACACTCCAGAAACCTCTGTATCATGAGTTTTACCACTGTATTTTTCCTCCACATGAGATGAGAGCTTCCCTCCCAGTAGGGGCCGTGGCCATGAGAAATGAGTGTTTTTCCCTTTTGCCAGTAAGAAATCGTAAGACCCAGTGTAAAAACCACTCAGGCATAACAAGTTATAGCCCAGCAGGCACACTGATTAGCTAGGTTCTATAACCGTAAAGTCAACAATAATCTACCTGCATGCCCTTTCTGCAGGTGGCTCACCTATGGATGCTAAGTAAGTCAGCAGCAGTTCAGCCAAAATTACATGGGAGAGCATTATGCGTAAACATGAATGCTCTGGCTTGTCCTTAACTATACCACTGGGACACCAGACCTGCAAAACAATCTATTACCCCCACTCACCACCAACCCCAACTGCAACTTTCTTTCTTCTCCTTATGAATTTTCCCCCACTGTAACGGCATTCCATGCTTAATGTGTCCCCCCAGTTAACAGGGCCCTTCCTGCTTTCATCCATGCCTTCCACACACAGGTTATCCTTTATACCAGGGAAGAGGTGATTAACTCCCCTCTGAAGCATGTAAACTTTAGGTACATTTTTCCAGTAGTGTTGACTGATTGCACTAAACTACTTACACTCTCTTCATGGTCCCCTTGGAGATAACAGCCACACATTTGGAAATCCCACTCCCTAGGGGATAGGGCCCCTGGCCATAGGGCAGGAGATGCATACACACACATTCTTTTTCAACTTATGACCACTGATCCAACATCTCTACTCTAGGGTTCTAGAAATGTCTCCTAAGTTTTGCAGAAATAAAAAGGCTTGAATAATCAAGCAAAAGCCCTCCCACCCAGTCAAACAGGCAAGGTAGATACAGTCCTTGGAAATGATTATTAAGATTAATGTTCTACTTTTTCTTATGGCTTGAATTTAGACTAAGTTACACAGGAACAGCCAAAACAATATTGCATCTCAGATTCTAACAGGGAGGGCTGAATCCAAATCTATCCTTAAGAAAAGCCATTACCTCCCCTGAAAGCATCAGGTGTGAGACCTAATGGCCTGTCACAATGAAGGGTCAGTCTCTGACACTGGGACTCACCTCACTGTGTGACACAGAGTGATTTACACAATGCTACTCAAAAATGGTGTAGGAAGTTTGACGATTCATAAAATCATAAATTATAAATCAATTACCAGAAATAGATTGATTCATCTCCAGGCCCATTTGCTCCCAAGGTATGAGACCTTTTAAAGGACCCTTTGACTAGAGGAGACAAAGAAGACGGGGGCTCGGCCCCTCAGGCCACTTCTGCTGTCCCAGCCTCTCTGAGCAAACTTATTACCCTGTAAACTCCATTTTGATCCAGTAGTGGCTACTGCAGGAAATAACCGGTGGATTACAGGAATAATTTTGTTTTGAAAGAACAACAATAAAAGTGGCGCTGGCCTTTGGGGAAAAAGGGGGATTGGATTCTCCAGTTCCCAAAAATCTGGGTGAAAATATAAAAATTCTATAAATATTTAGGACATTCAGCCATACAGCTTTGCATTTCCTCACAAGCAGAAATACCTGTACAGATAACCGACATTTTCACAATTCATCTGATATGGTTTATGAATAACGATTTTCCAAAACAATCATCAAATACATTGTGTCCCTAAACTTCCACAGCACAGGAGTAGCTTTTTCATTCTTTAGAGAAAAAATCAATGTGCTTATTCTATATTTGAGATGATAACAGTAAAATAATTGATTTTGGCATAGCCCTGGATTTGGTTCTGGAGACAGGCATCTAGAGACAGGTGCAACCAAGCAACACAGGGCTGAGAATCACACTTGTCCATCTTGTGGGTCCACTCCTAAAACCAGCAGTACAAAACAGCCGACACTCTCCTATGCTGGAACTTCTCCAATATAATTGTTTTTACGGTAACTAGAAGAATATGAAGAACCCTTTAGCTTAACCCACTCGCTGAGATTCTTAGATGAGCGTATTACAATTTTCCATTTAGAGATGGGGCAACTAAAGTCCAAAGTGACAAAGAACAGAAAAGCCGGCAAGACAAAGATGTGGGAGCCTCTGAATGCTGTGCTTTCTCCCCTGCACCACACCGTTGCTTAAGTCAAAGAAAATATCAATATTTCTTAGGCTACACAGCTTAAGAGAGAGATTTCTCCTCCCATATCTCAGATAAATTTTGAAACTAAGAGAGTAAATGGCAATGCAAATACTACTATTAGATATTTATTATGTTGCAAAGCTTGAAAACAGTCAGGAAAATGGAAAAGTTACTTTTTTCTCTACACAAATTTGTTAATGGGTGGCATAATGGGGAGCCCTGTTTTGCTGGCACTCTGTGAAACGTCTACAAATTGCCTCTGCAGAGCATTATAGGTTGTCAGACTAATGTAGTTGAAGATAATTTGGCCTTTCAGTGAATTGAACCTCACAGCACGATTATACTCCACAACCAAGTAGAGTGTCACAATTATTCTTTCATGCTGAATTACCATATAATGTCATGAGTCTACCTGTCATAAGTCCTGTAGCCTAGTCTGAATTTTTCTTCCCTAAATCTATGGTTCATGGCAAAAAAAATAATAATAATTTTTTGCATCTAATGGAAATCTTATTTTTTTTATCAACAATAAATTTCATAGCAAATCAAAGGATATGCTTGGACAAACAATCCGATACTCAAGGTTAAAAAACATACAAATAATAAATTGCTGGTGTGTCATGTTCAATTTTTACTACGGCATTACACTGCAATAACCATAACAGGATCTAAATTGTTGTCAGAACATTAAACAAACCCCCATACTTCACAAAGGCATCCTGTCTGAGTAATTCACACAACGGAAACAACTATCAAATTTTCCACTGTCCCACCACTACACCATACATCAGTGCAATTTTATGTATTTGGACAATTCGTTGAATAAATTACTTCCATCCTGCCTGCTCTTGCCACTTCTGTTAAGAGTCATATCAGTTTTAATTGTCTTTCTGTCTATATGGAGCCACTGTTTTTCTGGCCTTTTCCTGTGCTATTTCCTGAGCTCCAAAATAAACTATGAACACCCACTGGAGCTGGGCACTGGGGACACATGACTGCAAGACAGTGGTGTCCTGTCAGAGGCCAAGAGCCCCCTCCTTCTCCTGCTGCATGACAGTCACTGAATAGTGTTTGGGACTGTGACAATCCATAATGTTTGTGTGGGATCACGATGTCTTTCAATGTCATAGTGATCTAAAAGCTAACGGTATCGAAGACCCCACATTCTGCTCTGTTACCATGCAGTTGTCTACTTTCTTAGTTCATCACAGCATTCAGCCTGCCATGGAAAATGGGCTCAGCCTGGGTTAAATGTCCCCAGTTCCATTCATGATGGGATTCCAGCTCACCAGCCAGTTCATGGCAGGCTCCCCAGGCTGTTTCCCTTGGACAAGCTGCTCCCAAGCAAATGGCAAGCTCACACTTCCAGGCTGAAGATCTAACCTTCATTAATGCCCAGGGGCGCATGCCAAAGGTACAGTTGTAGAACAAGTAACACCATAATGGGCACAAATAAGCTTTGTCTATACAAAGTAGAGTTAATGACTTCCCATCATGTTTCTCAACACTTTCAATAGAAGACTAAATTGACACTGACCAAAGGGAATCAGATCAATTGGATGCAACTCTGTTTCCTAAATGAGCTCCTCTTGGGTTGCCTATAGTTCAGCACAGGTATTTATATGACCAAAGTTGACCTCCCAGGCTATATAAGCTAATGAAAAGAAATATGAGTAGGAACTCCTAGGCACCTCAAACCAACTTGGTTCCTGTTTTAAAGTGATTTCATCACCTATGTCACCACAGCCAAATAATTAATCATACACTGACATCTCATCATACTGCCTATCCAAAGCCTGCTGCTGCCAAAGAAACCGTTTTATGCTGAGCTATTTTTGCTATTTCCAACAGAAAACTCCCTCATTTAACTGACCCCAAAACAGATCTGCCATATACTAAACATCGCCCTACCATACAGAGTCAGATTTGTGGCTCCAGTTGGCCAGTTTTTGCTTCTCAGGGTAACACAACAGAAGGAAACTCCATTCAGGGAGGTTAGCCCTGGACTTGGTGCCCCCATGTCAACCTGGTAGACTTGCTGGGGAGTATAAAGTAACTCTTCATTTATAACTCCAAAAGCAATAATAAACATAGAACTATGATTTACTCTGAATCTTCCTATTATTAAAACACTTTGTCTTATAGTTCTATTGATTTACAATCTGTCCTACTTACTTTTTTAGCATCTGAAAACAATCAAGGCACAAAGCTGCAAAATGTTTGGACATTAATTGTTAGGAGACAGAATTTTATTCCAGGTGAGGGGTTTGAGGCCTCGACAGCGATGCATTCTGGTACCAGAATGATTTATGGTCTTGTAGCAATAACGATGCACCAGGGCCATTAACATATTGGCAGGCCCTAGGATGGATTAGTGGCATTGATTATTTCATGGGCCACTGATACCCATTTGTTACGAGGAGTTCAAAGATGGCCTCTCCCTGACTAAAATCTTTTTATGAGCAGACAGCATTTTAAGTATTAGGAACCTGGGATTTGGGGCCATTTTTTATAATCTTGCTGTCACCTCACCTTAGTATGCAACCCCAAAAAAAAGTGTCAAAAAATTAAAGTTCATTCTTCACCACCAGCCTTAATTCCTCAACTCGTCATAACCATGTCTTCTTTAAAAATTAATGATTGCCAGCATTTAGCCACTGGTTGTTGCTATGAAGATCTATGCAAAAAGCAAGGATCCCTATAGAGTGTGTGATATATGGAATACTCTTTATTACTACAATAAAACTTACTGACATTTCAATACTTCTGCAAATAGCATTATAGTATGAATCTTCTGAATTAGGTTGAAAATTAAGTTGTAAATTAAAAGAAAGTGTACTTTGGAATACAACATGATATGTCACCTAGAAAAGGACCTTTGTGCATAACAGAGCGGAGCTGGGGAACACAGAGATGAGCCCAGCACCTTGGCAGGGCTGCTTGCATTCTAAAGATCCAGGTTCCAAAATTCATCCAGAATCCCTAATAATCCATCACCAGAGACTCTATTTTTCCATTGTAAAAGTCAAGGGACTTGACCACAGCTGCTTTTGAATAATGTATTATGAAACCCCAAATCTTAATATATTTTTCTCCTTTGCCACATTCTTACTGTAAATCTTAAATTGGGCACCTTTGGAATAATAATTGTCTCATAAACTACACAGAAATTACACATACATTATGCTTACAATGTATGTATACAGATATAAAAACTATTTCCTTCTCTATGTCATCACATACAAAATTCTTCTCCATCCCCACTCCCCAACACCTACCCGGTCTTCAAAGATGCTCAGAGCAGAAAGCTAAGCAGGGCCCTAGATGACAATTCCCAGAGCTTGGATGGCTTTGAAACTGTTTGGTCCAAAGGCTAATGTCACATACTGTAAATTACAGTCTCAGATTGGAGCCAGAACAAAATGATTATGCAAAAGACCACTGGCTTTCAAATATGTATTTGTTGAAAAGTCAAATGTCTTAAATCATTTCCACCTATCTTCCATAACATTCTGTGTACCCACAAGATGACATGGCATAGTTAAAACAGAGTCATTCTGATGATTTGAAATACCTTGATGAAACCCAAACTAACCCCTACCCAGGATGACTTCCCACCATGAGTTCTCATGCTTGCTTCCCAATTTCTTTAGTTTAGCCTAGAATTCGTCTTGGGTAGAAATCTGTTTCTCTATACTCCACCACTCCCCCACTTCCTGCATCATCAGAGGTCTACACACACTGGACCAGGGAGAATAAAGAGATTTCATCTTGAGAGCCAACTCTAGTCACCCAGTAGATGCGAGCTGTGATTAAAAGGATTCTGAGACAGAGTTCTGAATCCACAGCAAAAGATGATATATTTAATCACCCACTGGGCTCAAGGCAAAGGAGTGGAAGAGTGGTCTAAGTGCTGATGTTCACAATTCTGAATTCAGAAGTCGACACAATTTCACTGACTCACCTGAAGACTACTCTGTTAAGCTCGCTAAAAAGTAAACTTCGAAGGCATTTCCACTCATAGAATGGGCACAGGAAAACAAAGCTGCTTCTCCAAGAAAGACGTAGCACAGACTATGCATGAAAGAATTTTAGAACTGGACAGAATCATGAGATGACCTAATGCAAGCCTTTTATTTCACAGATGGAAGAATCATGGTATGTTGTTAAGTGACTCACATAAGATTATGCAATTAGTGATGGCGAAATGAAATCCTCAGTCTCCTGCCCATGTGTTCTCTCCACAATGCCACGATGCCTCCTTTTCACCCCATCTTATTTGCTGCTTATTTTCCCTTCCTTCCCGTGTATATAATTTTCTTATTTTACTAAGGCTTGATGTGCTGTCTCAGGATTCTCAAATTTTGGATTATGTAAGACATAGACTCAATAATCTATATTACTGCAAATTTAGGAAAACAATCTTAGAGTATGATGTATGGTAATTCAGGGTTAAGTAGAAAACAACACAAGAAGTTTGCCATTTCTCTTGTTAAATTTTGGGTTTTATTTTAAATAGAGAAGAAAGATATTGTAAATGTGTACTTTAGGTATACAGAGGCACTTTGGCTTCAATCTCTAAATTATGGGGGTTCTGCATAAACCATCCAACATTAAAACATCCAGGGAACATCCC
The DNA here is from genome assembly GCF_009828535.3 of Hylobates moloch. Taxonomy (NCBI): domain Eukaryota; kingdom Metazoa; phylum Chordata; class Mammalia; order Primates; family Hylobatidae; genus Hylobates; species Hylobates moloch. The sequence goes on along the minus strand of NW_026652278.1, from coordinate 70,310,879 downwards.
CTGCAAAACTCTTAGATTATCTCCTACCATATCCAGCTTATAAAGTAATTGGGAAAGTAGACCTTCCATTTCTCATGGAAATTAAAGTTCTTAAAGACTCTTTACTGCTCTCTGTAACAGAACCGACAAGCTGCCCCCTCAGACTGGGTAGGCCATGGCCATCCCATGGCAACAGGAGGAGAAACACTTCATTACCTCAGCCTGCAATCCTGCAATGCTGTGCAAACCCTACCTTCTCCCTCAACATCCAGAAACAGGTTTTCAGAAAGATTCTGCTTCTTGGCCCCCAGGGAGAATAACACACGACCAGGTCTGGGGAAAATAACCTCTTTCCTGTTTAAAAGTTAAAAATTAAATCCATCCTGGAGAAACACTCTACAACTAAGAAACAATTCTGGGACACCACTACAGAATGTAACAAGTGAAAGAAGTTCTCTGCAGGTCTAACTTAATTTGAACATGGTAAATTGTGAACCTTCTTTTTATTCACATCATGGTTAAGATGGAGAACAGCTGGCTACCTTGTCACACAAAACCACTCCTGGTACACCTGAGGAATATCCTTCAAACTTCTCTTCTTTAGGCAAATAATGCCAACCCCATAAAGCTCTTCAGACACATCATCTCACCGATCATTGTTACCGCTATGGTTCCTCTGGACTTTTGCCAAATCTACATCCTTCTTAAACTCAGTAGTCCATATGGCATGACAGGGCTGGGTGTTAATTGAAGAACAGCTTAACTGTTTGGACATGTTATGCATCTATTACACAATTGTCAATCTTGCAATGTTTGCTGTAGGACTATATCTTTGGGGAAATTAATGCCAAATGAAAATTTGCCCTAATCTGTTTTTCTTTTTAACTCTCTTAGGGCACTTTCTGATGATTTGTTAATCTGCTTCACTTTATTCTACAAGCTCAAGTCACATAACCAAAATCAACAACTAAGACTCAGGATAGGAGTAAATGGTTATTGACTGAGATATGTGTCCTCTTTTAGATACTTATCCTTTGTATCTACAACAATCACTCATAAACATGACTGTTAATATGACTATAGTAACCAAGAACACACAAACATGGAAGTGATATTCAACAACTCATTATTCTCATATGTTCAAATTCCACTTTTAATTTTTTATGCTTTTACTAAATACTTACTCTATTTTTATAGTAAAACCTTATTAAATCACCTAACACATTTGGAAATTTTGAAAGGGCTGAAGTTGAATTCTGTCTGATTTCTGATGGAAATCCTAACCAGGCTCATGACAGGTGCTTCATAAATTACATGTTGACTAAATAAACAAATAATGGTGCATTACAAAATCCTTCTCAATTCTTCACTCTCCTGCTCCTAGGCCCTCTGCCTTGTGAGTTTGTACTTCCTACCACCAGAGTATCCATCCCTAACCCACTGATGATGATCTTGGCCACGAGATTTCATTCGGCCCTGGAATGTAGACTGAAATGACAATGGGCTGGCTGAGTCTAGGCCTTCCTTGAGGTCTCGCATATTTCCGCTGCCCCTCTCCAAGTCTCTGACCTGAACTGAGAACAACTTGCCTGGAAAGCCCATTGGTTCCAGACAAAATAGAAACACCCAGAAGAGAATAGCTCAACCAACCCACAGACCTGCAGGATGAAGCACCATCTCCACAGCCAATCCACAAACTGTGAGCATGATAATAATTGCTGATCGAGTGCCACTAGGTGTTGGGGCATTTTGTCAAGCAGCATCATGGTGGCAACAATTGATAGATAGTAAATGGTGCAAAGAAGATTGAAGGATCATGTCTGAGCCCCTTGAGAAAAATCAGTATCCATTTATACAGGAAAAAATGAACAGCAGACTACAAAGCACTCTTATAAGCTCACTTAATTCATCCACTAGGAAGCTTTCCTTCCTCACTAGCTGGAGACTACATTTTGAGGCAATAAAACACTTTAAAAATCTAAAAATAATCATAATTAATGTTATGTCCGATAAGTAGGGCAAATGTTGGTGCAAAATGGCTGAACTAATGAACTACTCGGTGGTCAGAAAACACATGCTACAGACTATATGATGAACAAAGAATATTTCCATCATCCCCATCAGAGGACTTGTCAGCAGGGGCCCAATTTTCATGAACACTCTACCCTCTGCTGGTTCTGAAGATGAACACATGTGCTCTGTTTGAAAGGGGAGGAAGGCAGCAACCGCAGCTTGCTTATGCAGGGACATTAATGAGGTAGCTGAAGTCATCTGGTGAGGTTAACCACATGGGGCATCTACAGCCACTCATCACCCTCCTTGCCTCCTGGCCCACAGATGTCACACCAAGAGGACATTGAAGGACAGCATCCCCAGAAGAGACCAACTGCAGCAGGAAATTCTCTTCCCAAAGCTCCTTGCTGTGCCACCAAGGTGGCCTCTGCAGCATGGCAATAAGGGCTGTGCCATTAAAGGCAAGCTTCCGTTTTATGTGCTCAAGCCTTCTGCGGCAGGATCCCACCATTCCCCAGGAAGCCTGATTTACCATCCCATCGCCCTATTTTTATAGGGCTTGACTCTGCAAATGGAGCTGATGGAGACCTCAACCGCGAGTCACTGAGTCCTCAGGTATGACTGCAGATTTACAATGCCTGCTGAAGTCATTCTGTCACACTCACGTCTTCTCAACGTGCCCCTGAGGGGGACTCCCCAAGGCTTCAGCTGAGCTCCGCTAGCCCTCTTCCAACCCCCTGCCCCAAAATATTTTCCTCCTCTGAGCCTAATTTCCCTTAGCCCAGACCTCACAATCCAGGAAGCCCTGTAAGGATCTGAGGGCTACTGGTGGGGACATGGCAGTCACATGCAGGAAAGCTTATTTGAGGGGTGGCTGGTGAGATATTATGGGGAGAGAGAAAGGGGATGGGAAAAGAGAGAAAAGAAAAAGTGAGTCTGAGTCATGTTGGTGAGATTTTTCACAGCTAATCACACACAAGACTGATTCACTGCTCACTTTGCTCTGCTCCCTCATTTTTCATATCATACTTTTCACTGCCCCATCAGCCTGTTCCACCAAGGTCAAATGAAGGGAATGATAGCTTGCACACCACACTGAGATTTATTATAAACGGAGTCACTCACCTTTTATGTGGAGTAAATGGGCTCCTGAAATTACCATTTGTGAAGATGGACCTGAGCAAAAGAGACACATGAGAAGTAGGCAGGGAGGAGGGCCCTCCCAAGTGGCACCATCGAACCCCCATGGTCTCCTTTCCCATGCACAGAATGGAAGCTGAGGCCACCCACTAGCTTGAACCGAAAGGTATGCAACACTTTTAATCAATGTCAGAATTGTAGTTCCCTGTTTGTCTTATTGAACACAGAGTGTTGAAGAGAGTCTTGCAGGCAAGGAAACATTTGAGCAGATCTTAATTCAAATGCATTAGACAAAAAGCATTGTCTGAGATTTTTCTACCCTTTAGGATGCTTTAGATTGCAAGTAACAGAATAACCAACTAAGGGTGGCATAAACATCAAGGGTTTATTATATAGCAACACAAGAAGTCCAAAGATAAAAGGTTTCCAAGGTTAATTCGCCAGCTCATGATATCACCAAGGACCTAAGTGCCATCCTCAATTCAAAATCTCTCCTCAGGGGACACAGAATTACGAAAGATGTCAGTCACTTAACATTTCTAAGCTTTAGTATCCTCATCTATGGGAGGAATGGAGGAAGACTACATCAATTGTGTAGCAGTAGAGCTTACTTCAAAAGAAAAGAAGAAAGGAAACTCATGTGCAACCCTAAAAGTGGAGCTGCTCTGGTTGTAGCAGGTACTTATCCCTAACAGTGGGTCCTGAGGCTCCTTCACCACTGGAAGGCTGCATCTTCCAGGATGCCTCTTCTAGCACTGATAGATTCTAACATTTGTGATTCTAAAGTAGATGATTGTGATACTGATGTTATTAACAATATTGAAAGACTGTAATGATTTAATGAACAATTTACATTCTCTAAACTACTCATATGGAGCAGACATTGGTCTTCCAAAACCCAGATAAATCAACTGCTTATAATTCAAGAAGAGAGAAAAGAGGAGGGAGGGCGGGAGGGAAAAGGGAGGGAAGAGGAAGCGAAAAAGGGAAGGAATGAGAGACAGATAATTTAACTCTCATTAATTTAAAAAACTACAATAAAATATTATGAATTACCAATTAGATCAAAGTTCCTCACAGTTATATTTATATAGGTAAAAAAAATTAAATAGCCTAAATGCCCAAAAATTTAAGACTGGCAAAGAAAACTTGGCTAAATACTGTGCGTCTCTATTAAATACCATGTTTCAGAAGAATTATTAATGACATGAGAATATGCTCAAAATACATATTGATATGTGCAAGTACATACTGCAAAGTAAGATTATAGAATTATCCTAGTTTTCTAAAATGTCATGTATATATGTATTTTAAAAAAAAAAAGGCAGTTAAGATTTACAACAAAATGGTAGTGGTGGGACCTTCTGGTGGGAATACAGATTTTTTTTATTCAGAATTTTTTGATCTTTGCAAACTTTCTACAGTGAACATATATTGTGTTTATAATAAGGAAAACTGATTGAAATAAATTGAGAGGTATAAAACAAAACTGTTACAAATTTTCTTTTGTTTATTACCATCCAACTTAAAGACTGAAAATTCCAAGATATTTGGAGGGATGCACCAGTAAGATCCATATTGACCGTAAGAGAATACACAAGGGGAATGGTAGGCTGCCCGCACGTACCGCAGCCCCTCACTGTCTCAGCACTACTGAGGAATTGGGCTCCTGCACTTGGAGACCAGCCTCTGTGAAACACAGGTGTAGTGAATCATGAGATACACTGACAAATGGGATGTGAATATCATGGAAGCTACAAAACTCCCTGTAAAGGCAAAAAGAAACCAGTTCCCCTTGACCTGTCTCCACGTATCAGGACTCTATGTGTGAGAAGAGTTATCACTCTTTCTTCAAAGATTTCCAGGAAGGAAGGAAGGGAGGGAGGGAGGGAGGGAGGGAAAGAAGTAGGAAGGGAGCAAAAGAAAAGGGAGAAAGGGAAGGAGGGATGGAAAATTTAACCCTCATAATTTAAAAAATAATAATCAAATTATTATTAATTGCCAATTAGATCAAAGTTTCTCACAGTTACATTTATATAGGAAAAAAATTTACGTAATCTAAATGCCCAACAGCATAAGACTGACAAAGAAAATCTGGGAGACTGCCACCACCTGGGGAATGGGGATACCCCAAGTTTCCATACTACAAAAAGAACCAGAAATCTATGTGATCTTTTCCATTGAGCTGTATTTCTGGGCCATGTGTGAGCCAGCTTTAGTAAACTTAATTCTACCACTTGTCAAAATTTTCAACCTTTGAAAAATTACTCAATACCAGGATTAATATACAATATAATATCCAAGCGGTTAGCCAGCTCTGAACTCTATCATCCCCAAATGACGCTGGATGTGTACAGGAGGTAGCATGGCTTCCAGGCTGCCACAGCCTTTCATCTGCACAAGGAATGTGGGTGTGAGCACGAGGAAAAATCTACTTTTGAACATCGTCAGAGTGATAGATAATCTATGCCATATCTGAAAATATGTCTCATGGAGTTCCATGCAATAGATAACTTATTAATTTCTTTTTTTAACTCCCATTCATCATTTCTAGCAAGTCCACAGCCCTTCTCCCAAGACCTTGGCTTTAATTGTGAAGGCAGCTGTTCATGCATTCTGGGGGCCTTCTAGGGCTGAAATTTCTTAGAACTCTGTTCCTACCTCAGATAACAAGTCTTTGTTTGGAGGGAGACTTTATGGAGGAGAGAAATAAGTGGCGCAAGAAAAATACCTGCCTCAAAACCAGGTATGTGGACGTGTAAACCAGCAACCTTTAAGAAAAAAAAAAAAAAATGTTGTTGTGATATAGAGCAAAACAATTCAGGGACTCTTCCTCTTGCCAGGACATTTATTTGGGGAGAGAGGACAGGGAGAGAGATTGGACAGAAGGGAGAGACAGGGAGGGAGGAGGAAAGGGACAAACCTTATTCTGGGGTGGAAAGTGGATTAAGGAAGTACTAGATCCATCAGCATCAATCCTAAAATACAAAGTTTCCTTCACTGTATTCCCAAAGGAAAAGAAGACGCTCAAGCTTTATAAGATTCTAGGTTTCTCGAAGGTACTAAAAAGTTTGTGGCTCATTTTGAAACGACCACACTTAAGCTTAAATGGTACTAACCTGGGATAAGTTCCCTATTCATTTTTCAAACAATTCTTGTGTTGTTTTGTTTTGTTTTGTATTTTTACATTTCTATTTTGGAATTTTAAAAACACTAATTCTTATTCAAGACCTTTGAATCAACTGGTCTCAGGAAATTGCATTCCTTACTCGTATAGGGAAACAAAATCTTAAATATAAAATATACATTTAAATGTGGCATTCAGTTACAATAATTTATCTTCTGTTGTTTTGTGCAATCGGCGATTGCATTAATTTTAACAAATCTCTCATAGCTTTTCAACCACAGACTCTTATTTTCTGAAATACCATTCTGTAAATAATAAACCTATTGTAAAATATGCAATACTGTACATTAAAGATCCACCTTTTCTTTCTCTCCCAATTAATTCTTTCTTTGCCTAATGTAACATATTTGGGGTTTGGGTTAGAACACATCTCCTACCTTAAAGTAAAATGTTACAGATTAAATACTGAGTCACTTGGTAATATGCACAGCCCAGGTAAAGGTAGAAAGCCACTAACTTTTTCCTGCACAAAAGAAGTGTGCATTACTATCACTACCCCATGCCTCCCTAAAGCAACAATAGACCCCTTTCCAGAAACATCATTTTCAAAAGGAGCAAGTAAATATTATTATTTGCTATACCAAGGCAACAATAACTGATTAAGGTAAATTTAGTGAAAACATTAAAATAATGGCAGGGGAAGGAACCGTATTCTGCAGAAACCCTGTGTGAACTTATTGGAAATAATCAGCCGCTCAGTTTGAATTAAATGAGTGTGAGTAAATGTAGTTGGGGGGCTGGGTGGGGGGAGCTGAAAAAGAAAGCCTGGCAGACCCTGGCTGGAATCTGCAAGCTTCCCTCTGCCACGGCTGATAGGAAAATCTGCAAAGATGCAAACGGTCCTTGGGTGTTCAGTTAGCAGTAAGTAAATTGCTGTGGGAGCTGAGGGCGGGCATACTTTAGCAGGCAATTCCTCTCTGTCTTTCATTCTGTTTGTCTGTGTTAAATTCCCCCTCTGCCCTCATCCGTTCTCACATCCAGTTCCCTGCTTTGTCCATCCATCAATCCCCTCACTTTGTCAGTGCTGACTTCATCCCGGCTCTCACAATCACATTGCAGCCATCCCGAGGCCACGAGGGACCTTACACCACCCCCGCACCGCCCCCACCGGCCCGCTGCCACCTCCCTGCTTCCGGATCCGCGATCTGCTGATGGAGGGCCCAGCCGGCCACTTGTCGTTTTCTATTGCACAGACCAGCAAAAACACTAATACTCAACCTGATTCCTATCGTCCTGCTTTTCACCTTTCCTATCAAGGGGAATGGAAGAGAGAAAGACGCACGGAGGGAGAAACAAGGGGGGTGGGGAGGGATGGGGTAGGGATAATGGAGTGAGATGTTTGCTGAATTTTCTAAAACAATTTGCACACCAGTCAGGTGGAGGCTCAATCCAACTTCCCATACCACACATCAATAGAAATCACAGGGAGAAAATGTAGCACTAATTAAGGGTTGATAAGCTGTAGTCAAGTGCAGTTTATGGGACAAAGCGGCAGACTACCAGGCCTGTGCAAGCTGAACTCCGTAGGGCACTTTCATCGCCAGCTGAGGATGAAAATTTTTCAAGTTTTATATATATATGGATATATATAACATATATACGTGTGTGTGCGTGTGTGTGTGTGTGTGTGTGTGTTTTACCTTCAAAATCAAACAGGCTGGGAGAAAAATACTACATGATCATTTTTATTCAAAAGATCATTTGCAAAACATTTCATGGCGTGGGGGGAGGCTTATTAAAGAGTAAAAAATAGTTACCTAGCAACAAAACTATTTTAAAACAATCTTCAGTGTTTTGCCTCAGTATGTGCTTGTAATTCAAAGGTGTATTATTTGAGCACCCACCAAACTCATAAAATATTTCTTTTCTTTTCTGAATTTTAAACTTCTCTTTTCTTACCCCCTATTCGCAATAAGCTATGATTAGGATGATAAAAACTTTCAATGCTATACATTTCTTTAAATTTTACTCTTGGAGTGGAAAAAATGTTTTTAAAATATGAGCAATAAAATTAGTAAAACTATTTACACAACTATGATTAAAATGACTATGCTTTAAAGGAGCTCAGTGGGGTAGGTTCTTCTATACAAGGTTCCAAAAAAACAGGGAATTGTAACTAGTGATAATTATAACTAGCATTTGAGAGGTACCTGCAAGGCATTTTCATGTATGTGACTTGATCCTTGAACAGTTCTCTAGGCATTAGTACCTGCTGTTTTGCAACCAAGAAAGCTGAGGCCCAGCAATTCAGGAACTTGCCCCTAAACCACACCACTGCTAAGTAAAGGCATCGGGATTTAAAAGTAGCCATTAGGATTCCAACTCCTTGTCCAACAGATGGGCACATCCCATCACCTCTCCCAAAAGCTTCTTTCTAATTTAAGAAAGAAGCCTGAAAGATCCACTGGGATTAAAAATGACTAAACTGAATCAGTCTCTTGATCCAAAGGATGACCACCAAACATTGAGATTGATGTTTTAATACATCATTCCAAATTCTTATTTCGGGAGACTATTCACTTTTTTATTGAATAAAACACTGTGAGACCACCTTCGCAAACAAACCAAGAGAACTTTCCAGAAGGCTTTGAGAAATGATAGTGGAATAAATGTGTTGCCTTTCAAGGCAATGACTTTGAAGGGCTAAGCATTCACTCAGATGTTTAAGTTTTGGTGTCTCTATTCAGAAATCAATCACAGTGTCCTGTGGCCACACCTTGCATCACTGCAAATTTGAGAGGCAAACTGCGAATGACTAAGCCAGGCAGGTTCACTCACAGGATAAAAAGAAAAGAAGAGAATTGGGAGCATGCAGACCTCCCTGCGTTTCAGTCTTCACACCACTCCGTGGCCACACATTTAACCCAGAACCTGCAGCCACAGCTCACTTTTCATTCCTTTTGTTTCTCGAACCCACATGCCCAGATGGGCTCTGGTTGTGACAGAAGAGACCAGGGGAAGGGGGGAAAAAAGGCAGCAGCAAAAAGTCTCCTCTACTGTGCTTCTATACACATCAGACATCTCTAATTAGACAGCAACAAAATTTTATTAATAGGATGGACATTATAGAATGAGCTTGTTATAAATGGGCCCTGTCAGGGCCTTATTCAGCTACCAAATGAGTATTCTCAGTTCAGTGCTCTCATCTGAAGCATCACGCCTAGTTCTGGATAACAAATGATTGCTATTAACCGTATTGTTAGTAATGATGGCTGAAAACAAACAAAAACCCATAAATAACAGTCTACAGAAAAATTAACCCATAAACTTGATAGATATCCAGCTGAGAAATAATAAATGACACTTTGGGGCCTGCTGGGAGAAGCTAGTGGTTTTTGTTTTCCTCTCTGTCATTAACACATTTTCTGTGCTAAAAATTAGATTCTGATATATAATTATCAACGCTCCCAGATATTAATTCTGCTATTGCTCCCTCGGTTTCTCTTCTGGCTGGGCTATAATGTTATTCACAGATTACTCTGAGAAAACACATCAAACACTTAACAGCAGAGGTCAAAGTGACAAGCAGCTTCTGCTGACAACACCAACCTGCACCGTCTTTTTTACCAGGGATACAAGACAAATTTCTCATATTAATTAACTAGGGTTCCCTTCCAGCCACAACAGGCCTATACAATGTGATACGAGCTAAGCAAATTCCCTACTTCTCTAATGAAGGCTGCCAAGGGAGGTGAGGAGCAGCAAAATTATCTTGCATCTATAGCACTCAAATCCATATTCTTTAATGCCTTTCAGGGAGGAGACAGGGTTCAAAAGAATTTTCCAACTGCAGAGCATCTCTTACCTTGAGCCCCTTTCTCTTAAAGGGCCCAGTGGAAGGGCAAGGACATACACACACAATTAAGCATGTGAGCAAGAGACGTTCTCCAAAAGGAGCTGGAAGTTCAGCCACAGAACCTGCATTAGCACTGCCACTGAGAAGGACCTTGGCTTCCCAAATATCATGACTTCTGCACGATTAATTGACCTTGACTGGAATATGATCTCACCTGCCAATGGCTTATATTTGTCAGAAACCACTAAGAGATATGAAATGCACGAGGTTCCTCGATGGATGGACTCATGTCCTATAAGCAGAGGAAGACACACACACACACACACATGCACACACACAGACACACACACATGCACACACAGACACACACACAGGCACACATACACATGCACACACACACAGACACACACACATGCACACACGTGCACACATCATACCCTCATGCAAAAATGTGAAGTCCTCATCACCAGTGTTAGCATCATCTTTGCAATCTAGTCTATAAATTTATTTTCCCGTTGTCTCTCTGAAAATTTAATTTCACAGAAAATAACAGGGGAAAATCTTTTTTTAAATAAAAAAATTAAGGTGCTCAGTTTTGAAAACACATAACATAGAATTGTTATGTTCCATTAAAAGTAAGATCATGAAATTTGAGACAAAAGATGAAGATGAGAGTGGGGCGGGGGAATCCATGCAAATAGGACAATGCAAATAAGTGAAGAAATAAGCAGGTATGGGATCCATTTCCCAAGCCTGTCCTTCTGCCAGGAAAAAAGAGGCAGCAACTTCCTATTCCTATGCAAATGCCTTCAAACACAAGTTCTTTTACCAGTTAGGAAAAACAAAAGCAAAAGCACGAAAATTCTTCAAAATGAGGCCATATGGTCAAGCCTCGCAAACACAGAGCAGGTGAAAATAAAGAATGCTGAGAGCTGCTGCTATGGGAAAAGCAGACGAAACTGGGTGGGGCGTTTTGACCACTAATTTAGAAACCCTTGCTCGTTCCAAAGTTTCAGGATGTTCCTTTTTCCCTTTCAAGCTCCATCAAGGCCCTGGGTGACTGATCATCTAAATAACATTTTTGAGGTGGGATTTTTTTTTTAATTGAGCCAATGATCTCCTATCTCCTGTGCCTTGTTGCTAACCCCACGCCTCATCCCAGGGATCACATTGCCTTGATGACAAGAGCCTAAACTGCAAATCCCACACCTCCCATGCACTCCATTTTCTCAGTATCTGGCATTGCGATATTAAATAACTATAAAACTAGAAAGCCAAAATAACTAAATCACCTGGCAGCCAATTTCTGAGAGTTAAACCACAAACCCGGAAAATGGTGGAGTGTGTTGAAATAATGTAAAGGAAACCCATAAATTCAAACTTTATGTTCTGTAAAGAACAAATATGAAAAAGGCATCAAAATAATGAAAGATTGTTTATGTATTCTGGCATGAAATGGGAATGTGTTATGAGAGAGAGAGCAGTGGCGGAGACAGATCGACGAAGCTGACAGTGTGGTATTCATCCTGCGTGGTGGAGCAGACGCCCCGCTAGTGGCAGCAGACAGCGCAATAAATCAAGGGCTCTCGAAGCTGTACCTACAGCTTATTACATCCAAGATGACAAATAAATAATAATCCCTGTCAGAGCGGCCCTTTGCTCAAGGATTGAGCCTGAAACCTTTGGCTCATCACTCCTCATCTTAAGTGAAAACACTAGAACTAGGGAATTGGAGGCCACGGTTTGCTAAGCTCATGAAACACAAAACAAGCAGGACCCAGGAACTAGGACTGAACAAGAAAGGTCAAGAAGTAAGGAAGGATAAACATTTAAATAATCCTGACCAAGAGGCAGCAAAGCGGCCAAATGAATGTGGGTTAATATGTCCTAATCATCAGGGGGAGGCAAAAATGCCCCAGTCCTTGTCCCCACCTCTAACAGGGAAAAATACCAGGCTGAGGTTTAAACACAGTACTGGCAGGAAAGGGGCAGGGCCATAGAGACACAAGGACCCAAACAACATGGCCACCACCCTCCAAACCCCTTACAGCCCTGTCCGCCTTCCCATTTTATTTAAGACCCAAATCAGTGGTAGAAAACCATCCTCCCCATGTGGGAATTCCAGCTCTCTCGCAGCCTCAAAGGGGAGAAGACACTGCAGACCAGGCCCAGGCAAGATGAAGGCTGAGTCACAAAGCCCTCCCTGGGTCTCCCTGCTCAGCATCCTTGGTCACCGGCTTTCGTTTGCATTTTCTAACTGGCTCTTCCCTGTGGGGATGATGGGAATCCTCGCTTCTAAATCTGCCTGTCATCCATGGGTGTTATGACCTTGGATTGGTCCCTTAACTTTGAGCATCGCCCTTTTCATTGCTCCTTGCTGGTCAGGTGGAGGGTTTCTGCAAGGGCCCTGGATGATTCTTTCAGAGCAGCCTTCAGTTTCTGTGGGCCCCACACTTACAGTGGTTCCCAAATTGGCTTTCCAAAAGCAAGGCCATTCTCTTTTCTCCCCATCTGACACATCTTAGTTCCTCCACTGCCTCTTGGAAAACAGAGAGGGAAATAGTAAAATCCGATGGGGCCAAAGCGGTCTGGATGCCAGCTCCTCCAGAAGTATACACACACAAACACGCCATCCTAACATAGCCTGAACATCCTGCCTACTGCCTTTCAGCCAGCCTACTGCAAATCTCCAACGCCCCAAGGCACTAAAGCAAAACTATGTATTGTGACTTGAGAGAATTGCATAAAGATGGGTATGCAGAAGGGAACAGCAATCACTACAAAAGCCTAAGTTCCAGTGGTCAGAATAAGAGTTTCTAATATTACAAAGGGGAAATGGCCACCATCTAATGCTTATCCAAGAGTATACTGAGGTCCTCACCACCACTTCATCTATCTACATGTCTTTAGACAAAGGGTGCATGGCAGGGTGGACCTGAGTTCAAATTCTGACTCCATAAAAGCTGGATGGCCTCATGTAGGTCACTCAAACTCACTGAGTTTCAGTTTCCTCATCTGAAAAAAACAAAAAAGTGGTACCAATAATTCCCAAAGTATAGGATTGTCTCGTGATTTAAATGAGGTTGCATGCTTGATGATCCCTAACATACTCTGCAAGCTCAGCAGATGCCAATCCTCATTCTATTCATTGCTCACCACATCCAGTTTGCTTTTTCCTGAATTCTATTACCTACTAAAGCAGAATTTTAAGTGAATAGTATCATCCACATGACTTTTGATCCTCATAGGGCCTCAAATGTCCAAAATTCTCTATAGGAATACAAGCTTCTTATGAAAATCATTTGACCCTGGAGTAACTACACAGCCCAAAACTTGGGAGAAACTTATCTAAGACTTAAAATCTTGGGAACTACACAAGTAATGCAAAATAATCGTGTCTCATCAGCCCAATATTTCTATACCTGGGATTATATTTATAAGGAAAAATACAAAATGTGGAAAACGTATATGCAATACATGAAGACATACATTATACTGCTAAAATGGCAAAAAAAATTATGTGAGAAAACTATATAGTCCATAGTGGGGTTTTAAAATATGTTTAAAATTGTTTTTAAAAGGAATGGAATCCTTGTTTGATAGAATAGTATGCAGTCTTCAAAAATGATAATAAAGACAGTGAAGCAACATGGCAAAAAGTATATGATCTCCTGTCAGGTGAAAAAGGACACAAAATTGACACTTGGCTGTCATTTTACGTATACAGCGTTATGCCTGCAGAAAAAGGTATAGACACAAATAATAAAAGTTGTGATAATGCGGCAAGATTAAAGACCACTGTTGTTATTCTTTCATTTCTCTCTCAAACTTTCTGTGGTTACGTTTCACAGAGCTTTTGTAATTTAAAAAATGATTTTTAAAAATGTAAAAGTAAAGAAGCTAAATGAATTAAAAAATAGAAAACTGGGAGCAAAACCCATAGCCACCAGGGTTTCCCAGGCTCCCACTGCCTCTTGGCTTTCAAGACAGCACAGTAGGGACGCTTTGTGAGATGGGGGGAAAGGATGGAATAAGAGCCATTTTGAAATGTTGCTCTCCTGCACTCTCCCATCCTCCTTTTCCAGTCATTCTCCCACACGTCACCACCTACTCATCATCATCGCTCATGCACAGCTCTAGCCTTGACTCTGCCATCATTTGGCCCCTCCTCCAAAATTTCTAGGTAACTCTCCCACTTCTAATGACAAAACTCCAGTTTCTCCTTTCTCCAGTCTGAGGGTTCAGAGCCTCTCCTGTCCACTTTATAAGGTCCTGCCTGCTTCCACCCATTTAATGTTCCAAAGACCAATTTAAAAAGTGAGCCATTGAGGACAGCTGGAGATGAGATTTTAAAATTGGAGAAAGGCTTCTCCTGTAATTACCCTAAGCTCTGAGCCCTTTCCTTGCCCAACTGCCCAGAGTTAGACTTCCCATCCTCGCGTCTCCCTCCCCTCTTATTCTCTGAATTTCGTGGGGGAAACCCTCAAACAAAATTAGTAACTCAACTTTCTTGATAAATATCTCAGCTCAACACCATTGCTGATACTTTGAAGACTGGGGTTTTGTTACCAGAAGACATCTGGGAGCCTTGAGCTTTTATGAAAGCAAGGAAAAGAGAAAATAACACAGTGTGTCTTGTTCCACACTAAATGCTTCAATAGATACTTTAACTCTTTAGCAATAACAACAACAAATTCATAAGCCAATCACTCTTTCCCCATCCCACTCCCAGCCCCCAATAGTTCACCTTCCATCATCTAGGTAAAGACATTCTCTTTAAGACTCATATTCACACCGTTTAGTTGCAGAAACCCTCTACTTGTGGCAGTTTGAATTTAAGGTCTTAATTTATTCTCTGTGTATTCCCCTTTCCCTCTCCTCTCTCACTGTTCCCTTAGAGGCAATCTAACCCAATAAACCAGTTCAGTTTACAGATGGGAAAACAGAAGTGCAGAAAGGTAAGACATGACACAATTCATGGCAGGGCTGAGTCCTGGACCCACCTGGCTCGGGCTACTCATCTTTCCACTGCACCAGGCTGGCTCCAGCTACTGGTTTCCATGCAGTAGAAAAGAAAAGGTAACACCTTCCCAATACCTCACAGAAAGGTGTGAAAGATGATCCCATATGGCCAACATGAGACCAAGACTCTATCACTAACCCTGAAAAAGAACTAGCTTCCTAAACTGAGGGTCACCTCAAGGCCAACAAATAGTCACCAGGAACCTTTTTTGAGGAGTGGGGAGATGGAGAATGGTCCTGCACCATGACAAATTCTTAAAGCATGCCATTTCCAAGACTAACTTTTAAAACTCATCATTTGAGGTATGTTTGGGTTCACTGGCTTACAATGGATTAACAAAAGCTATGAGTACAAAATAATAATGCAATCATTTAATACAATAATATGATCACTACATAAAGGACTTTGAAAAAATATAAACATGACAATTCTGCTAATATATATGATGTTCATTTGCAACAATACAAGAAAGCTGAAAGGTGGTTATTGTTGAACTGAAAAAGTCCCAGAATCCCACTAATAATGTGAGACAATAATGCATATTTCAGGTATACACTATAACTGACTTCAATTATTATGGATGTACTTCATACTTAATTACCTTTCTAAAATATGTCAGAGTATTTTGTCATAAACTCTGCAGAGTCTGCTGTACCTCTACTAAATACTGCTCTGAAATGCAAACCCTTTGCTAATGTTTTTATTTGAATAACTTATTACCCAATATAGCAAGCATCAACACATTTTATAGAACCAAAACTTGGCTCTCTGAAATTCCTCCTACCCTAATGCCAGTCACTGTTGGGAGCATTTAGTTATAAAATGTCTTTCAATAAAAGTAAAAGCTCCCAAAACAACAAAATGAAAAGACACAGCAGCTTAAATCAAGGAAAGTCAATTTCCACATGACGATCCTAAATATTTCATGGCCCTATTTTATTCTGACATTTGTAGATGACTAAAGTGTTACAAAGGAAATAAAATGCTGATTAAAGAGTTCACTGTCATAAAGGTTACTGAATTGTAAATGGCCCTTTCCATCTTCCTGTTAATAGGTACCCAGCTGTAAACATCATGAAGGATGTGACGGGAGGGCGGCTTCCCTCCTTTAGGAGCTGTATATACATTAATCACTGAATCACCAAGCCATGCTTAATTGCAAGCTGTATATCACACAAATCCACCGTAAGTAGAAGGAAACTCATTATTGCTGCTTCGTAACTACTGGGTACTTCTCATTTTAACCTCCTCACACCTGGGACACTTTGTTGCTTTACAACAGGAATGCAGAAAAGGTATTACACCACTAATTACAGCCCACACTGGCACCTCTGTCTCTGCTGCCTGGAAGAGAAAACGGAACTCTCTCAGATGGGCAGATCTGCAGTTATCCCTGGTTTCTGTCTCAGCTGCTAAGTGAGTTTTTATATGACGCTTGCCTCCCCCAATCCTACCCCTTCTCCCTTCTTCCTTCTTCCATTCCTGGGAAAAGCGTGTTGAAATCCATTACTCCTTGAGAGTTTACAGAACTGTTTAAATGATAAAGAAAAAAAAACTGCAGTATATTTTGCTTTGACAAAATTATTGATTTAAATCCCATACAATAACACAATACTATTTAAAGGTCAACCCAAGAAAAATGAGTTTACACCCGAACAGAGCCGAGCTTATCTATCATGAAAGTGTAATGATGTGTTTATTCCCTCACTAGGGTGTATATATTTTTCAGGAAGATATAACCATCTACTTGCAGGTGAAATCTGCTCTTAAATGGGAATTTTAGGAGATATTTACATTTCAGATGTTGGGGCTGATATCTGTAGTCCTGAGACCCATTTCTGCGCTTACTAGTCAGTTGAGTATTTATTTTCATCACCTCAAAATTCTTCTTCTCACTCCCAGGTCAAAAATCAGACACACACATGAAAACTATACCACAACTCACAAGGAATCTCTTAAGAAGCCTAAGGCTGCAAACCGAATGCGAAGGTTGCCACTGTAATTGCCTGTAACTCTTACATTTTTTATTTGTTTTTACATTTCAAAAATATGGCAATAAAAATAATCTATTTGTTATTTCTAGAAATATGTCATTAATGAATCTGAATATTTGTGGGTTTTTTTCCCTTTCCAAAGGCCAACTGACGTATGATCTATCCCATGAACACCACCACCCTTCCACAGTTGGCCTCAGTACTCAGACCTGGGCTTCACTGAATAGGGTAAAGGGGATGACAGAGTGAAGAAATGAGACCCAATACCTGCATCTAGGTCTTTAGTGGGCCCCTAAAGTCTTGGTCCACAGCCGCTCTGATGAGCTCACTTCAATCAACATGTATTAGGTGCCAGCTACTATGCTAAGTTGTAGGGGTACAAATCACACAGTACTTTCTCTCTTGAAAAGCTTCATCTATCCAGTTGGCAAATATTGACTGAGCACTTATCATGTGCCTGGGTAATGTGCAGTGACCTCTGAGAGATGATGGTCTGCAGGGCCAACAGAGACTGAATATATAATTACAAGTTAAATGACTGTGACGAGAGTAGACATTCAAGATGCTCTGGGAGCACATCGCAAGGAAAGCCAAACTAGTCAACAGGGTGCAGGAGTGCCTTCTGGAAGAAGTCACGTTTAAACTGAGACTTGAAAAATGCAAAGGTGTTAGCTAGGTGAAGATTGAGGAGGTGGGAGGTGCAAACAGTGGGAATGGCATGTGCAAGGGCCCAGCAGTAAGAGCCGTCTGCAGAGAAAAATGAGAGAAACATGGGATTCGGCTGAAGCATTAGGAGGGAGGAGAAAGATAAAATACTGCAAATAATGGGAAGCGATTAGAATCTAAGGGAGATTGTTGGGAGGTTGTAGCCTGGGAGTGACATGACAGTATAGAAAATGGATCAGAAACAGACAAATGTTATTAAGGGAATTCCCCTCCTAGGAGGCTATTAGAGTGGCCAGAGCAATGAAACAGAACCCACTACTCCATCATCACCACTGCACAAGAAGATTTCCAGAAACTGGCCTTTGTTCTTCTGTTTTAAAGACTGAGCTGACTCAGCTCATGATTCAGCTAGTGGGGTCTGCTCCCCTGTTTACAGGTGCTGTTTGGCTAAAGATTATCACTGCTCAGAAACTCTTATTACCTCCCTTCAGCACCCACCGACCCACTGGCTATTTTCCTGTCATTATTAGATCTGTCAAAAGATGAGTGCATTATTAGATCTATCAAAAAGAGAGAGCGCTTCCAAATCCAGGTAGTTTATTGCTAACACTTGGAGTGAAAGCTGCTTTTGCGTCTTGAATCAGAAAGGAGAGTGAAGCTATTGGCTAAAATCAGGCTTGAGGGTTGTTGAAATTTAATTTATCTGAACATCTCCCTGTTCCCCAGGATCATAGGTGTGGGCATCTTTTTGTCCAAAACCAGTTAGTGTATGAATTTTATTTCTATTCCAATACTCCCTATAGGGAAGAGGAGTTGTTGCTCACAAATATTCTATTGTTGTATGGTTAGCAGATTCTCACAGCCTCTCGCATTCAGGCAAAAGCCTAAAGCTGCCTGCCACAAAAAAGCTGAGCACAGTCCCACAGCACAGCCCACCACAAAGGCCTTAGACTCCCTTCCCAACGCCACCCGCTACCTGACATCCAAGGCCAGCACAGTCACACTCAATGCAGGAGTTCTCTATCGCACTTTCTGCTCCCCACCCCACTCCAATGCTGAGGAGATGAGTTAGTCCAACAAGTTTGCCATTAAGTCTCACTTGGTACTCTTCAGTAAATTGTGAAACAGATGATTTGCATAGTTCTTCATTTAATGACTGCAAAGTGGAATGATCACATGCTTTGGAATTGAACACACCTGGGCCCACAGCTAAGCCCTACTATCAGCCATGCTTCCCTGGGCCTACTGCTTAACCTAGGACCCTGTTTTTTTCATTATCCATCCATCCATCCATTCACCCACCCACCCATCCATCCATCCAACGAATACATATTGGATGCCTTCCATGTTCCAGGAGTTTTCACATTTACCTCTCATCTTGGTAATAATCTCTTAGAGAAAGCTCTCCAAACTTGCTTGCTCATGTACCCCAACATGATGTTATTTATAAATTATATACACCGTTGTACCAATGTATATATAAAATATACACAACATATACATTTTAAGAATGAGAAAGGAAGGCTGAGGCAGGAAAATCGCGTGAACCCAGGAGGTGGAGCTTGCAGTGAGCCGAGATCGTGCCACTGCACTCCAGCCTAGGCGACAGAGCGAGACTCCGTCTCAAAAAAAAAAAAGAATGAGGAAGGAAATAAAGATTTTATAGGAAATTATATTTATTAATGATGCTAAAATTCTTTGCACTCAACAAATAATATATATACTGCTTTATATAATATATATTTTTTCATTAGACAGATGTCATATAATGATACTTCATTATTTTTTAAAA
Source organism: Hylobates moloch (assembly GCF_009828535.3). Classification (NCBI taxonomy): domain Eukaryota; kingdom Metazoa; phylum Chordata; class Mammalia; order Primates; family Hylobatidae; genus Hylobates; species Hylobates moloch. The sequence continues at coordinate 70,291,289 of NW_026652278.1, read as the reverse complement.
TATTGGTTTAATATTTGGTAAAAAAAAAACTCACACAAAGGTTTAATTCTAATTTCAGTTTAAAACTTGACTTTAATAAATGAATCATAGCTCAAAAAGTCACTTAGGTATATGTATTTGTTTCATATGGCTGCTGAAACAAATTATCCCAAACTTGGTAGCATTTTAAAAAAACAGAAATTTATTCTCTGATTCAGTTCTGAAGGCCAGAGTCTGAAATTAGTATCATGGGGCTGAAACCAAGGTGACAGCAAGGCCACACTCCCTCCAGAGGTTCTAGGAGAGAACACATTCCTTTTTCTTCCAGCATCTAGTGGTTGCCAGCATCTCTTGGCTTGTGGTAGACTCACTCCAATCTCTGCCTCCGTGGTCACAAATGCCTTTTCCTCTTCTGTCTGTACCAAATTTCCCTCTGCCTCACCATTAGGAGGACCCTGGGATTGTATCTGGGTCCCACCAGAATAATCCAAAATCTTTAACCTAATCACATCTGCAAAGACCCTTTTTCCATATAAGGTAACATTCACAGGTTCCAGGGATTGCGACAACATGCCTTTGGGGGTCCATAATTCAGTACCACAGTACATATGGAAGAAACCAATCAGTAGATGAGTGTATTAAATCAAGATACTCTTTTTCAGCCTCATTAACCAGTCACACTCAGATTATTGTTTAAATTCAATGGGTAAGTTTCCACATTCCTTGATGTCAATTAACCAAAATGTATGGCAATTTTATATTTTTAACAAATGAATTCAAAGCCCACTAAAACTCCTCTTTGGGCAGATTTTTTTAATGGCTATAAAATTCATTTTCCAAATTTAAAGTAAGCAGAGATAAGTGTTTTTATAGATAACACACCTAGATAGTTTTCAGCATTGAGCTCACATGATGATGAAAACCTTTCCAAACATCTGTTTTCAAAATGTTCTCTCCATAGCAGGATTTTCCTTCAGAAGGCATTATTTTCAAATGTATTTTTGGCCAAACATATCTGTGAGGACTTCTAGTACTGTTAGGCATTAGGGATGAACAAATTCAGAAAGTTTGATTTTTTTTTTTCTTTTTGAGACCAAGTCTCATGCTGTTGCCTAGGCTGGAGTATAATGGTGTGATATGGGCTCATTGCAACCTCTGTCTCCCAGGTTCAAGTGATTCTCCTGCCTCCACCTCCCGAGTAGCTGGGACTACAGGCACCCACTACCACACCTGACTATTTTTTGTATTTTTAGTAGAGATGGAGTTTCACTATGTTGGCCAGGCTGGTCTCAAACTCCTGACCTCAGGTGATCCACCCACCTCAGCCTCCCAAAGAGCTGGGATTACAGGCATGAGCCGCCATGCCAGGCCCAGAAAGTTTGAATTTTTGTAAAAGAAAAACTGAGAACTCATATTTGTAACAACAACAAAAACGCAAATTCTTTCTCATGACATAATTGAGGAACCTCTGTTGGAACCAAGGATTTTTCTATTGAATCCCCAACTCATAACTATTATAAAGGTTCTGCTTTTTGAGGGTTTTTGAAAACTAAAATTAAACCTATTACTGACATCTTATAGCCAGAAACTGTAACAAAATTTACAAAATGCTGAAGACAAAAAAAAAAAAGAGGCGAAGGTGTCACTATGGACCACTGTTGAAGACAAAAAAAAAAAAAGAGGTGAAGGTGTCACTATGGACCACTGTTCAGAGTTCCCAGGTGGCCTCTGGAACCACCCCTGCCCGTGTGCCACCTGTTTATGTGCTAGACACCTGCACCAAGTGAGGGCGCCAGTTCAGTCGGACTATTAAATACTGTTCCAGCTTATTCCCTGCTCATCTGTAGATTATAAAAATTAACACTGTCTTTCAGCATAGCTGTGGTTCTAATGAGATATTCCCTGGGTACAAGTTCCTCACTGTAAGGACTATGGCCTCTGAGGAAAGGGCCAGTGTTCTTACTTTGCTGGTGGGGAAAATGAAGCTGAGAGATGCTAAGAGATTTGCCTAAAGTAGCACAGAGAGTAGGGGTCAGAGCCGGGGTTGGAATCCAAATCTGAGTCCATGTCTAGATCATACTGCACTGCTCTGTATCTCCTCCCTCACTAATGGGGTGGGAACAGGGAGGAAGGAAGCCCTGTGGAAGGGTTCACCTGCCAGCTCTGAGGCCAGACTGCCTGGATTTGAACCTTGGTTCCATCATTTCTCAGCTATGTGACTTTATGCAAATTATATTCCATAACTTAGTTTTCCCATTTTCAAAAGGGGGATAATAAGAGTATCTTCTCCAGAGGGCGACTGTAAGGATGAAGTGTATTAATTTACATAAAACACTTATGATGGCAACCAACATATGAGCAAAAGCAAGCACTCAGGTGTTAGCCATGCAATGATACCTACTTCAAAAGCCAATTCTAGAGAGCAAATGAGACACACACACGCACGTGCACACACACACACACACTTATATGCACATAATACAGAGAGAGAGAACGAGTTGCCCGTGTGTTTCTAGCATATAATTTAATGAAGTTAGCTTTTCTTAAGCTTTTATTTTTTAATTTCTAATGGAGCATGAGTATCCATTAGAGCTGATAAGTCATAGAGCTGATAAGGTCCTTAAAATGGGTAATAAAATCTCTTTCTGATGCCACAAAGGCATACTGCCCTCCACCTGGTCTCCCATAGACATTAGTGACTTAAGAATCAAATGCCAAAATCCTGGGTTATAACACATGCCCTGCTGAAAAATACTTAGGTCCATAATTCTGACCTCAAGAAAAAAAAAACAAAAAAAACTAATGCTCCTCTAACAAGAAGGTCTACCCTGGTCTAAAGTGAACATCATTTGGAAAGTACAACCCCTTAGCTGCTAACAACAAGTATTATAAGGTTTTCTGTCTCTGTCTAAAAACCTGGAGCCTATTCACTCTCCCCTAATGTCTGAAGGAGAGACTTGAACTACTTTTAAAAAAAGGCCGGGCGCGGTGGCTCACGCTTGTAATCCCAGCACTTTGGGAGGCCGAGGCGGGCGGATCACGAGGTCAGGAGATCGAGACCATGGTGAAACTCCGTCTCTACTAAAAATACAAAAAATTAGCCAGGCGTGGTGGCAGGCGCCTGTAGTCCCAGCTACTCGGAGAGGCTGAGGCAGGAGAATGGCATGAACCCGGGAGGCGGAGCTTGCAGTGAGCTGAGATTGCGCCACTGCACTCCAGCCTGGGCGACACAGCGAGACTCCATCTCAAAAAAAAAAAAAAAAAAAAAAGTAAAATAAACCAGTAGAAATATCAACCAACAGTGTCTTCTAACTCTACTGAAACAGACAAATTAGAAAATCAAATCATTCTCTAGATCAAATCACTATATCCCTCACACTCTTAAAGGGGGCCAGGTATAGATTATGGACAAATAAATCAATAAACATTTTATTTTGTGGAGTTCCTACTGATCTCACCTCCTTGAGGTGACTCTGCTGAACATCTCACTGCCTCATGGCCACCACATGTACCCTGTGTCATACTTGTACAATTCAATGCAAACATTCAGATTCTAGTACTGGAAATAAGAATCAAGTGAATCTGCAGGAAAATGATATTATGATGGCCAAGGAGAGGAGTTTAGAAAAGAGAAGATAAGGAACTAAAAATGGACACAGAGTACCTGGACAAATTGAGATCTGCCAACGAAGGACTGAAGTCAGTGGAGGGGCAGTTAGGCCTTGCATTGCCAGCACTCACAGGTTTCAGAGCAATACACACAAGGAAGTTGGGGCTTCCAAGATTACACAGGAGAGGCATTGAATTCAAGTCAAGGAAACCAGATTGCACCTCCATCATGCTCCTCTCCAATGCTATGAACTTGAGAAGTTATTTCCCCTTTCTGGATCTTTATTTCCTCATCTGTAAAAGTGAGAGGGTTGAACTGGCTCATCGTCTTACAGCTTTTCTGCTCAATTATTCTACTCAATTATTATACTCTTCAGTCATTACCAATCACATACTGCTAAAGCTAATAACACTATTTTTATGTTCAGAGAAGGTTTTTAATAAGTATCTTTTGTGAATAACCAATCAATAGTTATTAAAGCTGTTTACCAAATCTTTCCAGGTCTCCCCTTTTTGAATGACAAGGTAGAATGGGGTCTTGTGATTAGTTCTGCCCATGAGCTGTGGCACATTTAATTGCCAATGCGAGACCCTTCAGAGCTTTCTTTCCCTTTGGCTCAGTGTCCAGCAATGCCCAAGATGTTAACTGCTCTGCCATCTTTAGCCCCTATGTGACTAAAACAATCAGAGTCCCTCTGCCAACCCACAATGTACACAAAGCATAAGCAAGAAATACATCTGTGCTATTTTATTCCTTTGAGATTTGGGAGTTGTTATTGCAGCATAACTTAGCTGAACCTAACTGATAAACCAATAATGGGCAGCCTGAAATTAAAATTATCATTGTTATTGTTATTATTTACCCTATTATACTACCTATACTAAACACTCTTATCTTTTTTTTTTGATTTTTTTAATCTTATCTTTTTGTAACTGTTTTCACTTCTTAAGGTACAGCAGGTACCATATACCTGGAATATACCTGGAGCCAATGACTCACTTTTCAACGTATATGTCCATTATTCCACCAACTTCTCAAGGGTTCTCCTGCAAAAAGTAATGGCCCTTTCCAGTAAGAGTAGAGAAGAGGTATAGGGGGTGGATGAGAACACAGCAAACATACTTCAGCTGCTTTCAGTTTAAAGAATAACCTCCTGATGCATCAGACTCTTAAGAGGAAAAAAAAAATAAGGCCACAGAAGAATATGACAGAATGTTTTAAACAAGAAACTGCTAGTTATGGGTAATGTAATATTACAGGCTAAGACACAGAGACTTTGCCCACAAAAGCAAGCGAAGAAGAGACACACCACCTCCTACCTGGACTCTAAATGGGAATAGCTAAAGACTTTTCAGGTCAGTTAGCAGGGATTATTAAAGGGAGGGGGAGGGAGGTACAGCTATAAGGGATGAGTTTATGAGGCCTTGTCAGAAAGGAAAGAGGAAAAGGAAGAACAAAGAGATACAAGCTTAAAGAGACAATTTTTCAAAACGCTCTGGGGCAACAGAAATGCAGAAGCAAACAAATGCATATGAGATTTAAGAAGCAAAAAAAAAAACTAGTTTTTTTTAAATCTACAATGTTTAAGAGAAAGAAAAGGGTAAAATTAAAGCGATTGTATTTTAATGAACTGATAGATAATTTGCTGTCTGAGGCTTTTGGGGAAATGGTGTTAAGAAATGAACTTTAATAGCTGTTATCCTTTAAAAAATGTTATGATTTTTTTTAAAACCAGAATCAAACTCCTGTAGGATATTTCTTGCTTTAAGGAAAAATAAAAAAAAAAAGCAAGACACACCACCCACCCCTGTCTTACTGGTTAATCACAGAACTGCTGTTTGACAGAAAAACGGTCAGTGAGACTTCGACTCTCACCTACTCAATAGCCACTCCTCGTGTCCCGGTTGTACAAGCCTGACTCACAACAGGCAAGTAGTGTGGCAAACTCACACCCAGGATGCAGACACTGCGGCTCCCACTGATGGAAGAATGTGCCGATGAATTAGCAGTCAGACAGTGACTGTCATTGGTAATAACTTCTTATTATGTCAAGGAATTTACATGCAGATCAATGTGGGCAATGCGCACTTGCTCATCCCCACCATAAATCACTATCGATTGGCACGCCAATTCCTCGACATAATTAGGAGCTATAGACAGAGTTGCAATATTATCTTAAATACTGTGTCACTACCCTCCATATACAGCCGACGGTCCAGAAAACGCCACACTGCTCCTCTTACTACCCATGACGTTGCTTCTATTGTTATTTGGGGTGGCAGATGGGGGGAGATAAGTGAATAAAATGTCCCTGTGTGCAAAATCTACCTGAGAGATTCCCCGTACTCTATTAGAGATTAAAAAATGGGAATTCCTCCATATACATATTGAATTCCTGTGTGCAAATGTGAAAGTTGGCAACATGCTGCTCTTAATCTGATTTATGCACCAATTTATTTTATACATTAGGCACACTGTATGCAGGCTGACTGATGCATAAAAATTTCATGCAAAAAAGGACTCACTCCCATACAACTGCCTTTCAGTTATTATTACCTCTTGTGGTTTGCATCCTACGGTGGGTAGGACAAATGACTCCATATACCAAATGCATTTTGCCCACTATACAAACATTTTGATCTGTTTCTATTTCCCCTCAGCTCCAACTCCAGAGAGCTAAAAACGCTGCATCGCAACTTTCTGAAATCCTTTAATGCTACACAACACCCACTTATGCAGAGAACGTCTCTCCATGTTCACCGTTTAACTGTGTATTATAAACACACAAACATGCACACTGAGCCAAGCAGAGACAGATATACGCATACCCACGGCATGCCTGCCTATTTCTGGTTAATTTTTTGTTGTCAAACATTTTTTTTTTCTCTACATATCATAACCACCATGCATTTTGCATTACTTTTCTAATTACCTTCCCAGGAATATGTTCCCCAGAACATTATTAACAGCAAAAATTCAAACAAACAAAAAAGCTTTTGGGGTAGGGTTTTTAGTTAAGGGAAAACCAGCTAGAAAAAGCATCTTTCTGTATTTTCCTTTTATTAGAGGTCTCCTTTCATCCAAGAAATATGGGGTCTGAAATAAATTGTACCATCCTGCTTTTTTTTATTCAAATCCTTGCCAGAGCTAGGCAGTATGCTAATGAAAACAGGTTGATAAATGACTCCCTGATATTTTCCAGACATTTTTCTCTCAGAAGTGCTCTAAACTGATGTAGCTCAAAGAGAATAAGGCGCATTAAGTCATTATATCAATTTTTGTTACCCAGATACTTCAGTCCCAGTTAAGCGCTGACAGCCAATATAAAACAAGGCAAGGGCATCATACGACTCCATCGATCAAATCTTGTCGTAGATAGATTGCCTATTACACAAATAGAACTTGCGGATTCAGTTTGTAGTTTTATGCTCTCCAATTAAAGGATAACAGGGTTCTTTCCCATAAATCTGCTAATTGCAAGTGAATTAATTTAACAAATTTCTCCAAGCACAGAGGAGAAAGCGATTGGTTAAGCTAATGTAAACTAGCACAGGTTGTCACAAAGAGGCTCCCATAACATCCTTTTGCTATACCTTGATTGGGCAAGGTGTCACAAGTATTTAGCTACATTGTGGTTCTCTGGCAACAGACAGCTGACAAGCATAAAACATTGCACAAATAGGAGATAATTTATTTGTGGTACTTTTTTCTCTCCCTCACTCCCCACTCCCCCCACTCAAAGGATGAAATAACTCTCTCTTTGCATCTAATTAATGTTTCTCTCCAAGCAAAGCTATTTTTCTAAATCAAAATTACACCAGCCAAGCACTATATTACAGAAAGGGGTCCCTCCACACCACTCAGCCAACAGGACTGATGGGCAAAGACTAGAATGGCTGTTCACGGCATTTCAGAGGATGTAGCTCTATCCTCCTGAACAGGGCAGGATGAATACAACACAGGCAACCACTCTCACACATTCAAAGACACAGGTAACCATAGCCCAGATGCTAGAATCAAAGCAGACGGTCCCAAGCCATAAAATCATGCATCACTGGAGAATTCCTCAACTGTGATGCTCAGCATTATGGAGGCAAGGTTGTGCTGACTGCACATACACACATGGCATTCCGGTGGTACTCCTCTGCCATTCTCCCCTCTCCACCAGGCCTCTCTACTACAGCTAGGGATGCTGGAAACACAGCAACCTCAGATAGGGAAACAAAGGCGACTCATAGGTGAGCAAGAGGGAGGAACACTATTCATACTAGAAACCTATTTTCCAGACTTGGTGGAATAGGCAAGATTCTATCTCTCATCCCATTGTGCCTACATACACATATACACACACACACATATACACATATGTATACATATGTATATGTGTATATATGTATACATACGCATATGTGTATACACACATGTATACATATATACCTATATGTATATGTGTATATGCATGTGTATATGTGTATATACGCTTGTATATGCATATATGTATGTGTGTATATATGTATGCATATATGTGTATATGTGTGTGTATATATATGTAGGCACAATGGGATAAGAGATAGAACCTGGCCTATTCCATCAATACATATACATATATACATATGTATATATGTATGTATATATGTGTGTATATATATGTATATACATAATTGTGTATATATTTATGTAAAATATATATATATATATATATATATATATTTTTTTTTTTTTTTCCCCCAGAGACAGGGTCTTGCTTTGTTGCCCAGGCTGGAGTACAGTGGCACAATCATATCTCACTTTAGCCTTGAACTCCAGGGCTCAAGCAACCCTCCCACTTCAGCCTCCCAAGTAGCTGGAGCTACAGACACATTCCACCACAACTGGATAAATTTTTTACTTTTGTAGAGATGAGGTCTCACTTTGTTCCCTAGGCCTGTCTTGAACTCCTGGCCTCAAATGGTCTTCCTGCCTTTGGGAGCAAAGCACTGAGATTACAGGCATGAGCCACAGTGCCTGGCCATATTTCGAATGTGAGTCTGCAAAATACAATCGCTGTGACCATACTTGGCAGGTACCACCTCTGGCTGAAAGGGGATAGACTGTTGTTCCAGAAGGAGCAATGGAGGGAGGATAAGCAGTCTGCAACACCAGGTTAAAAAATCTCCTTAACTCAAATTAGTGGTGGGCATTTCCAACATCTCTCCTTCCTCTTGTCTTTACAGCTGAAAGCTTTCTTGATGAGGAAGCTGACTCCTTTGAATCAGAGAAAAAACTCGGAGTAGACCCTCTTTCCCAAAGCACATTCCTAATAACTCTGTTTATCCATATGAGCTTATGCTGATAGAATGAAATCGGCCACGTCACCCCAGTTAGACAGTAAACTATGTGAGAATGAGAACCATATGCCTTTTGTGCTGTGGGCACAGAGCAGTGGGAACAAGGTAGGCTGCCTCTATGTGTACAATAAACACAACTTTAAAACCAGCTGAGTTATCTGGCCAAGAAGTAACAGGATTCTGCAAAGGGAAAGAGGGAATGGGTTGAGTCTAAGCAAGAAAGTGTAAGCTGCTGATACCTATGCTATATTAGCCACTCAGTGCCTAACTGGAAAGAAAAGTGGCATGCACATACAAAAAACAGCACGAGACCAAAAAAAGATATATAGATATATAGATTTTTATAAGAGACAGGGTCTTGCTCTGTTGCACAATGGCTCAATCATAGGTCACAGCTCACTGCAGCCTCAAACTTCTGGGCTCAAGGGATCCTCCCACCTTAGCCTCCCAAGTAGCTAGGACTGTAGGTGTACACCACCATGCTCAGCTATTTTTTATTTTTTTTATTTTTTAGAGAGAGAGAGACAGGGTTTTGCTATAATGCAAGACCAGGCTGGTCTTGAGCTCTTGACCCTAAGTGATCCTCCCTCCTCAGTTTCCCAAAGTGCTGGGACCACAGGCATGAGCCACCATGTTCAGCCAAAAAGATATATTTCTGAGTGAAACATATTTATGTATAAACACTGAAAGTTAGGAGACCTGTGCTGGGCACAGTGGCCCATGCATGTAATCCCCACAACTTGAGAGCTGAGGCAGGAGGATAACTAGAGACTAGGAGTTCAAGACCAGCCTAGGCAACATAGCAAGACCCTGTCTTTAAAAAAAAGAACAATAAAAATATAAAATTAGCTTGGCATGGTGGCATGCACCTATAGTCCCAGCTACCTGGGAGGCTGAGATGGGAGGATTGCTTGAGCCCAAGAGTTTGAGGCTCCAATAAGCCATGATCACGGCACTGCATCCAACCTGGGTAACAGAGCAAGACCCAGACTTTAAAAAAAAATTTAGAAGTCAGGGGACCTGGGTTACAACCCCAGCTTTGCCACTGACTAGTTGTGTCACACTGAGATAACATCTCTCTCTCATCCATATAAGGAGGATATAAGTAGATCTCAGAATTAGATCTCATAAAAGCTGGAAGATCATGCCACTGTTTCCCAAACTGTAGTGGCATTTGGAATCAATCTCCAGGGTTGCTCTCAACATTTTTTAATAGAATACAGAATAGAACATATCAGAAGCTACATATATTAAGTATTGTTTTGTGACAGGACACCACTGATCCAGTTATGTAAATATCCATGTGCATGCAGGTTGTAGAGGAAAATACATTCCTTAATGTTATTCACAGTCAAAAAAAATTTACAACCAAAGCCACCAATCTAGTCCAATGTGAAGATTCTGTGGCTCTACCATCACACATGCATGTGGAGAACTGCCTGCAAAGGCTGGGAGAACTGACGGGCTGCAGCCTGGAAAGGACCAGTGCAGGCGCCTTCCCTCCCAACAGCAATGCACTGGTCATTTCTGATGAAAATGATAGACTGGAAAACCTCTCGTCTTGGGAGAGATATCTGTCTATGTGCAGATAATGAATGGACTCATTTCAGAAAGGGCCCCAGCAAAGCCCCTGCCCCCAGCTATTGGTGTGAGTTGCACACTCAGTTCAGAGCAAGAGGACACAGGTCTGCACACACATGCTCCCCACACAGAACCTGAGCACCAGGTACCTTGGAAATGTGCAGAACTCCAGCCAAAGGGAGATAACTCACATCCAATGATCAGGGAGGGCAAAGGCTGGCTCCCCCAACAATTGTGGGACAAATATTTCAGGGATCACCATATGACTCATATGCATGTAGATTCAATAGCAGGCCCTATTAAGGGCCTAAGAAAGGGCAACCTAGAGAATAATCAGGTCAGCCTCAAAGAACCTACTGGCCACCTCTCAAGAATCCACCTAAAGATGAAACAGAATCCACAAATAACCCTCAAACCCTTTGCTTCAACAGTTATGCAGAGCCTACTGCTCAGCAATTATTTTTACTGTGCCTTATAATGAGATAGGATCCGATGTGCCGTTGGAAGGAAAATCTAAGAATAAGAAGTGATTTCCTATTATAAACATGCAGGGTTAAGGCTGAGCTTCTGAAGAGAAAAATACTTCTTTAGCTCAAAGATTTTCTATTACAGGCATACCTTGGAGCCATTCCAGGTTTGGTTCCAAACCACCACAGTAAAGCAAATATCATGATAAAGCAAATAATCCATATTGGGTTTTTTTTGTTTCCCCATACATATAAAAGTTATGTTACTGTAAAAAAACATAAAAAAGTTATTATACTATAGTCTATTAAGTGTGCAATAACAGTATGTGTAAAAAATCTATATACCCTAATTTAAATTACTTTAATGCTAAAAATGCTAACAATCATCTGAGCCTTCAGCAAGTCATAATCTTTTTGCCTCAGTGTTGATGGCTGCTGACTGATCAGGATGTTGGCTGCTGAGGGCTGGAGTGGCTGTGGCAATTTCTAACAAAAAGACAACAGTGAAGATTGCCATATCAACTGTTCCTTTCACGAAAGAGTTCTCTGTAGTGTGTGATGCCGTTTGATAGTATTTCACCCACAGTAGAACTTCCTTCAGAATTGGAGGCAACCCTCTCAAACCCTGCTCCTGCTTTTTCAATTAAGTTTGTTCTAAATCCTTTGTTGTCATTTCAACAATGTTCACAGCATCTTCACCAGGAGTAGATTCCATCTCAAGAAACAACTTTCTTTACTGATTTAGAAGAAGCAACTTCTCTTCCATTCAAGTTTTATCTCAAGATTGCAGCAATTCAGTCCCATCTTCAGGCTCCACTTCCAATTCTAGTTTTCTTGCTATTTCTGCCACATCTGCAATTAGCTCCTCCACTGAAGTCTTGAAGCCCTCAAAGTCACCCATGAGGTTTAGAATCCACTTCTTTCCAGTTACTGCTAATGTTGGTATTTTATGATTCCTCTCATGAATCACAAATGTTCTTCATGGCATCTATAATGGTGAATCCTTTCCAGAAGGTTTTCAATTTACTTTGCCAGATCCATCAGAGAAATCACTATCTATAGCAACTAGAGCCTTACAAAATATATTTCTTCAGTAATAAGACTTGAAAGTTGAAATTACTCCTTGGTTTATGGGCTGCAGAATTGTGTTAGCAGGCATGAAAACAACATTGATCTCCTTGTACATCTCCATTGGAACTATTGGGTGATTATGTGCATTGTCAATAAGAAGTAATATTTTTAAAAGAATCTTTTTTTCTGAGCAGTAGGTCTCAACAGTGGGCTTAAAATATTCAGTAAACCATGTTGTAAACAGATGTGCTGTAATCTACACTTTGTTGTTCCATTCATAGAACGCATGCAGAGTATATTTAGCATCGTTCTTAAGGACCCTAGGATTTTCAGAATGGTAAATTGAGTATTGACTTCAAGTTGCCAGCTGCATTACCCCCTAAAAAGAGAATCAGCCTGTCCTCTGATGCTTTGAAGCCAGGCATTGACTTCTCCTCTCTTGCTATGAAAGTCCTAGATGGCATCTTCTTCCAATAGAAGGCTGTTCCAACTACATTGAAAATATGTTGTTTAGTGTAGCTACCTTCATCAATGATCTTAGCCAGATCTTCTGGATAACTTGCTGCAGCTTCTGCATCAGCACTTGCTGCTTCACCTTGCACTTTTATGTTACAGAGATGATGGCTTCTTTTCTTAAACCTCATGAACCAACCTCTGCTCTCATCTTTTCTTGTGCAGCTTCCTTACCTCTCTCATCATTCATGGACCTGTAGAGATTTAGGGCCTTGCTCTGGATTAGGCTCTAGCTTAAGGGAATGTTGTGGCTGGCTCGATCTTCTACCTAGACCACTAAAACTTTCTTCATATTACCAATAAGGCTGTTTCACTTTTTATCATACATGTATTCACTGGAGTAGCACTTTGAATTTCCTTCAAGAACTCTTCCTTTGCTTTCACAACTTGGCTAACCAGTTGGCATGAGAGGCTGACATGTTGGACTGTCTTGGCTTTTGACAACTTCCTCACCAAGCTTAATCATTTCTAGCTTTTCATTTAAAGTGAGAGGTATGTGACTTTTTCTTGCGTTTGAACACTTAGAGCCAATTGCAGGGTCATTAATTGCCCTAATTTCTATATTGTTTTGTCTCAGAGAATGAGGAGGCCTGAGGAGAGGGACAGGGATGGGAGAATGGGTGGCTGGTGGAACAGTCAGAGCACACACAGCATTTATTCAGTTCTCTGTCTTATATGAGTAAGGTTCATGGTGTCTCAAAACAACTATAATGGGAACGTCAAAGGTCATGGATCATGGATCAGCATAATACATATAGTTATAATGAAAAAGTTTGAAATATTGCAAGAGTTACTAACATGGGACACAGAGCCATGAAGCGTGCACATGCTCTTGGAAAATGGCACCAACAGACTTGCTCAACACAGGGTTGCGACAAACCTTCAATTTGTAAGAAATGCACTATATCTGCAAAGTGCAATAAAACAAAGCTCAATAAAACAAGGCATGCCTGTATTTGAATACCTCCTATATGAAAATGGCTGTAGTTCACAGAACATGTGGAGAATATGATATTATGAAAACAAACAACTATAGGGGTACCATTAATGAAGAAAGTAAATACAAGGGTTAGGAACTATGTAGTCAGCCAACCAATATTTATTGAGTGCCTGTTATGTGCCAGGCACTACACATTAGAATAAATGGTGAAGAAAGCAGACGCAGTCCCATCTCTCAGGAGTTTACAGTCTGGTTGGGAAGACAGCCATTAAGTCAGTCTTATGAACAAGCAAGCACCATGGAGAAAACACGAGAAGAATAAGGTGCTCTTTCTTAGTTTGGGGGAAGGCCTTCCTGAGAAAGCCTCACACTTAAGCTGAGACCTAAGGGATAAACAGGAGAAGGCCAGGCAAAGAACGCAGGAAGACAACTCTGGGCAGATTCCTGGCCTCACCACCCAGCTCTCCTCTGCCTTTCCACTCACATGATCACATCTCTAAATGATCTCATATGCCCAGCTGGTACAATCACATCACCTGCCCTCCATCCCCAGTGGCCCTCTGTCCTCCCTGACTAAGCCGGCCCCTTTCACACCTCTCTACCCTGTTGTTCCTTCAGCAGAGAATGTTTCTTTGCAGCTTTCCAGCTTGTTCAGGTTCAAATCCCAACTCTCCCACTGCACAGCTATGTGACCCTGAACAAATTTCTTCATCTCTCCATGCCTCAAAGTCCTTATCTGTAAAACAGAGATGATAAGGGCCCCACCTCATATATCTGGTATAACGATTAAATGAGATGCATGTAAAGCACTTAGAACTGTAGCTGGCATACAGTTAAGCAATTAATAGATACAAGCTGCTATTATTATGTTGTTTTTGTTTGTTATTGTGATTACTATTGTTTATTTTTACTTTGTTTTCCATATCCCATACTCGCATGCAAAAGCCAGCTCAAACTCCTTATCTAACAAAGCTATCTTGACTTCTTCCGAACAATAGACCCACTGCAAATATATTGTACATACTTCTGTCATCGCCTTTATGACATGATGCTGAAATTATTTATGTATCTCTTTGTCCCCTGGACTTCAATCCCCTCAAAATCAAGGGCTATGTCTTCTTTATCTTGCTTCCTCAGTGTCTGGAAGTCAACAAGCTCTCAATGACCACATGAGAAGATAGATGGATAAATAAATGGATATGGATAGGCAGATAGGTGGGGCCACCTGGAAAACTCAGCTTGGCCCTCTCTCTTTCTCTAGAGAGGTATCCCTACATGTACTTGAGCACATGTGTGGATACACTCCCAGCCACATCTTGACTCTGGCCTGGAATGCCACTGCCCATGTTTGTGACCACTGGAAGAATACCTTGTGATGTAAATCTGCCCTTCACAGGCCAGGAGAACTCTCCAAATTCTCAACTCCCCAAGGAGAACAAATGTCTCTCCCTGAGACATTCCTAAACACAGTGAGGCACCTTTTTTTTTCAAGCCTCTGGCTGAAATGCCTGAAAGTACCTTTCTATTTGTTGGTATCATTATGTGTATAGTAAGAATCCAAAAGCAGGGCATGACTGCAGCAGCTTTGCATCCAACAAAATCGGTATCTGTATTATCTGAACTCAGAAAGATTATACAATTAAATTTAAGTGACTCTCTTAACTACCAGAAGGAGAAAAGATCCAATTTGAAAACTGAAAAGGGAAAAAGAAATCATTGCCCCTGTTTGGTAGGCATTTATTATGTAAATAAGCAGAGGGCATGTTAACAAACACAGATGCCTGGCCACACTTGCACAGTAATGATGACAAACTGGGAGAAAGTGGAAAACATTTTCTCTTTGGTGGGATGAGAGGCAGCTGCATTCGGCTGCCTCACTGAGCTGGGAGACCTGAGGCCACTGGTTCAAGCCCTGAAATATGTGTTCATGGCAAGGCGTGGTGGTCCATTAAGCCCCAAACAATTTCTCTTTGGCCCATTCTTCCACTGCAAATCAAGATGGCAGGTTCTGAAGTCCTTGGAAAACACCCCATCTTAAATTAAAGAAGGAGTTATAATGTCACAAGAATATTGAAAGCAAAGTTAGACTTGTCTGAAGTCAAGTTGATGGCAGGCTGGGAGTCTTCAATAAGCTACTGCCTCCTCAGGCTACTTCATGGGCAAGAGGTTGAGTCAGATGGCCACAGAGGACCCAAACTGCTACTTTTTATTTTTATTTTTATTTAAGACTTAGGAATATCTAGCTAAGAATTTTCTTACCATTAGTCATTTCCCACAGTGAACTCTAAAGTTAAAGGCAGGGTCTACTCTGAAATGGCCCCAAAGGTGACATTCATTTTGATGGTGTTATTGGGAAAAGAAGGGGAGTGTGGGTGAAAGATATAATAACAACGCCCAGCAGATGTCCAGAAGTCTAGGCATGAGAGAAAGCCTCTGACCTAACTCAGCCTACAGGGTCTACTAAGCTTAAAGGTTTCTTACAGAGACTCCATGGACCCTCATGTGAATCTATTTTACCATTTCTCTCACTGGCTGGTAGATTTTTTGGAGAGAGAAGACATTGATAATGCCTCACACTGCTTTCTAATTTATGTTTTAATTTATCTTTACCCAACAAAATACTTCAGCCAAATTGGAATGGCAAAACTTCCACTGATTTCTGGGGCACAGGCAATGCCAGAGCTAATCTCCAAAGATCTTCCAAGACTCCCCTTAAAAATATGTACATGTCTACCCCAGGTAAGAATCAGATCCATAAAAACCTATAAAACTCTGGTGGAGCAGGAGGCAGCATTCTACAATGCAATGAACTTCCCACATAGACCTAGTCAGAGGCAGCTCTGTGAGGTGAGGGATGGAGTCCTAAGACTTAGTAAGCCATAGTGGCTAGCACAGAGTAGGTGTGTAATAATCTTTCAAGAATGAAGGAAGATCTGCTTAAGTCTCTGCCAAGCCAAGGCTATCCAGAGCAGATCTCCTCCACATGCACAAGTCCACCACGATAATAAACTCCAGAAAGACATAAGGCTTGCCTTGGCCAGCTTTCAGGTAAGGTAAAGGAAAGGAAATGAACACCACCTAGGAACCTTGCCTGACACCAAATACTGAGTGCAGGATATTTTATTCTCCATTAATTTGAGTATACAGTATTTCTCTATGATTACTGTAGCACGCAATGTTCTTATAAGGTTATGAACTGGTTTTGCATCATTCCATTGCTACAATTTAATACTGTACTAAGTGTGATATATCTCAGCCATGATTAATCCTGCCCAGTTCTGCAGCAAGTTTCTATAAAAACCAACTTGAAATACAGGACTCTTTAAGCCCTTGCCAAATCTGCAAGATGTGATATTAACACGGCTCCCAGCCAGGCAAGCGTGTCTAACTGACGCTGAGACGATCTACATGTTTCCCTTTGTGCTCTGCAAGCAGCTATTCATCCTATCATGAGAGCCTAGGAAATTCGGTGAGTGCTGCCTTGGCCTGGTTTACAGCAGCATTATTAATACTGCTCAACAACAAAGTAAAATTACAGATAAAATCTGAATAGGCCCATTATTGTTTTTAGAGGGAGCTAAATAAGCTATATAATTTGTTTGGGCCTGTAGAAAGCTCAGCCCAGCACGCCAGGAGAGGAAATGCACATCGCGGCCAACCAGCTACAGGAGCTCAGCAACGTGTAAATCCCCACCTCAAACGTCGTGAATTAAAGCAGATGAAAGTTTTAAAATGTCAGGCGAGTCCCTGGAGATGGATATGCTTTATGTTTTTTATACAGTGAACATTAATTTCAAATGGAAAGGGAAAGCAGCCCTCTATCTCCAGCCATTTGCTCCATTTTTTCTTAAGTTCCATGTGTCCACTTTTAACAGGCCAGTCTCAGGGGGATTGATGCTGCACTGAGTCAAACAGTCGGGCTCAAGGTAAAAGGAAAGTCCTTGTGAGGAAGAAAATAAAACTTCACCACCCCCTCCAAGAAGCAGCCCCCAGATGGAGCAGTTGACTTGCAACTGGACACATAAGGTTCAAATCTAACCTCTAACACGTTCTAGGCATGTGGTCTTTGGAAAACCTAGCTTTGCTGATGATCGTTAATTTCCTCCTTCACAGAGTTATCAGGTCTATTAAGTAAATAAAATAGTATATGTACATACATATACTATATAATGCATAATATAGTGTCTACATACATGTATATTATACATGTGCACACACAGATATGTGTATATATTGGTATTGAGTATGTGTGTGTGTCTCTCTCTCTCACACACACACACCCCCCCACACACTCTTCTGGTTGTTGCTTTAACTCCTTAAGAGCTATTCCTCCTGTTTAACTTCTCTCATGCATTCCTGCTTTTATTTAACTGTTATACAAAGAAAACAATATTGCCATTCATCATTCATTCATTCTTTTATTCAGCACATACTGAGGGTCTACTATGTGCCAGATTCTTCAGGACCCAAGAGAAAACAGGATGCTATCTTTGCTCTCAAGGCGTTCACAGTTAGAGTAGTGGTTTTCTGCTGTGTGGAATGTTTAATCCTAGGTAGAATTCAGAGTTTAATCCTAGGTTTAATTTCAACCTAGGTCTTGCATCTCACCTGGCAGATTCTGAAGTCCTTGGAAAACACCCCATCTCAAATTAAAGAAGGAGTTACAATGTCACAAGAAAGCTGAAAGCAAAGTTAGACCCACCTAAAGGAAGGTGGTGATAGGTTGGAAGAGAGTCTTCAATAAGCTGCTGCATCTTCAGGTTAGTTCATGGGCAAGAGGCTGAGTCAGATCACAAGTTTAATCCTGGGAAAAATTCAAAAGCGTTTTCTCCCAGTTTAGGTCAAGAAATTGGCTTGATAACATGATGATGATGGGACAAATAACTCGGCACCCTGACCTAAGAGTTACAGGGCCAGTAGGCCCATGATAATATGGATTATTGTTCAGCAAACAGTCACTCATTTCCCCTCCTACTGTGGGCAGAGTTTACTTCCCTGCTCCACTGATATTGATCTAGGCCATGAGACTTGCTCAGGACAACAAAATTTTGCGGTGTAATGTGAGCAGAGGCCCTAAGTGTGCTTGTGCTATTTGGCGTGGCTCCTGTACTCCACTGATCCACCATGAGAAGAGCATGTTCCATGCAACCTCTGTCCCTTCAGCCTGGGCCCCAGAACAAACACACATGGTTGACACCTGAAGCCAACACACAGCCTGAGATCAAGGCTGGCTGTCCTGCACCCTGGAGCAGAGCCACCCAGCCTAGATCAGCCAAACCACCACCAACCTGCAGATGCCTGAGCAAGAGAATAAATGAGGTAGTTTCTTATGTAGCATTATTGTGGAAATAGCTGACCAATATAAGGACTAAGCAGAATCTCAACCAGAAAATGACTGCCTCATCAAAAGCAATTTGGCACAACTTGACTACTGAAGCATTAAAATGAGATTATGGTACAAAACATGCTCCTCATAGCCAAATCAATCATTCTATCTTAACTCCTCTCTACTTGGTTTCAGCTCTCTCTGCATTGAAGGAAATTAACACAAAATAAGTTGATCTTGATGAGTATGACTCAAATCAATAATGTTAATTGGGCTCCTGAGCATAAGGTAAAATGACTTCAAATCAACAAAAGGTTAATATACCTTTCCCTTCATGCAGCACCGCCTATGATAAATCTATAGTGGTCTGAAAGTTCCAATTTCATTAACAACATATTTAATATGCTAAAAAGACAGGAACTTTCTCCCTACAAAATAATTCTCTCAGTGCCCACCATCACGTTAACTGAAGATTGCAGAAGGACATACAATTATATGACTAAGTTACACCTGAATAAGGGCGCTTGTACTCAATGAAAACTTTTTTTAATAGAGGTTGGGTCTCACTATGCTGCCCAGGCTGGTCTTAGACTCCTGGGCTCAAGTGATCCTCCTCCCTTGGCCTCTCAAAGTGCTGGGATTACAGGTGTGGGCCACCACACCCAGCCAAGACTTCTTTTAAACTTTAATTTTATTATTATCTTCCTGTCCTACCTACTTCCCCTTCCTCGTGGAGGTATATGGAATTACTGGATATTTTCTTTTATAGCCTATTTCATTCTAGGTGACATTATTATCTAGCAAAGAAAAAAATCATTCAACATTCTTATTGAGCATATACAATATGTAAGAAGGTTTGAGATGTGCTGGACTAGATAGGAAGAGAAATATATATATATATATATGAAAAGTAAAGTAAAACACCACTACAAGGTCCCTGTCCTCAAGAAACTTCCATATAAAATAAGCAACATAAACAAATCATATTTACCAGACAGTTGTTGGCCACATCCCTTTTATCCATCCCCCCCTTTCCTTCTTCTTAACATTTTCCTGGTCTTCCCAGATTTGGTTCGTGTACATTCTTCTGTCCCAGAATGGAGTCCAACTGGCTAAATCCTACCAGCATCCTACTGTTACCCCTGGCCACAGTAACTGTTTTGAGGATAGGATGATATTCCATTTAGACTTACCAGGCTAATGAGATTCAAATTTGGGGAATCTTGTTACAGCACTAAAGGAATTGAACTTTGTCTCTCCTGCCAGATTTGAACCAGGACACATCTAATCCTAAGAACTGTTTATAGTCACCTTGCAATGGGGCAAAGCCCCCAAATAAGAGGAACTTCACTGAGGAAGAGTTGCTGAGAAATGGAGAGATACCAACTAAACCTAGTCAGACTGACTGAGTTTCTGGCTTATGCCTTGTTTAAAACCATTGCTACCATGAGAGCCATTTTTTCATTAAGATAATTTGAGGGTTTTTTTTTAATTTCCTGGGACTTACAATTAAAAACATCCAAATAACACAACATGCAACAGAGCTCCAAAGAAGGAGATGTTATTACGGACCAGGAAATTAAATCTAAACCACATCAGAAGTAGGATTTTCCCTGGACCTCGAAAAAATGATATACTTCAAATTAGTGGGGAGGAGAGTGGTGACAGAACAGAACGGAATGAAAAAACAAAGCGAACCTACTAACTAGATGATGCCATCAGAATGTTAGTATGTGGTCTTAAGGATGTTTATGACAATGTTATTAGCAATAACAAAATGCCATGCATGTACACCACATGTCACTCTCTTGTTTAATCCTCACAAATATCCCAAGAGAGATGCATGGCCAGCCCCAGAATAATACCGATGGAGAAGGAGATCCAGAGAACCTTCATGACTTATACAATGTCACCAAGCATTGGTTTAGCCTCACTCAGACCTGGATGAGAATTCTGGATCTGCCACTAATGAGCTCTCTGAATTACCTTTGGCAAGTTACTTCAAACTCTCTAAGCCTCAGTTTCTTCAAATTAGGCATAATAATAATGCCTACTCTCTGAGGTCGCAGGAATGAAATAGGATAATGCATAAAAAGTGCTTACACAATGCCTAGCACAATGTATATGATCCATAAATATTAGTCATTATTTTTGTTATTGTTTTAGAAAAGAAAAACAAGGTTTAGGACTTAAAGCCATAATAGCGGAGAATCAGGAGCAGTGGGTAGAAATTACGGAGTGGGAGCTTTAGGCTCAATATAATAAACAGGTTTCAAATGGTACTTTCTAAAAACAGAACAGATTGCTTCAGAAGGACTGAACCTCCAACTCTGAAGGTCTTCACTTAGAGGAGGAGGGCTCTGCGTTTAACGATGGTGAGGCAGGGACTGAGCATCAGGAGTGTGATTTAAGGATGTGGCCCCAGGGACTCTTTCGTTGCTGAAACCTACCATGCTATGAAATATCATTGTCCTGCCCGTTTAATTTCCAGTAAAACCCCAGATCCACTCCCCACATCCTTTGAGTCCTTGGTCCTTAACAAGACTGGAAATCACTCGTACATTAAAGAAATGAGAGACAAATTTGACTGGACTCACTACACCCGCACTATCTTCCAATACTGCAAAAAGCTAATTTCAACTGTCACTTACTGGAAGTAAAATGACAAATATCTGTAATATCTGTCATGTTATGAATGCTTTAAAAAGACTTATGCAGCTGTCAACATTTTGATGACTTTAACAAGAGAAAAGCAAATAAGAAGAGGAAACAGCATGTCTGTGGAGTACCCGGTTGCCAAACTTCTCTACTACTTATACTAATAAAAATCAAATTACCTTCATAAAAAATGCAAACAAGGAAGACTTCTGGAGAAAACCAATAGAGGCAAATCTGTTAATAATCCTGCCAGCTCTATAAATGAGAGCATCAGGATTAGTTTCAATATCTCGGTAGAAAGTGACTAATTCTATTAAGGGACATGAAGTCTTTACTAAACTTCTCCCCATCATCACGGTATAAGGATGAATGTATAAAATCCCCAGCACAGAATAACCAATCTTTTTATAAGCGGTTCTTTCCTCATAATGGAAGACAATATACTATATAAGTAGGTGACTATGCCTCTCATTTTGACTAGGAGAGTTCTAGTTTGTATCCATTATATTGCCATAATTATTAGTAAACTATACTAGTTTGGATAATAAATTATGGTATGTGTAAATGTATATGTTTAGCTATATACATGTAGGTATGTGCATATATCTGTGGTTCTGTACATCTGTGTACACATACACGTATATGTATGAATGTTTCTGTGTGAATAAGTTTGTGTATGTCTTTTTCTCCCATTTCTAAATAAGTCTTATCAATAACATGGTTTAGCTTTGGGAAACACATGTTACATTTTACAACAAGGATTTCAATAGCTACATGACACTGAATCTTTACCATCCAATTAAGCCAAAATAAATATGGGAGGTAAAAATATCCTTATGTTTCATTCACATTTTTATTTGACCACCTTAATCACATATAAACTGAATGCTACCAACAAAATGACTTCTCTGGGAATAGGGATGGGTGGTCCAATTTTTAGTTGAGGAGGAGGATTTAACTCAGTGGGTAGCTGGCCTCAATATAGGACTCTAAGCCAAAATCCACACTGTTAATCATCAAGCAGTTTTTGTTTTTTCTAATATTTCTGCTGTTTCTGCAACATTAGAGAAGGACAAAACAGAAAACAAGAAACAAGAACAACTGGTGTGAGACTGCGTTTCCTCGGTGGACTTCAGTGATCATTTTTTGCATATAAAAAGTCTTCAGTTCCCATATCTGCTCTTTCCACACACATTTTTTTAGGTATCTCCTCAATGCAAAGGGTAGTATGCATTGTAGACTCAGTGAACTATAGCTATTTTTAAAAATGAAATAACAGAAAATCCCAGTTATTAAAAATGAATGGTCTTATTTTTTTAAACCTTGATTCATCTCTGTGTGTGCCTTTTGACTGGGATATCTGCAGCTACATTTTTTAAAACCCTCACAAAAATTCTCTCCCCAACTTCTTCCAGACTGAGGAAATTAAATCAGATGGGAATTCTGACAGACAGCCGGTGTAACTCTTCTGGAATATCTCCAAACCAAGAATATCTAAGCCTCTTCTTGGTCTATAAATTAAGACATTAACAAATATATACAGTTTGGAGAGGAAAGAAATGTTCTGCAACAAATCAAACTCCGTGTAGCATAGGGCACTGGCCCTATTCCCATGGAAATAAATACATTCTATGACAAACCAACTTCTTTTCTGCAATGCATTGCAGAGATAGCACTTTTTTTGGTGTTCCTCATAAATCTGAGAAAATTAAAAGTGAATTTGTCGTGATATTTTTATTAGTGGCTTTAATGCCATAAATATTAAAATATTAATAAGGGTAGAGCTGGTGGTACCACTGGAAAAAGAAACTCTCCAGGCTCTCATGGCTTGGGCTTTATGGAATAATAGACACAAGTGCAGAAGCAAGGTGGGGCCAAAGGAGGCAAATGAGAATGTGAAGAGCCACACCTCCACCACCATGGCTGGAGATACATTGGTCAGGTATCTGCTTATGAAGCCATTATTGAACTGTAAAACTATAATGATGGAAGCATAGAAAATCACTCCTTCGGAGAATTTACCTAAGAGGGTGTCATTCAAAAGAAACTGGAAAAGAAGCTAGAGTGGGTAGCCAGAGCAAGCAGAAGTGTGGCCATGCACAGCCAAATGCCATCACGAACCAAAGACAGAGGAATTGTTTTGGAGGAAACAGGAATTCTGTGGCAGTCCCAAAAGAAACATTGCCTTTGAGATGGGAAGTGATAGTGTTTGTGTTTGCCCATTGCAGGTAGCTGATGTGATGTGGCCTAGTACAAACAGAAACAGTTCAGGGTAAAAAGGAAGTCCTCCAGGAGCTGTATTTTCAGATGCAACCTGGAGATGATGACAATGTCAAAAATGCTAGAATTGTAAAAAATTACGAAGATCATTTCATCCAAACTATCATTTAGTTTAAGACACCCAACCTGCAACATCTTGTTCAGCTTCTGGTCAGACACAGGTTTAGTCCTGACCACATATTAGGAAGAATGTCCAGAAGTCTAAACAACTCACTTTCTGGAATCAGAGAAGAAAACATCTTCCTCAAGCCAAGTGTTCAGGAGTAAGGCCCCACCCAGGAGCCAGGGTAGCTGCTGGGCAGACGTATAGCTCAGCCTGGAGTCAAAGGCAATAACCTGGGATTCTTTCCCCAGAAAGGGAGCAAGTTCTTAAAAAGTTTGAGACCCTCTCCCCACCACACCTGGGAGTGACACCAACCAAAACTGTCCCCCGTCTACAAGATCTTATATCACTGAACACCCAGAAGATCTTAAAATCTTCCATCTCTGTATCACTATCCAATCCAGCAGGGAGACCACAGTTGGCCAGCGTGAACTGCAGGCCATACACTGAGAATTAGAGCTCCAAACCAAAGTGGGCAGAAGAAACACTGGACCTTGCAGAATAGATCAGATTTCAAAGAGGCTCTAATCCTCTAATCCACACTCCAAGGAGGCTTATACAAAATGAAGCAGATACGCCTGTCCCACAAAGAGAAACAGATCTAGAACAAGACCAACTGTAAAAATCAATGGTAAAAATAGTTTTTCAAACTTAAAAAAAAAAAAAAAAAAAAAAAGTTGAACGATAGATTCCTGGTGCGACCTTTTCATTTTATAATCAGGTCCACTGCAGCCCAAGAAGAACATATAACTTGTCCAGGGGTACAGGTGGTTAGCGACAGGACTGGCATAAATCCACGAAAAAGACCTAGCTTCGTATAATCACCCCGTGCTGCCTCTGTGAAATTAACTCTGTAAGACTCTTATCAGCTATTAAAGTTACATGTGTATCCTAGTCCAAAGGACTGCTTTTCATAGTTTAACATTTTCTTTCAGAGTCAAACTTGTGTCAAGTCTCAGGTCCATCCTGCCCACTTGCCCATGGGAATCTCCATTAGTATAGAATATGACTGATCAAGGCTTCGGCTTCTTCTAGGAGAGGATTTTTTGAAAAAAAAAAAAAAAAAAATACCATAAGATTCTTTTAGATCTGCTGGCAACACCTCACAACAGAGAAGAGCAATTAGCAAATGTTACAATTAAGATCCTGCTCACATAACACCACTCCCAGCGTTGAGTACGTATTTGCTGTAGGTAAAATGTTTTGCTTTCCTTTGTGTCAGTCATGCCCATAAATAATAGACTGTATTTGAATTCCATAACTCCCTCTGAATTTTACTCTACTGAATTCAACAGGAAGAAGACATGATCCCACCAGCATTTTCAAGGATTGAAAACTCTGATCAATACACAGACCTGCAACCCAACCAACATTGATTTATTCTTCACAATTACGTGGAAAGGAAAAGGCTGCTGCAAAAGGCTGTCCTTTCCCTTAGAAAAAGAATATGTCACTGTTGTCATTATCAGGTGGTCATCTGATTGAAACCACAACGAAACTTACATATGTCAGACATGGCTCTCAGCTCCTACTGTCCTTCTGCTATCCCTCAAAACCCCTCCAGCTGATCCCCTACAGAAACTGGATGCCGTAGCGTACAGATTCCGACCACTGAGCCCTAGCACCCAACAATTCTGCTACTCTGCAGAATTAATAAAAGCAAAGGCAAGGAGTCAAGGAAATCCTGACTCCCAAAACTCCCTGCTCGCTTATCAGAAAAGTGCCCTCATTTGGGCAGTAACCTCAATACTGCAAGTACTTCTAAGTGAACAGAAAGGGACAATTATCTGAAGCAGGGGGCCTCTTTAAGCATTGCTTTATTCAAGGCAGAAGGCTCAAACAGTAACATTCAATCACCAGGTGATAACACTTAGTTAGAGAGAGATAATATTCTCTTCTAAGGAAAAAAAAAAAGAAAAATGGAACTCTAGGTTCTCCATATATTTATATATCTGAAGGAAGCCATAAGAAGAAACCTGGATGAGATATAAGAAATTGGAGCTTTCAAACATGCTGTTTCTACCTTATCACTCTTATCTGTTATATATATATATATATAAAACAGCTGCATTTAAAGATAAGGGAACAGAAAGGTATTGTGTGTGTTGCCCAGATGTTCCTAAAATCCACTCCCTGTTAAACTTATCTCCCCAGAACTAAAGACACCTCTAATCTTTTCTAATGGCTTAATCAAATGAAATAAATGTCTTGGTATAATATCTTCTTTAAAACTTATATTACTAGTTGCACACACACACACACACAAGCAGGAATTTTTAAAATATCTATCCAAGGAAAAACTAGTCCCAGCATCAAAACATTATTCATATATTTTCTCAAAGACAGTAAGCTGGAATACAAGCCAGTTGAGAGGTTTAGACAACGTTTCTCCTTGTTTGCTCTATCCCCAGACTTTTCATCATCTTCAAGGAAGGCAACAGTTCCTTTGGTCCATTATTTCAAACATTTGTTGCATTCCTACTATGTGTCAGGCAGGATGCTAAGAAAGGAGGAAAAGAGAAAATAAATGGGAACACAATACAAATAGGAAGTCAGAGAATGGTTTCAGAAAGAAAAGATGGAAAGTTACAAGCAGGGCTATATAAAGGGTGAGAAATGAGAATAAAGCAAGAATATTGACTATCTGTCCAACTGAGGTCTCAGCCCCTAGTCGCATCCCTAGACACAAAAGGTCAGAGTGCAGAGAAAAAATATTCTACACCCAATTTGTTACCCTTTTGTGAGCTGGCTTCACATTTCTGCTCAACAATTTATCATTCCTGAACACAGAATTGAGAGTCAAAAGGTCCTCAGAGAATACATAGGTTTATATCCATGTTTTGCCCAAGACTAGGAGCCACCAGAGGGCAGGGTCCAGGTCTCCTGTGAGTCTCAGTACAGATCCAGTCCCATAGAGGCACTGAGCAAGGGCTTCATCATTCTGTACTTTGTGTTTATGGAAATATAGCAGTCAAGACACACAGCATCAAATATTATGTATCTAGTTTTTTATCTGAAAAATGAAGGTATTAAACCTTCAGGCGACCTCTAAGTTCTCTTCTGATTTTAGCATTCCAGGAGCGGTATACCATCCAGCTAGACCTATGCAGTTTTTAGATTTCTTCTACTTCTGCATTTTAGGTGGATGAGGAGGCTTGGATGACAGTTCATGCCTCCAAATGGTTTTACCTTCAACCCCACAGCCCACGTGAAAGGTTAAATAGAACGTACCCTCAAATGAAGCTGATAATCCAGCAAACACGCACTCTCTTGTTTTAAAGAATGTGCTGAGGAAGCACAAGGCCTCTGTCAGGTCCTACACCACATACCAGCAGCAGGAAGTGGAGGATGAAATGAGCTGGGCTGACTCTCTGCATCATTCCTATGATGACATCATTCACTTTCTTAAAAGGAATTATAGTCTTTAGAGATTAAAAAAAAAAAAGGCAGTTTGGATTATCACATCATCAGGCAGCCCGAGAGGAACTAGGAACCATTAAAAGCCAACGGTGGAAGGAAACAATACAAAGGGTTGGGCGCAGTGGTTCACGCCTGTAACCCCAGCATTTTGAGAGACTGAGGTGGGCAGATCACTTGAGGTCATGAGTTCGAGACCAGCCTGGCCAACATGATGAAACCCCGTCTCTACTGAAAATATAAAAATTATCTGTGGCGCGTGCCTGTAGTCCCAGCTAGTTGGGAGACGGAGGTGGGAAAATCACTTGAACCAGGGAGGCAGAGGTGGCAGTGAGCCGAGATGGAGCCACTGCACTCCAGCCTGAGCAACTGAGTGAGATCCCGTCTAAAAAAAAAAAGAAAGAAAGAAAGAAGAAAAGAAAAGAAAAAATACAACAAAGTGTCTTAGCAAAGAGAGGAACAGGAGGTCAGGAGCTAAGGTTTCTACAGAAAGGGAATGTATCTTGAAGGTGAAAACCAGTGCCTTCAAAGCAGCCTTGTAGACACACACACAGAGAAAATAATATTTGAGTCATTATTGTCACTTCCCTACAAAATCTGAAAGGGGCCTATCCTTTGCCAACATGCTTCCCTTTTTCCCCTTTTCCAGGCTTGTCTAGGTAGACCATGGAGCTCTCACAAGGCCACTCATCTCAGAGCCAAAACATTCTTCCTGGATGGCCACATATGAAAATAAAATAACCTATTATAAGATTACATTAACAAAGTTAGAACCCACTCATTTGGAATTTATTTCTTAGACATGTGATAACTTTCAAGTTTCTTCTAGGTTTTGTCGCAAAGTGGCTTGAACGAAATGGAGCTACTGCAAGTAAAATAAGGGGTCTGTGCCCCAAACCCATAAAGAAATAGAGTAAGTTAGAAAGTTCCTTCTCATTAAAAACAAAAACTTAACTAGAGAACAAGTCAAAGGATAGCTATTGGGTGGAGAGAAAATCCTGTTTAAAAAACCATTTACCTTTTAAACTTTTATCATCTCTTTATTGTACAAGCAATACATGTGAAACGGTGTCCTCTTGAAAGAAGAGTGGGATAGGAATCGTCAAGAGAAGATGCACATGGACTTAGGGTTTTTTATTATTATTATTATACTTTAAGTTCTGGGATACATATGCAGAATGTGCAGATTTGTTACATAGGTATACACATGCCATGGTGGTTTGCTGCACATATCAACCCATCATCTACATTAGGTATTTCTCCTAATGCTATCCCTCCCTGAGCTCCCCTACCCCCCGACAGGCCCTGGTGTGTGATGTTGCCCTCCCTGTGCCCATATGTTCTCATTGTTCAATTCCCACTTATAAGTGAGAACATGTGGTGTTTGGTTTTCTGTTCCTGTGTTAGTTTGCTGAGAATGATGGTTTCCAGCTTCACCCATGTCCCTGCAAAGGACATGGACTGATTCTTTTTTATGGCTGCATAGGTGTGTTTCTTAAAGAAAAGCTCAAGGAGATCTACAGTGTCAAAAAAATCTTGGTAAGAGGCGCTGTGACAGAAATCCCTGGAGATATCTGGGGTTATGACCAAGAGTCCTGGAATACTCAAACTCTGTCCTTACACCAGGCAGCAGTACAGTCTTGAAAACTAAGGGCCAAAATATCCTTAGTAGTGAAGCTAGGTGGTGGGAACATGGGCTTGTTTTGTACAATTATCTCAATATTGCACGTTCAAAGATTCCCATAATAAATTTATACTTAAAACTCTTGAAATACTGAAAGGCAATTTATTCCTCACTGCTTTATTTGAGAATGCAGTCCCAGCATCCTCTGATCTAGAAACTCTATAAAACCTCATCACCCCCAGGCACAATCGTGGCCACAATGACAGGACCAGGGGCAGACAACTTTCCCAAGAGGGACCACAGAGATTTGCTCCCCTCGGTATTTTGAATCAAGTTCTAGCTCCAGGTAGTCTCTAGGGAAGAAGAGAGATCGTGTAGACTGGGAACTTGCTGGTCAGAAGGGAAGCAAGGGACTGGCAGAGGAGCAAGAGAAGCAGAGGCATGAGTCCGCAGAGTCCCCTGAGGTAAGGGAGCGGGCACTCCACCCCTCAGAAGGCCCAGCCACACCTCCCGCCTCAGGGCCTAGGAGATGCCCCTTTACTCATTCCTGTCTGCTCCCTCCCCTCTCTTGCTTAACCTGAATTAAAGCTTTTCATAAACAATACAAGCCTAGGCTAAGACAAACAGGAAGGAGAGAGAAAGAACCTAGTGGTCAACGCGCACCAAGCTGGAGAAATCAGCACCTAAAGGAAGAAATGCCTTTCCTCCCTCCTAGAGGCCTCCTTGGAGCCAGGATGGGAAGGAGGACTGGGAAAAGCCAGCTCCTCACCATCTACATGCATTCTCATCTAGCCAGCCTGCTTCACTTTTCTTCATGCCTCACAATTTCTCTGCAGAACATAGAAAGGAAGTTTATGCAGAAAATGAAAAAGAAAAAGCTAGCCATGTTTTTCTATTTACTTTTAGAGTATTTAAAAAAAACAAACATGCTCTAGTTAGAGGGAGGGTGATGGCGGAAGATCTTAAAGCTTTCTTCCCTTTGTGCCGTTCTGCATCTTCTGGCTTCTACAAAAAGAGATCTCGCACATTTCAAAGTCACTTTAGAGCTTACAAAGTAAACACACATTGCAAGTTACTCATTTTTGCTAATGAAGGAGATTTCATTTTCCTTCCCAAAGGTCACTTGCACTGTTAATATTCTGAGAACAAGTAGCCAGTGACAAAGTAGGAACATTACTGACAAGGCTTTATAAAGAAGCAAATGTCTTCTTCTATCACACCAACTCTATTTAACATCAAACAATGTTTCATTAGCTAACAAGACATTTGCTTTCAATAAATGGAAACTATAATAAAGAGTTGCTATATTTTTTAAAGTAATGAATGTAATTTTTGCTCTACTTTATGTTGCTATAAAAAAGGGCCTTAACTGTACTTCTCATCTGCTCCTTTTCTTTAACTACCATAATTTATGCAGATAAATGTTGAATGGATTGCATCAAGAACACTCTTCAGATTGCTAACCATAAAAGTACTTAGCTATCATTTTCTTTTTCTCCTATTTACATGTCTTTATATTACAAAAATCAAGTTACCAACATTAAAAATGATATAGTGTCACCAAAAAGTACTGAGGCATAACACCAAATAATAAATTATTAGTCTTTGAAGGTTAAAGCCAAGTTTAAGAGATAGCAATCCTTTTGTTACACTGGACTTCCTTCAAACTGCAGTTGACTGAGGGAAGCTTACAAGTGACAAAAATTGACACTCTGCTAACACTGTCAGCTGCAGGTTTACTGCAAAAGTCTAAAGTACTGTCAAGGACAGATCAATGTTTGTGATAATTCACAAAATAATTTGGCTTTACATAATAGGCATAGCAGTATGTGACTTAGAAATGCAACCCTTGGTGTCTAAATGCAGACCTGGGGAGGCCGTGTATGGTTTTTTCAGCCTTTCTAGAACCTCAGCCTACAACAGGCTCAGGTTAAAGGATTAAAACAGGCTTCATCAAGGGGACTCTCACAATCCCATTCCTTTACCCACTTCCTCCCAGAGAACCTCATAGGGAAAAAATAGTCTATCCTTTGAGAAAATACTGCTCTGTCCCTTATCATGCCCAAGCACAGACCCTGATGCCAATAATGTGCCACAGTTAAAGCAAACTCATACCCTTAGGAACGAGGGTGACACCAATTCATAGATGGCAAACAGAAGATACCTTTGTGGGACTTTGTGGGGATCCCAAATACAACATAAGGGGCTAAATATGGTAGAGAGGAAAATGCTGGTAGCTGACAACTTGCCATGTATCAGCATCTTAAACCAAAATGA
The DNA here is from genome assembly GCF_009828535.3 of Hylobates moloch. NCBI lineage: Eukaryota > Metazoa > Chordata > Mammalia > Primates > Hylobatidae > Hylobates > Hylobates moloch. Next base: position 70,260,116 of record NW_026652278.1, on the reverse strand, counting down.
AAGCCCTTCAGAGTCAAGACATTGCTTAAGTGCTCATTTTCCTTGAGAGACATTTACAAACTTGAGCCACAGCTTAGTCCCCACTATATGATAGAAAAGAAGGAATCTACCAGACTCCAACTTCATAAGGGCAGGGAGCAGCGTGTCCAGCACATAATAGATGCATTAGGCATATTTGCTGAAGAAATTAGCAAAGCAGCAATTTCCAATTAATTTATTCTCTGGAGTCCCCACATTCCTCAGCATCACAAACTTAACACAAGAACGCTTTAAGAAAGTTGAGGTAACCTGTTTTATTAACTATGTGTTGCTAGATTTCTAGTTAAAAGTCATATTTAAATTTAAGTGAAGTTTAGCACTAAAGTTCCTATTCCCTTCAGAATTAATTCATTCAAAAAAAAAATTTTCTTATTAAGCCCCAACTCTATGTGAGACACTGCTCTGGGGGGTTGTGACATATCCATGAAAGGAGAAAACAAAGCCGACAAAAAAGCCTTGTCTTCATGGCATTACACTTGGAGACAAACCTGAGAGTGGTTGTATAAATCACCGACCCAACCAACAAATGTTTCCTGACAGCCGGTGCAAGATGGCAGACATGGGCACTTGTCCATACTTCCCGCATCTGTGCTCATGGCAGGCCCTGAGCATCAATTAAGATACACCTTCATGGAGGCAGGCCTGAGAATCCTCAATACAGCATCCCAGGTAGCCACTTCCAATGGGCCACAGAGGAAATGTGTACTATGGGAATCACAAAAACCTTAAGCCACAGATGCAGCCCACAGTAAGCCTCCAGTCTGAGAAGAAAAGAGACTTACGTGGTCAACAGAACACCAAACTCCTGATGCAAAGCGATGGGAGGGCAAGAGATCCAGGCAGCTATGGTACAGGTCACAAGGATTATTGGAAGAAGTAGATTTGCCAAGAAGCTATTGAAACCTTGGCTTCAGGGCCCTCTTTGCACCACTTGCTTATAGGGCCATGGAAGAGGCCCCAGAAATTTTGTGTATCGGATTTTGATTTTGGAATTAACCAAAGGAATGGAAGAAATGAGCGTTAGTGTGAGTGGTTGCTGTTGATAGTAGTGTAATTTTTAAGGACTGAGGATGGGCTTTCTTCCAAATTGTTGATTCAAAAGCTTCTAACTCAGGCTAGCATTAATGGCAGAAGTCCAGAAAAACTCTACTTTAAAAAATGAACAGAAAGACATGCTAATTAATAAGTTTTTTTCATCTGTAGTTAAAATAAGGAGTTCAGACCAGATCATATTTATGGTTCCTTCTAGCTTTCTATGATCCATAAGATCCACTGTATTTATGGTTCCATCCAGCTTACTGATTCTAGAAATAGAGGAACAGGGCCCAAAGCCCAAAGTAGAAGAAGTGAACATCCTACCCAACAGTGACAAAGCCTGGCAACAGTAGACCTTCACTTAAAACTAGCCTGGGTGTAGTGGCTGATGCCTGTAATCCCAGCACTTTGGGAGGCCGAGGTAGGAGGATTTTTTTTGAGGCCAGGAGTTTGAGACCAACCTGGGCAACAGAGCACAACCCTGTCTCTAAAAATAATTTTTAAAAATGTATCATTGTTGTGGCACAGGCCTGTAGTCCCCACTACTCAGGATGCTGAGGCAAGAGAATCACTGGGGAGGTTAAGACTGCAGTGAGTCATGATCATGCCACTGCACTCCAGCCTAGGTAACAAAGTGAGACCTGTCCCCAAAATTAATTAATTTAATTTAATTTAAACTAAGTGCCACCCAGTAAAAGGATCCACTTTAACCTATGTTCACAAAATTTTATTCGTACTGGGGGGTTATAAAATCATTAGAAAAGGACAAATACCGCCAAATATAGGAGTGAAGTAGAGAAATAATATATATTTCATTATTCCAATATGTTTATTTCTAATGAAAGTTGTATTTCAATATTATAGCACACAGCTTCAAAAAGAAAATATTCACCTTTAGACTCTATGACTCTTGGAAAATAAAGCATTACAAATATCCACACCCATACACGCCACCCTCTTCCTGTTCATCCTAGCTGCCTTTCAGGAAAAGAGCCAGGTAACTGCAGTTAACTTGTATAACTGATTGATTACACGAGTATTTATTTCTCAAACCTGGGTCCATGGGAACCTACAGATAGGTGAATTTTATAATTTTAAGCTTAGGTCCTAATGATGAATTTTAAAAATAATTAAGTAGTACTGGACCCATCTGGCTAAAAAAGCACCTTATCACTGCTATGCAGTACTAGTGCCTGTTTTGGTACTTGTCTTATTCTTAATATGCTGGTCAGCATGTTGGACTAATTAATCTCAAAAAAAAAACCCAACCATCTACCTAAACAGTGAACTCTTATTAAATGGTCCTTATAAATTCTCTCTTACCCTCAAAATTCAAAATTAAAATATAATTTCATTTGAATTAGCTTCTGTTTTTTTCAAACTATTTAGTTCATAGTTAGTGACTTGACACTAGGAAAACAACAGTACAAGGAGTAATGTATCACAAGCCCATAATTCCTTGTCTGAAATCCTATGTTCATACGTACATACTGCAATTCAGATATTTTTTTAGATCTTAGAAAGGTAATATAGTTTATATATTGTATAACTATACAGCATATGAGCTAACATCCCTCGCAGGTATTCATATTTCTAGAGTGAAAGATAAGAATATTCATACTGTTAAAGGGTAAAAATTTTAAATCAGGTAAAATCGTAACTCTCATATAAATATAAAATGAATACATGAAAAAGATTTTACGGAATCTTTTAATTAATGAGAGAGTAAGACATTGTATCAGTTCAAAGAAGAATTCAAAGTAACACACATATACAGGCCATCAAGAATACTAAAGTGAATTTACAAATAGATATAAAGCTGGTATCCACAGGACAAGAAACAATTGCATAATACAGGGCACGATTCATTTGCATTTCTAGAGGCAAAAATTTTTTTGCATTATTATCAGTTTCCTACAACTTACAGACTTGCAAAATAACTCAAAGACAATGTAAGGCATAGATAAGCTAGAAGGATGCACTAGACAAGACATCCAGGAATCTTTTCCACCAATTTCAAATTCTTTCACAATTTTTCCTGACATTACTAAGCGGGATGAATGAAGATTATAATTTCACATCACTTCAGGTCAGACTTTGTTCTAAACTAATATAGAGAAAATTTATTTTAAAGTTTTGTTTTCAGACCTTTAGGATTTTGGTCAATTTCTCATGAAGATGCTGAAAGCGTTTTCTTTTTTTAAATTTTTTATTTTTTTATTTATTTTTATTATACTTTAAGTTCTAGGGTACATGTGCACAATGTTCTTATCATTTTAACCACCGTTTCTTACAATGGTTCTAATATTTAAAAACCAATTGATTTTTGGAGGCAAACAATAATGAATGAAGACGTTATCTCCCACCAATATAATGTCATGTCAGAGTCAAAAGAATACAGGTGTGCTGTATCAGCCTACCAGGCTTCAGCCCCACCTGTCAAGTTACTCAGTGGGGGAAATCGCCTATCTGCTCTAGGCTTCAGTTTCCTCATCTATAAAGAGATCTGAAAGGTCCCTTCAAATTCTAAAAGGCCAGAATTCCACCGCTGACAACAGAAATCTAAGGGACCACGATGTGGCACGTGAAGAAACTATTTCATCAGGTGCCAGATAAAAATCTGCAGGCTCCTCCCCTCTGTCAAACTTCAGTGCAAAAATTATTTCTTCTGTGGAGGCTTCTTTAATAAATCCAGACCAAAGTTCAAATCCCAGCTCCAGCAAGTAGTAGTTGGATGGGCCAGGGAAAGTCACTGAACCTCTTCTGAGTCTCAATTTCCACATCTGGAGATTGAAAATAGTATCTAAATCCCCAACAGGTGCTGGGTCTGTCTGGCTTCTCCATTTCCTTACTTTCTCTTCTAGTGGTTCCATTATCACATCTCTCCTCAAAAATTCTATATGCAGTGGACACTCTAAGCTTTTATGGCTGAATTACTTTTTCCAGATATTCAGGTAGATTTCAATGTGTACATCCTGTTTCTTCACAGTCAGATACCATGCCTTCAATCTTTTTCATCCTGCCACAGTGTTTCAGGCATTTTTGCCTTTAATCATTGTATTCCTTCACCCTGAATGAACTTCCTTCTTCCATCTTTTCCAACTCTTCCTCCAAACTCCAGCTCAGGAATCACCTTTTCATGTAGACTTCCCCGATACCCTCCAGCTGGGTTAGTGCCCTTAGCAGGAGCTCCTAGAGACCCCTAAACCCCTTCCCTCCTGACTCCTCTTCCTCCATCACAGAACACAGTATGATATGGGCTCAGGATCACTGTGTGCTCTTTCAGAACATGAGTTCACCCAGGCAAAGTCAGAATATCACCCAACTTTGTATCCCTGGCACCAAGCCCATTGCCTGGCATATAGTTGGTAGTCAATATAAATTCCTGCAGAACTGAATTCATTTCCTCTTTACTACCTAATACAGGGATTGTAAATAGATAAATGATGCCACTGCCTGACTCTGCAAGGAAGGAAATGGAGAGATTTCTGTCACTTGAGTTTGTCATTGTATTAGAAAGGTAAGTGGCACACAGTTTTGGATTCCAGGGAGAGACAGGCAGGACTGGTTGAGAAAGAGGAGCCAGTCAGCCCAGAGACAGAACCCATGAGTCAGCGATCTAGACCAAGGATAAAAACAGCTACGTTTTCTAGAGTGGAGGCTGGACCAATTCCCAGAGGTTAGAACAGTACTGGCCAAAGTAAACTTTACGGACTATTCAATATCCACAGGAGGGTCCCTGATAGAGTTCCTGAGAAGAGGCAGATGGGAAAGACTGTATACCCTACTCTCCTCTTAAAGACACACATGGGCCGCTGAGTATATTCTAGGGAGCCCTATAGTCAAGACAAGTGTTGAATTTTGTTTGACTTGGGGCTCCCCGGCAGTCCTCACCATGGAACCCATCCATTTTAGGATTTCTATAACACCATGCTGTTGGGAATAGGGGTCTGAACTAAGCCCAGAATTAGATCTACGTAGGGAATACACACATAAGGAAGCTCAGGCAAGCGCTAGATGGCAGACCAAGTAACAGAAAAGAACCAGGACAAAAAGCCCAAAGGCTGGACAATGAAGGTCAAGTCAGAACCAGAGAGGGTGAGCTGGTGCTACAGATAACCCTTCTCTGTAGACTGTGGGTATCTGAAAGGCAGACACCCCGCTCAGGTCATCCCTTTATCTCCAGGGCTTCAACATAACAGTCTGAACTGAGAGAGTTCTGGAAATCTGCAGAAGCTAGAGAATGAAATGGACCAAGATAAGAACACACTCGAGGCCTCATATTGGGGTTCTCAACCCTGGATGAACATTAGAATGACTTGGGAAGCTTTAGAAACTACAGATTTCCCGGGCTCCCACCTCAGACTGGTTAAATTAGACACTGGTAATCAGGGAATCCTTTGCTAGACAGAGGACTTCCATATACTTCCTATAGGAAACTCCCACAGGCCAGTCTTCCACCATAGCAAATATGGAATCCACTAACAGAAGTACAGCCCTGGCCCATTAAGGGCGGGGAGGAGGAGAAGCTGCTGGCAGACATAGGGGTCTTCAGCCCCATCCCAATCTCTGCCCTAAGAGTCCTCTACAAAAAATGCCACAGATTCTCCCAGAAAATGCTACTCTAGACTTTCCCTAAAAATAGCTTGGCTTCCTTGGAGGGGTCAGATCCATGGCCTTCAGAGAGAAAAGCATAAACACAACTCTTGCCAGACCAGGCTCTCAACACTTAAATCAGCCTGCTCTGAAGTCCAGACAAAGTTCCAAGAACAAGAAGAGTCTTCTATAAAGAGTTTAACAGCAGACCATGGTTATGCAAGGCACTCAGTTCCAGCTCTCACATGCTTCGTGTACAGAAGTTCAAATTAATTACTCCTTTACCAAACGAAAAGTGAGTTATGTCTTTCTGTCACTGCAGCCAGGATATTCTCCAGGCTGCCAAAAACATGTGCATACCCAAATACCAAAACTATGTAGGAAGGCTACAGAACGTCCTCACCAAAGACAAGACAGAATTTTCACTTCATAAATCAACAAGAAACTCCAAAAAGGTGGCCAGTTGAAAAGACAAGCTACACTGATGAAATATTTTCTTAATTCACCTCATTCAGGGTAATCGCATTTTTTTAACTTCACGAACAAGTAATTTTTAATGTAAATAACAAAGCCAGAAAACCACATATTCTTTTTGCATGTGGGATGATAAAGTTTTTATCTAAATTAATTAGGTGACTTTTCACTAGTAAAGATTTGTTGCTTTTACTTCAGACTTTGTTTTTAATAAAATCCCTTCCCATCCAGACCCTCACCCCACTGTTTAGATGAAATGGAAGGCAGTGGAGGTTAGTTCTAATGTGTTTCTGTGTCGCTTTCCAAAGGATTACCAATAACAAAACCTGTAGTAGCATCCGTCTATGATCTACCCAGCTTCCCTTAGATGGGAAAGAATGCAAATCCCAAGCCTATTTAGATGTGTTTCAGATTTATTTCATCTCTACTTCATCACAGCTGGAAGTGTCAACCAAAATTCTACTGTGTGTATTACCACCATACAACTTTACACTTTGTGGTTTGCACTTTGAAATGTAAAATGAATGACAGTGAATGAAAACTCAAGCAATTTTGGCAAAAAAAAAAAAAAAAAAGCAGCCAAATTGCTCCCCTTTAAAAGTAGAACATTCAACTTGGCCAAAAGAAAAGGTCCTCAGTTTACATTTTTCCTTCTGTTTCTTATCTCCAGGTTTGCTATCCTACTTAGGAGGCTGAAAGTACAGGGTAGGGGGAAACAAAATTACTTTCACAGGCTGTAATTTGTCTGATATACTGGAACTGAGAAGCAGCCTTATGAAACCCAAGCCTCAATCCATTTTACTATTATCATTATTATTTTAGTTTTGAGCACTCCATTTTTTTGGAGTAGAATTTTTTCAGCTGTTTTAAGGAACTTTTTACAAAGTTCAGTGAAAAGGGTTTTTAAAGTCTCGACTTCACTCTTCCCTCCATACGAAAGGCCAATCTGTACATCATGTGTGTTTCTTTTGCCTGGATAAGGGTGCCACACTTGTACATGTGTATATATCACTTGCCTAAAAATTACCTTCCAAATTACCAAAATACTGCTCATCTAGCTAAAGAAAAAAATATATATCTCACATTCATAGAGGTGACACTGTCTTATCACATCTCCAGGCTTGGAGGGAGGACCTTGGTTGTCATCAACCAACTAGCTCCTTGCTACTCAAAGTACGGTCCCTGGACCAGCAGCATTGGCATTGCTTGGGAGCTTTTTAGAGATGTAGATTCTCAAGTCCCAGCCAGACCTCCTGAATCAGAAATCTACATTTTAGCAGGATCCCCATCAGATAAACGTGCATGGCAAATCGTGAGAAGAACTGGTCTGGTACAAACTCCCACTCACGGTAAGAAATAGTATCTTTTCTGAGAAGTTCCCTCAGCCTCTGCTGGGATCCTTCAAAGTCGAGGTGTGCAGGTCTGTAAAACCCTAGCAGAGGCCTTTCTGGGTTTCAGCAGAGTAAAGCATTCATTCCTCAAACCAGGCAGCAACTAGAGGAAGCACCGAGGGGCGGTGGCAGGAAGGGCCTCCCCCAGCCCATGTGTCTCAACACAGCAGAGTCATTAATTAAGATCCGCCTGGCTGCTGGCAAAGCAGTCACTCTGGCATTCCCTGTCTGCCTGGGACTGGCGTGAGGTGTGAGAATCTGGGTAGCCTTCTCTGTGGCTCTGTCCCGCTGGCGTTGATTGTGTATGATTAATGATTTAAAGGAATAAAAAGAGAAAGGTCAACTTCTGAGTTCAAGACAGAGCAGCTACATAGGGAGTAATTAAGATACTTGTGTAAGCATGATTAATAAGCACAAACTGGCACTCTGGGCAGTAAACAAGATGCAAGCAGATGGTTAGCATGGAAAAGGGTTTTTTTTTTTCTTCCCTAAAAGCAATTTTTCAGCAGCTTGAAACTTGGCTTGTGAATTCTCTTCCTCCCCCAAGTCTCAAAAAACTCATTATCTCCACAACCTTAAAAAAAAAAACAAAACAAAAAAAAACAAAAAACATGGTGAACACCTTCAATGCTCATTCATTCTCTCCTTTTGAAAAACCTTATTATTTTATTTTATTTTTACAGATAACTAGAGTTTGCTTGTAAAGTGGCTGCAACTCATCTTTGTTTCTCGCTGCCTTTCATGTCAGGCGTCCCACGAATTGGCGAGTCTGACAAGGTGGTTCACTGCGGAGCCTTTTAACTCCCACCCAGCACTTCTCCCCCCCATCCTCTGATGGGCAGAACAGAGGCATCAATGGTGGCATTTCTGGAGAGTGCTGGCAGGCAGGTGTCAGAGCCGTCCGGCAGGCGCCCCTCACAAACACTAATCAGCCCTGGTGTTCTTTTACAATCCATATCTAATTCGCAAGTTTCATTCTTTCTGAAAAACAATTACTAGGTTTTGAAGTTCATTGTGCATTTACTCAACTGTCTCTTCACATTAATGTAAAGTGGGAACAAGAAAAAATAGAGTCAGCAGGGAAGGGACATCAAAAGATGTTAAGAGTAGATGAAGGCTTTATTTTAAGAGTAATATAATTACAGATGTGTGCAATATTTTACAATAAATGGAACACAAACGGTGTATCCTGTACCTTCAAGATAGTGTGTGTGCCTGTGTGGGTGTAAAGAGAGAGAGAGAGAGGGAGAAAGACAGAGACACCCAGACACATACATTCCTATGGGGATGGGGAGAGAAAGAGGGAGAAAGAGAAAGTCACCTATGACTTAGGAAAACAAAAAGTTCCTCCTAGGATCAAGAGTAAGGTATATGCATCTCACTTAGTGAAGAGCAAGAAAATCATAGGGCAACGATAGAGGAGAAAGCCTTGGTTTTCTCCCTCTTTGTTGAAAAGAGAAAGAAGAAAGAAGGAGATGGAGAAAAAGAAAGAAAGGAAGTGACAGATTAAAGAAGGGGGAGACACTTAAGATCTACTCTCTTAGCAAATCTCAAGTGTACAATACAGTGTTATAACTATGGCCACCATGCTGTACAATAGATCCTCAGAACTTACTCATCTTATAACTGAAAGTTTGTATCCTTTGATCAACAGTTGCCCATTTCCCCCATCTCCCAGTCCCTAGCGACCACCCTTCTACTCCCTGCTTCTATGAGTTTGACTCTTTTAGATTACACATATAAGCGAGATAATACAGTATTTGTCTTTCAGTGTCTGGCTTGTTTCACTTGGTATAATGTCCTCCAGGTTCATCTGTGTTGTCACAAATGGCAGAATCTCCAATCATTTCACAATGTATATGTATATCAAATCATCATGTTGTGTGTCTTGAATATACACAGTTTTTATTTGCCAATTCCACCTCAAATAAAGCTGGGGAAGAAAGAAAAAAAGAGAGAGGGAATGGAGGGAGGCAGGAAGACAGAGAGAGGGGGAGAAAACAAAGGGAAGGGAAGAAAGCTGGGTTTTAAGCAAAAACTGGAAAGATACTTGCCAACCTTGATGAAGAAAGTAGCGTAAACTGAGAGTGCCTCTCCTGAATTTCGGTTCTTGAACTCCCTAAGAGGCACCATGAGTTGACACACCTGGATGACTCTTGCCCTTGAGCAGGGGCAGACGTGCACTTTGTGTCGGCAATGTGCCATGCGTCTCCCCAGGCTGGCCTCAGCAAAGAGCCAGGTCTGTATTTGCCCTTCTCAGCTGGTCCCAGGGGCCATCTACCTCATCTCCTGCCAGTGGGGCCAGGCCCATCAAGCTTCTCCAGTCACCTTACAGAATTTGGAGCCCAAATGATTAGGCTCCAAACCTGAGCCCACAGCACTCAGCTTGAATGCCCCAGGACTGGGAAGGACAGGGGCACTGGCCCCTGCACTTAGGTAGGCACATGGCCTTAAAAACAGGTGGCTGACTGTATTCTCTTCTTTACCTCCACCCACCAAAATAGAGGAGGACCCTACATTTCCCCCAGGAGAAAATTCTATTATCACCACAATGTTTGGTCTCACACCTCAAACCTTTTATTTTTTCTCTTATACTGAACATCATCTTAGTGATTCTGACTCAGCATTTTCCAAAGGTGTTAGAAAACTAAAAATTTCCAGAGATGAAAATGTTTGGAATACACTAGGTTACTCAAAGTAAAATGGGGTTCTTTCTGCAGAAATCCTCAGTCCCTCTTAGATGTGAACATACTTTGGGAATTGTCCATGGGGGACTGACCTGACTTCAGAAGCTGCCCCTCTCCAGAACTTGGGTTCCATAGAACATTCTTTGAGAAACAAAGATTCACATAAAAAAAAAAGAAACCTTTTGCTATTTGAGGTTAGGAATTAATTTACACTATTTCTCCTTCCCTAGTCTGAACACTCCAGTCTTACAAGATTTTCCTTCAGAGATCTATTTTCTACCCTTTGAATCATTTTATCACCAGCCTTCCCTGCCTCCCTTTTTTTTTTCTTTTTTTTTTTTTTTTCATTTTCTTTGAACTCTGGTAAACAACTCTAGAGTTCCAACAAGGATCTCATTCACACAGTGTGCAGTGAAAAGGCTTTGCACATCTCATTCCCTTTAACACAGCTCTGGACTACACTGCGGTTTTTCTTATTCACTCCATATTATCTTCAAGTAGAGCCTGAGGTGTCTCTCCAGAGCATTCATATCCCTTATTTTTATGTGCTCCAAGTCAATTAGCAGCAATTTTTGGGATAGGTACGAAAAAGTCTAAACACTGTGGAGCTAGAGAGAAGGGGAGGAAAGGAAATGCCCGCATCCAGCAGGGTCCACATTCCCAGCTCACATCTGTCTCTCTCGGGATGCACTGTTTAGAGGAAGGCTTACAGAACCATGGCAGAGCATACACGCTGGTAGTCTCCACAGCCCAAAGGACAGTAAAAGGATAAAAATTAAGAAAAAGAAACCCAGGCCGGGCGCGGTGGCTCATGCTTGTAATCCCAGCACTTTGGGAGGCCGAGGCGGGCAGATCACGAGGTCAGGAGATCGAGACCATCCTGGCCAACATGGTGAAACCCTGTCTCTACTAAAAATACCAAAAATTTTCCGGGCGTGGTGGCGGGCGCCTGTAGTCCCAGCTACTTGGAGAGGCTGAGGCAGGAGAATGGCGTGAACCCGGGAGGCGGAGCTTGCAGTGAGCCGAGATTGCGCCACTGCACTCCAGCCTGGGCGACAGAGCGAGACTCCGTCTCAAAAAAGAAACCCACACATCTACTCTCTTTCTTATTAGAGTCTATTCTTAGCCTAGGACCCATTACCCTGCACCGAAATTGCTTAAACAGCCTTCCCAGTTTGCTCGCCAGTTTGCCTCCCAACTCTCTCACCCTGGAAGCAAACCTAAATACCATTACAGGTCAAATGCCATTTCCACTACTATATGCCTCCTCTATTCAAAAACACATTGACCCTTCACAACAATCCTCAAAGGTACATACTGGTGTTATCCCCATTTTACAGATGAGAAAACTGAGAAAGCAGTTATGTAACCCACCTAGGGCCACACAGCTAGAAAGTGAGGGAACAGGGATTTGAACCCCAGGCAGTCTGATTCCTGGTTCCAGCATTAGTGCTTGCCTGGCTGCCGTGGCTCTCTAGTACCTGGCCCTACCCAACTGTCTGATCACGAATTTCCCGAGGTCCCAGCGCACGATGACCCAAGTGCCTACCACGCTTTCACCCTCGCCTTCCACTCTCCTCTCTGATTGCCTTATCAGAATCAGCTCAAGTGCCACCATCTTTAAGATCTTTCTGACCACTCCAAATGCCACTGTCATTTCCTGTGAACTCTCACAGCAGGGGGTCCATCTCACCCAGCTCAGTGCTAAAGGACACTAAGTCTCTTATTTTTCACCATTGTTTTCTGTGTGCTGGTTGGTTTATCTCCTCAACTAGACTATAAACTCCTTGAGGCTCCAAATACCTGCTCGTAGACTCAGTAAGTAAGTGGACAGCCTTCTACTGCTACCCAATATGTTTTGACCACGCCATGATTTCCCTGGTGCCAAGTCTGATTCCAAATTTTCTTCCACACTCCTTCCTCTCAAGCCTATGCCTCCATTTTATTGTCTCTCAGGCTGGCTCACAAATTGAAACAGTACATGATGCTTAATTTTACATCAACCCGTTAAGCCGCTTTAAACACTTCAATATTTCCCAAATGTAGTTAAATATATGAACTTGCACTTAGAGTTGTCAACAACACATTGATGATTTGTTTTATAGTTGTGTGTTAATCTACAATCTGTTTAATGCAATCCAATACATTATTCCGGATGGTGATATATAAATTTAAGTCTTAGGCCATGAAATATCATTTAGGATTAAGATTTAATCTCTTAACAGAGGAGATACCTGCTCACAAAAGCAAGCAGCTGAGGAGAGTCCCTGTGTAGAAAAGGCATCATCATTGTCTCCAACAAGAAAATGAACCGCAGGGCATGCCAGTCCTGGAGGACAGGAAAAACGGGGGACAAACAGGGGCTGGGGGAGTCATCTTCCTGCCTCCAAGAAAAGACTCCCTCACTCAATCAGCCTTACAAAAGAGTTTAAAATTCAGTAACCCAAAGCACCGGGACTGCTAATCTTTGTCACTGAAGTCCTCAGGTAAGAGAACAATAAAAAAACAGTAACAACAGCAACCAACAATAGCTAATTCATAGAATGCAATCATAGGAAGTGGGTACTTCTATTATTGTACAGATTGCACAGATAAAGAAACTAAGGCATAGAGGGGTACTTTAACTCATTCAAGGTCACACAGCCAGAAAGCAGCATTGCTGAGCCAAGCAGTCTGGCTCCAGAATCTGGACTCTGCTAATCTCCTCCACACAAAACATTAGTCATCAGGCTAATTTCCAGGCTAAAGACTGGAAGACCACTACAAGTACTTTCAGATAAAATAATTATTCAAAAAACTATGGGAATGAGATAGAATGTGAGCTATGGTGAACAATTAAAACACAAACTAAAAATATAAGATATGCACTATCCTCAAAAAATTCACGGCTAATGGAAGAAATGAGGCAACCAAGACGGGATCAGCAGAAGGTCACTCTAGTGTGAACAGATGGGTCACACGAGGGGAGCTCCAGGGAGAGAAGCGGATGACCAGGTCACAGAGGGGACAGGCTGGAGAGAGACAGTGGGATAAGAGATGTGCAGGTGAAGGGGCCCAGGCTCCACACACATTTGAACCAAACACCCTTATCCAGACCCACCCTAAAAAAAATGTCACTGACCAGTACATGAAACATCTGACAGGCAGACACACTGCAAGGCCCAAATCTTTCAGGGCAGGGGAACCAACCATGGCTTTCTCTCTGCCTAGAGACCTTTCTCCTCCTCTGAACAGACGTCAGTCACTCTAGCATACTGCCTCTCTCCACAGAGCCTGGTCCTGCCCAGACCTCAGGTTCTGGTTCATTGTGACTGACTCCAACATCATCAGATGCTCTATGCCTGAACCCACCTGAAAACTGACTCTCCCAGACTCGAGCATGGCTGAAAGCTCTCAGGACACCACAAATGATCAGTTGGGCCTCAAGGATGTGGATAGACCACGCGATGGTCTCCTGATGGTCTCCACATGACCAGATGCATGGCAGGCTGGCCTAGCAAGGCACCTGCCAAGGGAACTGGCAATCCCAATAGGATGGTCAACCTCCATGAACTGCAGCCACCACAACCTTTACCAACTTTGTGCTTCACTGTTTAGAAGTGATATGTATCTCAGAAATGTCAAAATCCTTAGAGAAGTATGGTGATAAAATGAATAGGCTGCTTGCTCTCCATACTGATACACCCAATTTCAGACTGTCAAAGTGCTTTTAGTTATAATAGGAAATGTACAAAGTTAGCTTTGCTTGTTTTGACAACCATAAAAAGGATTTATCAGTTACATGTACCCGTTAAAATGTCGAGGTTCTCAAAGTAAAAATGGATTATAGCCAAATCCTAATATTATTAATGTTTTCATGATAACAAACACACATAACTTTTCAGACAATTCTCCTCGCTGCCTCCGTGGGGAAGAGTTTTGGAAATCCAGTCCGCTTGCCAGAAATTTCTGTTATTTTTATGCAGTAAGTCAAAAGAAGTCCATAAAAACTACAGCAAAGTTAATTTTTTTCTGTTTAGCTTCCAAAAGTGTCACATGATTGTGATTTCAAATCCTGGAGCTGTAAGGATTTCTTTTCATTGTCTTCTCTTGTCTTCTCAAAGACATGCTTTTCTCATTCTTGCTTTCATTGCTTCAAATATATGAAACTCCCACCATTTTCTCTGAAAGCTCCTACAAAGGCATTGTCAGATTTCTAATTCTGTCAAACTTTCTTTTAAGTTGCATTACTGTGTGGTGATGCTGGTGTTCACATCTGTGTATGACTGTGGTTTGGTTTTACTTCTTGTGCTAAACTTACCCCAAGACAAATGAACTGGCAAATCTTCATGCCAGGAAATATTTATAGAATAAAGAGAAGGAGAGGGGAGAGGACAAGAGCCAAACAATGAAATACTCCAGGTATTAAGGAAAAGGGAAATGACTCAGAACTTGCCAATTATAGAGTTGAAAGCTAAATCTGGTGGCCTCCATCCTCCCATTTGTCTTGAAGCTCCATGAGTAAAATTCAACTAGTAACCTTAATATACTCCTGGGTGAGAACTGTTGGTGGTTCCCATTCAACTTATGTAAACTGATTGATGAGCATTATCTCAGTCACCCTCTAAGACAACCTTGTAAAGATGTAATGTCTCCAATGTACAAGTAAGGCTCAGAGACATTAAGACACCTGCCCACAGTCATACAGCCGGTAAGTGACAGAGCCAAGAACTGGACCTTTCAGCCACCTCTTGCTGAAATGATCTAATTCCAAATTAAAATTATTATATCACCAAAGGAAAAATCTTTCAACCAAAGATCTGCTTTCCAGCTTCACATTAGCTGATCCCTCCGCCAAAGAAAGACAACACATTAGGGGCAGTGCCTGATCACAAGGGGCAGTGGGTGTGACCTCCGGCATTGGCAACCAAACGTCCCTATAGAGGCCAACCCTGGGACTTTACTAAACAAATGCTGGACAACTACGAACTTCTTAGCAGACGTAGAGAAGGCTGAGTCAGAGAGACGTGGTAAAAGGGTATACCTAGCAGGCAACAAAAATTCAGAAAGGAATGCTGATGACACTTTTTTGAAAACAATGTCCTGTGAAACTGATGTACAAACACAGGTTATTGGGCTCAAGTTTCAAGGAGCACATTTTCACACACAAGTATAAGATCATACTTAGAGTTATAAACTAAAACTAAAGAAAAATCTCTTGAAAAGATTAGCAATGTAAGTGTTTGTGATTGAAATTATGTCTAGATGGCTCTTTAGCGAAACATACGTACATGTGTATGTTACACAGCACATGCAAGGGCAACCCACAGGCACTCTCCCAAGACTGTCCAAAAAATTATATTTTCATTATTACAGTATATTGTATTCAACTGGATATTTACATTGTTACCCTGCAACTCTCCCTCGCTCGCCACTGCTTTGCAGAAGGGGCAAATTTAATTAATTTCAAATTAGATTTAGAGTCCTCCTTTATTAGACTTGAATACACCTCTACCTAAACAAGAAGGGGACAGGAACTGAAAATTTTGACTTTTCCTTCAAGAGACCAGACCCTCACCCATCACCTCGAAGTGACAATTAGCAGTTTCTGCAGCATATTATATGAGAACTAACAAGGCAAAGGAATTGAGGGCAGGTTTTTCCCTTCGCAATCCTGTCTGAAGCTTAAAAGAAAGCCTGAACACTAATGAATTCTGAATCCATGTCAGCTCAATAGAGAGCTAAGTCTTTTATCTTCACCTGGAACAGGAATGAAAGAAGAAAAACCCAACAGTTCATTCACTTCCCCAAAAATATTATCTGCTTCAGTCTTAGAGAGCGTGGAGTCCATTAAAGCCAGAGTAGGTCTCAGAAATCACCTAATGTGACCACCTTATTTTAAAGGGGAGCAAACCTGAGCCCAAAGAAGTCAAGCAACTTGCCCAAGCAGAGAGAGTCTTCAGAATCAACATCTCTGGCCGTTAGTCACCACTCCTCTAGCAGAGGAGGGAAATAAAAGTATGAGCTTTACTCCAAGTGGTAAGAACGTTTGCCCAATTTTTTTTCCAAGTGCTTGCAAAATTCTACATCAACATATGAATTATGTTTAAACTAGAAACAGGCATTAATGGGCTCAGAAGGAAGTGATCAAAGGGGACCCTATTTTCACAGAATGCTTCCTGGACAGATAGAAGAAACACACACACACGTCCCCCAGAATACATGTCTGATAGACCCAGATATGGCATCTCCCACTGACTCCCTAAAAGGAACTCACCAGAAGACACTGCAGCCGAGGACAGTGGACTGTACATTTTATGAGAAAGTCAATTCTAGACCCAAAGATTAAAACAAAGTACAGGCAGCTCAAAACCCAAGAGGGAAAGCTTAATGCTTCACAGAACTATTCACAGACAAGTTTAAAGAAGAAGCAGGTTATCAGACAAAATAGTTCTGCAAAGCACTGTGATATAGTCAGAAAAACAGCTAGTTCCCAGCTAAGTTTATCTGCCCTGACAGCTTCTGTCTTGGCCTGGCAGAGGCTGAGTGTCTACACAGTGAACATAAAGATAACCTACAATGGCTACACATCCCCATCCATTTGCCAAGGTCACTAAGGATTGAGCATTTTGCTTCAGTGCCTCCACTAATCCAAAGACATGCCAATCTGCTTACTGTTACACAACATCAGGAGGTTTGGATTTTACTTATCGAGGGATGTCGGACTTGCTTTGTCAGAACTTGGTGGCTATTAGCACAAGGCTGAGTGCCCATGGCTGCAATGAATTTTTTAAAACTATCTGGTTTTAGGATGCCCAGGAAAGAGGACCTGACTAACAAGATGGTGGTAACTATTGTTGGACAACATTTCACTTTGAGAACATAAAAGCCAAACGGTGGAGCAATGAGAAATTAAATTCATGGCCTGGAAAACAAGCCAAGATTTTAAAATGTCATGTTGATGCAGTAGGTGCTCTTGAGAGTGGGGTAGAGAAGATGTCAGGAACTGGATTGATTGCATTTTCATAGCAATACTGTGTGATGGAAGTGGAGAAGTGTCAAGTCTATCAGTACCCTTAAGTGCTTTAGGGGCTCATACCATATCTTTCATCAAAACCCTATACAATGTAAAAAACCCACCATCATATAGCTCAATGTGCTCAGTCACTAAGGCCTACAAAAGACTCTTCCCATAAAAGCCTAAGTAAGATTGGCTGGGTCCTTATGCCTTCCTTTTGGGCCACCGGGAGGTGCTGTTAACAGCAGCATGGCTCTCAACTGACAGACAACTTGGAAAGATAAAGGTGACTATATTCCCTCTTCTAACACAGCTTGAAAATCTCCTCCTAGTACGTCTAAGCCAACATGATTTGGCTTACACACAGATCCTAAGAGGAGCTAATATTTTTCCTTGAGTGTCCAGAGTATGGATGAATAAATGAGCTTGTTGTGAGAGACTACAAGACTTCCTATTGACTTCCAGGTGCAGCCTAAGAAGACTGAAATGCAAAGAAATCCCTAAGTGGGAGAGCACCCAAGGGCTTATGACAGTGTGCACAGTCTTCAGGGCTGAGCAATACCCTCAAACATAACCCTTTAGAATCACATTTTCTGCCCAGATCCTAGAGCATGGAAGCAGTTTTCTTCTTGAGCCCAGGTTTTGGGACTCGTGGATTTACCTCACAGCTCACTGGTAGGTGAGGTATACATGATTGGTGCTTAGGGATATGTCCTGTCTCTTGCCATACAGCAACATTTTGGCATAACAGCACACAGAGTACAGAAACCTCATTGTGAAAATATACACAAGGCAAGAGAGAAGGAAGACACGGGCCTTTCTAGGGCTAAGAGATAAGAATGTCAGGAGAGAAAGAGACAGAGAAGATCAGGTAGAAAATGGTGGAGAGAACTTTTTAGGCCAAGTGTTTTTTTTTCTCTTTTCACAACAATGTGAACGACACAAAGAGGCTTCCCTGCCCTGAGGAGAGAGTAGGCTGCCCTTTGATGCTGGGGCAACCATCTATAATGCTGATGAGAGTTCTCTCTGGCCCTGTTTGCCCACCATGGGGGCTCATCCTTTGACCGCATCCTCACCCCGGTGCTGACCTCCAGTTTAGTCACGGGACTGCAGGAAGAAGGGTCATCTGAGGGTCAGGAAGATGGTGGCCCTCACACTCACCAGAAATCTGAGCCTTCCAGTTAGAAAAGGGCCCTCCCTCCCTTTCCTTTTAAAGACTTGAAAGACCATTCCAAGTCTGTTTTCTCCGTTGACTTTAAAATCGCCAATACTATCACCTTTCCTTTTCAAAAGTTGGGCAGAGAGGCAAAGAATGGTGGTTGTGACCTGTTCCAGGGTCAGAGCCAAGACTAGACCCTGGATTGCAACTCCTATCTAGAGGTCTAAATGTTTAAATTCTGCTATCTCTCAACCTTATCATGAAAAAATGTCAATAATTTAATGAGGGAGACAAAAAATAATTTTGTTATTAATAGAATAGAGAACCTAGAAATAACTCTTGCATAGATGGTCAAATGATTTTGACAAGGGTACTAAGACAGTCTTCACAATAAATTGTGCTGGGAAAACTGGACATCCACATGCCAAAAAAGTGAGTTGGACCCTTACCTAACACTATCTACAAAAATTAGCTCAAAATGGATCAAATAACTGAATATTTAAGAATGAAAACGATAAAACTTTTAGAAGAAAACATAGGGGGAAAGCTTCATGACACTGGATTTGGCAATGATTTCTTGGATATGACACCAAAAGCACAGGCAACAAAAGAAAAAAAATAGACAAACTAGACTTCATCAACTAAAATCTTGCACATCAAAGGACACTACCAACAGAGTACAAAGGCAACCTAAGGAATGAGAAAATATATTTGCAAATCACATATCTGATAAGGGATTAATACTCAAAATAGAGAGAAGTCTTAATGCTCAACAATAACATCAACAAAAGAAGACTCAATTCAAAAATGGGCAAAGGACTTGAATAGACAGTTTTCCAAAGAATATATACATATGGCCAATAAGTACATGGAAAGGCATTCAATATGACTAATCATTAGGGAAATACAAATAAAAGCCACATGAGATGCTACTCATACTCACTGAGATGGCCATCATCACACACACCCAAACAAAAAGAAGAGTTGGCAAGGATGTAGAGAAATTGGAAAGTTGTGTAGCTGCTATAAAAAACAATACGGCAGTTCCTCAAAGAATTAGAAATATAATATGACCCAGCAATTCCCCTTCTGGGTATACACCCGAAAGAACTGAACACAGAAACAGGAAGAGATATTTGTACACTGATGTTTACAGCAACATTATTCACAGTAGCCAAAGACAGAAGGGGTCCAAGTCTCCATTGATGGGTGAACAGATAAAATATGGTATGTACATATAGTGGCATTATTTGTAATAGCCAAAAACTGGAAATAATCCAAATTCCTATCAACATATAAACAGATACACAAGTGTTGTGTTCAAAAAACAAAGTGCTGAAGAGGTATCTGTACACTCATGTTTAGGAAAGCACAATAGCCAAAAGGTGGAAGTAACCCAACTGTTCACTGATGGATAGATAAGCTAAATGTGATCTATACATACAGTGCAATATTATTCAGCCTTAAAAATGAAGAAAATTCTGACACATGCCACAATATGAATCTTGAACATACGCTAAGTGAAAGAAGCCGGACACAAAAGGACAAATACTGTATAATTCACCTATATGAGGTACTCAGTGGTGCTCAGTCGAATTCAGAGAGCCAGAAAGTAGAATTGTGGTTGCTAGGGGCTAAGGGAAGGGAGGAATGGGGAGTTACTGTTTAATGGGTTTCAGCTTTACAAAGTGAAAAAAGTTCTGCAGATGGATGGTGCTGATGATTGTGCAATATGAAGGTACTTAATGCCACTGAACTGCATACTTTAAAATAGTTAAAGTGGTTTAAAACAATGGGTTACATGGGACCACAGCCCATGTAACAGGAGAAACAATCATTCTATAGCCCAGTACACCGGGAGGTCGAGTTTTCAACTACTCAGAACATCTGTTTCTTCATTTTTGATATGGGAATATGCCCACCACCCAAATGAGACAGAGCACCAGGGAGTCCTGATATCATCCCTAACATGTTAGGCATTCAATAAACCTTAGTTACCTGCTCCTTCCCCAGAGCAAATACTTTCTGTTTCCAACTTAGGAAAGTGAAACTTCCTTTTTTCTTAATTGCCAGGTTTGCTGTGAGTTAATTGGCAGCTTCCTTTGATTTCAGGATTGCTCTAGATGTTTTGCACGGAGTGGCTCCAGAGTCTTTATAGGGCTTGATGGCCAGATAATGAGACTGTATTTCTGCTCACATCCCCAAGCAGACCAGGACCGAGGCCCACGTGGTCCATATTTGCATATGTGGAGCAGCACAAAATCTGAATGCAAGTAATAAATTTCCTATAAGAGCCCCCTGCACAGTCTCTACTTAGAGAGTCAAAATAGGACATAGGAAAAAATACTTTTCCCGGGTTTTCTTTGATTCTCAAGCAGATAATTCTGCTCCACTGAGCAGCCCAAGTTGTAGGGAAAGGCACAGCATGCTTGCAAGAGGCAGTGTGGCAGAGTGAGAAGGGTCAGGTTTCAGAGACACAGAACCTTGGTTAAAACTCCAGCTAGGCCACTCACCATGATCTAGAGCAAGTTCTCAAACTTTCAGCCTTGTTATCCTCATCTGTTAAATACAGAGAACAGCCCCTGCCTAACAGGGTGGTTGTGAAGATTACTTAATGTACATCCTGATATAACAGTTATGAGAAAAACAAAGTTATCACAGTATGAACATCAGCAGGTTCCCTGTTATATCCCTAAGCCATACTAGCTGAGCCACCCAAAGGGAAGTCGTGCTCCCTTTCTGAGAAGTAGCATTTGGTAGCATTTGGAGGCAAGGGTGGAAACCATTCCTTTCAATACCCTATCTTCAGGCAAACCACAACTGCGAGCTCCAGAACTTCACTCTCCTGACTCTTGTGGTTTGGTGTGGGTAGGGGTGGTGGATGAGAGCAGAAGCGGGCAGGAGTGGGACCAGAGAGAGACTAAGAGAGACCTAGAGCCCAGCTACCTTGGTCCCTCTCTCCAAGTCCAATTCCCAGTCACCAAGAGGGCCAGCTATATCTTTGATTTTCGGTTCCATGACATAAGTCAGTGCCTTTATAAGTCCTTTATTTATGCTTAAGTTATCTCAAGTTGGTTACCAGTTTAATGCAATTAAGAGTCTTGACCAAGACACAAACCCAGAAGCCATACCCATACAGGGGTCACCAAAAATGCTCTTACCTCTTCTACCTGCCTTCTCTCTTTGTCACATCAGCACACATCAGTGGGGTGTATATGACCCATTCTGCTCATTCACCTCTTTGTTCAAGAGCATGCCTCCCTTTCTCCCCTACGTACACACACCACCACTGCCACTACCACCACTTTATCTTGGCTAGTTATACAAACTGCCAACAGCAATGTGTTGGTATTAGAAGCATGGAGTTGGCACCTCCCTCTGCACAGTCCTCAGCCTGTGTGAGTCTCCTTCATAGGGCTGGCAACCACCCATAATTACTTCCATCATAGCCAAAGATTTTAGTAACAATAGAGCATTTAAGTCTTTAGGGTTTTAAAAAAAATTGGACATGGCTGCAAGCGTTCCAGCTCAAAGTTGCACTTTGTACACACTGCCTCAAGATGCACTTCCTACGACTTGTTGCAGCTGGTGAAGGAGGGTAGGAGAGGAGGCAAGCAAGGCCCCAGGAAAGTCTGGCAGCAAGAGCTGGGGAGGTCCGGGGGAAAAGCAGCATTGGGCAAGCTCCATCTCCCTAATCTGCATGGGACTGCTGGCCAAGTTTGCTCTCCGAGCTGTGAGAAGGACCAATTAATTTATCAATCTGCACCTCTTTCTGCCATAACATATTTCTCTCTTGCCAACAAAAAATGTGTCCATTATCAGGCAGGTCCCTGTCCTCCTAAGCAGCCCATACGGCTGTATAATTACACTTCCTTCCTTGACAACTTGCATGATTGTTTTCCTAACAGTATATTACTTCGTTAGTACCTTCCAATATACGTTATTTTTAAACTGTCACTTTTGCCCAACTCATCCCAATTCGCACTCGTCTGTTTATCATAACAATCATTAATAACTGTCAGTCCACGCCATCAATGTAACGAACTCACTCCCTCATTAGCATGTTCTAGCATTTGTTCCGTAGAGGGGGCTGATTATTTTTTACAACAGGCCAAGCCAATTACTTTAGTGAAATGGAATCACATTAATCAAAACTTAACAAGGTGGCAAATTTAAAGATATCAGATTGCAAAAGACAGCATAACTAATATGTCAGTGTCAGAGGTAGCGTGTAGGTATGCAGCAGCTGTACTAAATATATCTCTTCGCAGAGGCCACATGAATTTTGACGTTTCATATGATCTGACAACTACCAAAGTGATATTATAGAAGGCAAGAGCCTGGTGCTGCACGGCTCACGATGACTTTTGTAGATTCTGGCAAGGGCAGTGTGAGCAGAGAGGGAGGCGGAAGAAGGAAGAAGAAAATGGTGGCCGCGCCTATCCAGGCTGGCAGACGGCAGTTGATCATGTCTCTCTGTGCCAAGGCATTTTCTTTTACACTTTAAATGATGATAGTCATCCATCACCGTCTGACAACTGCATCAAAACCAGCTGCAAAACATGCAAAGCCCAGCAGTCTAAAACATGCTGACACAACCAACAGAAAAACAGATTTTAAAATTTATTTATTTATTTATTTATTCCATAGGAAAAGAATGTGGGGGGAGGGAAAGGAAACCCAAGAAAGAATGGGGGTGAGGATGGAGGTGGGGGCGGACCACAAAATGTTTAGGAGTACAGATAGAGGAAGGAAAATATTATGGCAGGAAAGGAGTGGGAAAAAAAAAACAAGACAGGGAACAAGGAAAAGAATGAAATGGAGACAAAGATAAGAGAGAGACAAAGAAAAGGGGAAAGGGATGAACAGAAAAGGCAGGACACAGAG
Organism: Hylobates moloch; assembly: GCF_009828535.3. NCBI lineage: Eukaryota > Metazoa > Chordata > Mammalia > Primates > Hylobatidae > Hylobates > Hylobates moloch. Next base: position 70,236,851 of record NW_026652278.1, on the reverse strand, counting down.
AAGGATGAGAAGAAGGGAAAGGATAAATGCAAGTGGCTACCAGTATTGGGAAGAAAGGCAAGCGGAGACTCTATTGTAAGTGGCTGATTCTACCCCAGGAATATTCCACCAGGCTGACCTCATCTCTCTACTCCACCAACCAGTGCTTCAGCCCAAGCCTTTCTTACCCTCCTGCCAGAAGATACCAAGTTCCATGCAGGTCTTTCCTGCCTGTGTCCACCCCTTGAGTCAAGTTTCCATTGCCAGGACTCTGTTACACAGCATTGCTACTATCACCCTCCCAACCCACAGTTTCCCCCGACCCACAGCATCAAGTCTAACTGCAGTAAAGCACTTGGCACCTCCACCACCAGGCCACTTTCTAGCTCCAACATTCACAGTTGATTATTCCTGCCCCCACCCACCACCAACCCACCCTCCTCTCTGGCCTCTTCTACCACCCACAAGGTAGTTCAAATCTCTGTCCTGACATTTACTAGCTGAGTGACCTTGAGACAGTTACTGGACCTCTCTGAGCTTCCATTTCCTCATCTATAACAATGGGGACAGTATCACTTACAGTTCACAATTTATCTTTCAGAGTAAAATAAGTTGCCAGGCATGGTGGCTCACGCCTGTAATCCCAGCACTTTGGGAGATTGAGGCAGGTACATCACCTGAGCTCAGGAGTTCAAGACCAGCCTGGCCAACATGGCAAAACTCCTTCTCCACTAAAGATACAAAAATTAGCCAGGCATGGTGGTGCACATCTGTAGTCCCAGCTACTCAGGAGACTGAGGCAGGAGAATCACTTGAGCCCAAGAGGCGGAAGTTGCAGTGAGCTGAGATCGTGCCATTGCACTCTAGCCTGGGAGACAGTGACCCTGTCTCAAAAAAAAAAAAAGAAAAAAAAAGAGTAAAGTAAGTAACACAGAGAAAGCGCCCAGAAAGAGGCTGAACACATGAGTAGACACCACTCCTAAGAGTGGGCCTTGAGGTAGAGACTTTGTGTTTATTCATTTTTTCAATTAGGACAGAGTAAGCAAGCTCTGGAATTCTGTGGAATTGAAGTAGGGTAGAGCCCTTCTTTGCAGTTCTCATTCATGAGGTTTACATCCTTTCCAGGACGTCTAGTCACATATGTAATAAACTAGAGAATCAGTTGGTGGCATGCAGTGGATAGAAGAGGGCCAATGTGATCTGCAGGCTTTTCAGGGATGAGCTAGCTCACAAAAGCACGAGGGTCCAGTGTGACACATCTGCCTGCATCCTTCCCTGGACCCACAACCCAGCCGGATCAGCCACCCTGCTGTGATTGTATTTAATGAAGCCTGTTTATTTATTTACTTATTTTGAGGAAGCCCAGAACCAGGTACACCATGCTGGCAAAGACCCCATTGTATAATGTGATTAGATTCAGTTATATCACACAGTTCATGAAATTGTGCTATGATTCATTTTTACAACTTAAATAGCTATTTGGTTGGGTTGCCAGGTTGAACGTGATAAATGTGTATGATAAAACAGAACAAAGAGAAGGGCCAGTGCCTGTAAACTAAAACATTAGTCACTGTATTAACCCCTTCCCTCCTAAATTGTGATGCCTTCCTGAGGGCAGCTGCCCCACAGTCATCCTCCTTCAAACTTTGTGTCTGGTATCAGAACTGTGCCACCGCCAAAGGTGATGATTTACCCCTGTCCCCAGCAAGGAAAAAGCTTTTTCCAGAAGGGTCACCATCCATTCTATCTTAATCCCTGTCTCGGGATAAGAGGGTAAGCCACAAGTGTTCCTGGGTCCTATTTCAAAGTCTAATCACCTCCCAAATCTCCAACTTACATTCTAATCCTGAATACCATGTCTCAAACATTTAACTCATGTCCAACTTAACAGTCAGGGCAATCATGATGAGATATTCACATGCCACCTAATTATTCTTAAATCACAGGAAATAAAGCTGCACTAAAAAGAAATCAACATAAAACTCTGCTGAAATAACTTAGGGGGAAAAATACAGGACTCACATCACTCATATCAGTGTCTTTCACATTGCATAAGAGTTTTTTCTTACTCTACCAGGGTACCTCTCTATTTAAAGATATCCTAAAGTAGACTCTCTAAAAAAGCGTATCATCATTTTGTAAATTATTTTTTAAAGAAAATTGGATCTTCATTTTAAAGAATTGCATCATTCTAATGTTGGAAGAGGTCTTACCAATTAACTCCAGCCCCAACTCATTTTTCTTCATTTCACAGAACAGAAATCTGATGTGGCATATGTTCCAAAGATGGGTATCACACATCTCACAGCAATATGCCCTTCTAGAATGTGACGTTGCCATTTCCTTATCTGGAGGTAGACTAAGTCCTTCCCTTGAAACTAGGCAGGCTCACATTACTGTCACCAACAGAGTGCAAGGAATTTACACCAGGTGACTGCTGAGGCTGGACCATAAAGGGATGCAGCTTCCATCTCATTCCCTGGAAGACTTGCGCTTGGAGCCTGGAAGAGGACTTACTGATCTTCTAATAGGGAGTATTGTAACTTTACAAAGGAGGAACTCAGATTTAAAGAAGTTGCATTATATTTTCCAATGTCATACTGCTAACAAATGAATTTAGAGTCCATTGTCAATCCTTTAGTTATTTATTACACAGTTTCTTCCAGAGTTAGCATGGACAATAATGACCTGAACCAATTAACCTACTCTCTTGAAATCAGAATGTGTGTATGAATGAGTGAAATCAGTTTTAACGAAGTTTAAAAAAAAAAAAAAAAAAGCATTAGGAGAAATTGTCAAAAAAAATTTCTTTAATGTTTTAAAAAGTCCTACCGTGCTGAGGTGGCCATGCTGTGAGGAAGCCAAGCCCATGGAGAGACATTTCAGATAATCCCAGCCCTTAGCATCAACTCATCTTCAGTCTTTGAGTCCTTCCAGCCCAGGTCCAAGCTTGTGGACCAGAGACAAGCCACTCCACTGTGTCCTCTCCAAATTCCTGACCCACACAATACATGTGCTTATGACATGCTTGTTTCAAATCCCTAGATTTTGAAGTAATTCAGCAAAAGATCATGGGAACACTAGGAAGCCCGAGGGAGCAAAGGCTATGTGAGAACCAGAGCCTGGGTCTGCTAACTCTAGAGTTAGCACTGTTTCCCCTTTACTGCCCTTCTGGTGTGACTTTCACATAAAGCAAGGTGTGCCTATGCCACATACACCAACTTGCTATACCGATAAATAAGGCAGGAACTAAGAAAATTTTAGCCAAAAATTAATCTGCTGCATAGGGAATCAGGAGAGGTTTCCATTGCCCTTCAGACTGGGAAAACCTCCCAAAAGACCAGCCAAGAGCTAACTCTACGTGATCAGAAACAGCAAAAGTTGGGTATTTGGGGGATCCAAACAGAAAATATATTCTCTACCCAACAGTCACTGACATTCACTGGCCCGATGATTTGTTCCCACATATAAAATTCCCTGAAAAGCAATCACTACCGCAAACAGAGGCCCTTATATCACATCTCCCACAAATTTCACTTTACATCCAGCTTGGAGAGTATCAACAATCCCCCAATTTGTTCCTCTGGACATTTAAGTCAGGGACTCAAGTCTGGATACTCACCATGGAACCAACAGGGAAACGTCTGTGCTTAGCAGACTTAGGACTTGAGACTGAGGCTCAAACAGATGAAGACCACCACATCTTACAGCTGAGCTTTTTCTTCTTTTCATATCTTTTCACGTGACCCTCACACCATGATGAACTATCAGATCCACCCTGTTCATGAATCTGCAAAGAATCTGTTTCTTTACCACCTTCTCAGCTAAGAGAACCCAACGTAATGGTCTTTGAAGGAAAGAGACCCTTGGATGAGCCGCTTCTTAGTGATTGAGAATATCATCCACCCCATGTTTGGTATGTGAGGAGTTATGAGTACAATACACTTTCTCTGCACATTTATCATAACTTATTTCCAGATCCAAAATTAAACTTCATGGTCTGACAAAGAATATTTATCTTTCTTCTTTTTTTAAGAGGTAGGGGTCTTGCTATGTTGCCTGAGCTGGACTCAAATTCCTAGGTTAAGTAATTCTCCCACCTCAGCCTCCTAAGTTGGATATTTATCTTTTTGGTAGATTTATTTAAATGAAATCTACCAAATCTATCTAAATCACGGCAAGGCCTTTTTGGCTCACACCTGTAATCTGAGCATTTTGGAAGGCCAGGGCAGGAAGACAGCTTGAGCCCAGGAATTCCAGACCAGCCTAGGCAACATGACAAAACCCCATCTCCACAAAAAAATACAAAAAAAAATTTGTTTAAAAATGTAGCCTCAGGAGGTCGAAGCTGCATTGAGTTGTGATTGCACCACTGCACTCCAGCCTGAGTGACAGTGAGACTGTCTTTAAAAATAATAATTATTAAATCACATTTAACCATTATTTAATGAACTATATTAAAAGTAAAAACCAAAACTATAAACTTCAATAATATCTGTACATATATATTATATATTAACATGTACACATATTAATGTATTATTTGAATTTTCAAAATCAAGACCATCCTGGACAGCTCACCACACAGATACACCTTCTGTAGGAAGCCTTTCACAGTAGAGCAGAGGAGGACCGATGGCTCCTCCTCCCACCGTCTAATCAAAAATACAGAACTTCATCTGTTATTCTCTTTTTAACCTCCCAAGGGTGCACTGGCCCTTTCTCCTCCCTTAAGCAAGTCACTTCATCTCTTTCAATCTTAGTTTTCTCATTTGTAACACACTCAGAGAGGTAAAATGACACAGAGCTCAAGTTCACAGAGCTTGGCAGAAACTTAAACCCAGGTCTCTGACTCTCCATAAAGTGTTTTTCCACCTCTACTTCCTTGTGTCTTAACAGTGGTGTATTCTCCTGTTGTCATCCTCTTCACCAGGGCCCTGCGATCACAAGTGGAGTGTAGTAAAGCCCAAGTAATGCAGAAGCTGGCAGAAGAATCTTGCACCTCAGCACATCAATGCAAGTGGCCCAGGCCCCAAACTGAGAATCCCCCACTCAGACTCTCAAATACCAAACTGGCTGGGGGAAAAAAACATAAAATATCACTTGAAGGGTTTTTGTTTTGTTCTGTTTTGTTTTGTTTTTTAAAAAAAAAAAAAAAAAGCTTCCCTTTGAACTCAACATAGAAAGTCAGCTGAGGACAGAGCCTATAGCTCTGCTCTCCCCAGCATTTTCACCTTGCACCAGACACTCCCCAGCCTGACCGCTGTGGGAATGCAGAGGCTGCAGATGGGAGAGGGGCCTCTAATTTATTTCCCTCCCTGATTTATTTTCCCCCCTGCACATCACTTTGGTATGGCAACAATGCATAATTCGATTACACATGATATATAAAATCATTGCAGCTGTTCAGAAATATTCACAGCAAGAGAATTTCAGATCTAAACTCAGACACAGATACACAGAATGCAGACACACAGTCAGACTTTGTGAATATCCTGCTAAAATCTCAAAGGGAGGAGAGAAAGCAAAATGCTCTTCTGTCTGCTGATTAGTATTTCCAGTGTTCCTATCTGCATCCGCTGTTCATTGTCCATAAATGCAGATTTGAGTACCTCCTTAGAAAGAAAAACATCTACCTGCCTAATGGGGGGAAACAGCATCTTGGGGTGAAAATGATGGCAATGCAACAAAAAAATCAGACTGTGTACCATTTAATTTTACTTTAAAATGCTGCTATGAAACCAGGTGCATTTAATTCCCTTTAAACGCCATGTAAAAGTTTCTCTCCCGCCTGCTCACTCTGTGGGCTACATACCGTGCCTAAGATTAATCCCTCAAGAGTTTTTTATTTCCTATTCTGCCTATCTTTCATCTTCACCCCAGACTAAGCAGATGGATGTGAATTCAAAGTTTTCTGATCTTTAGCACAAGTTATGGAGGGTTATCTTTGGCTGTATATCTTTCTGCTGGCAGTGCTCCCTTGGTGATGAAGGATTAACCACCCCAGCTGTCTCTTCCCAGAATGATGCAGTGCCGTGCTCCTCAACACGACAGCATCACTTAATCTTAATGTCCGCTCTCCGAGCGCAGCCGCGCAGGACAAAGCCAATCAACATCAGATGCCACCAAGATGGACCTACTGCTTGGCCCTGGAGTCTCTCACCCTCTCACTCCTATTAATCAACATCATCCAACCCAATCCCAGAGTTCACTTCTCTCAAACCTCAGTTAAACCAAGCCGGGGTCCCTGTTAACCATCTGAAGCACAGGGCGGGAGGGGGCTGGTGGGAGACAATCAGCCGCTTCAGGAGCACAGCACGCCAAGCCGCGTGGCTGAACGAGAGACCTTCCCTCTGCCCAACTTCTCACGGTGCCAACACTGGTTCTGGAGCACTCAACATGTCTAAGTCTAATAAAATTCACCCGTTTGCCATAATAGAGACTGATCTCGAATGAAGCCTACCTGTCTTCCAGAGACCCCGAAAGAATCTGAAGAAAGACATGTGCCCATTCACAGCCAAACTGTTTCAGCTCCCCTTCCCTCATCTCCACCCTTACCAGCAGACCTGCCTCTGCTTACACTTGTAAAACCAGGTCTTGCCACAAACAGCACAAATGGAAAGTCTGACCCAACCAAAAAAATGCTTTGTTTGGGTGACTGATATACCCACAAATACATTTAATCTGAAGAAGAATCCTATCTTCCCTACATTTTTAAGTTTACATATCACAGGTGGGGAAAGCAAAATGGTACTCTCATGGTTTTCTCTAGCTCTGAGCAATTATAGTAATGTACCTCCCTTTTCTTTCTTAAGAACGGGAACAAAAAAGTCAGCCTAGATCTCAAAGGCAAACGTAATAAAACAGTAAATTATTGCTGGAGTTTACTAAACAAATGCAACCTAGTTAAATTTGTAAAAATCTTCACTTTTGCTTACATTTGCAATTTTACTGCTGAACTACTGGTATTTCTTACTTATGCAACATTAAAATGTATAAGAAATCCTCTTGTGTGCTATATCCAGCATCTACTCTTGATTTATAATACCCAATTTAGGGGGGAAAAAACACAACTAAACCTGATTTAAATCACAGATTACTCTGTAAAACACAAGCAAGGAACTACTCCAAATCCTAAATGTAATTTAAACATATTTATATTTTACAGTGATATATTTTCCCCATTCCTTGTCTTACGACTGTAAACTTTCTATAATTATATAAGCAATTTCCCTAAGGTCACAACATTGATCATAGTTATAAATTGCTAAAGTACAACAACACACAGTGTGCAGCAAAATATATGCTGGACATCACAAACGGTTTCATCAAATCAGGAATGGGTGGGGGAAGCAGAGTGAGAGAAGTAAGAAAGGAGACAGAGAAAGGGGAAAAAGCAACAAATTTTCCAAGAAGTCATTACACAGTATCACATCCTCTTCCCCAAAGCCGTTTGGAACACAGTTTTTACAAATTGGCTTGCAGTAGGGCTTGGTTTAATTTTTGATGCTATTCTCGACCTTTTGCCTATTGCTCTGAAAGCCACTTGAGAAGGAAACCTGGGAAGCAAACTCCAGTAGTCACTCAGTTAAAACAGGAAAAACCAAGATGATAAATCTCACACCACTGAAAACTTGCCTTCTGCCATCAACCGTAGATTCTCAAACCGTGTTCCTAGGAACCTGAGGATTCCATGGAGACACTCTCTGAAGCAGTTGGGATTCGGGCTTTCCACCCCATTCTTTAGCCAGAGCATCTTCTCTTTGGTCTGTATCCTGTATTGGGGCTCTGTGGAAGAAATCTTACTTGGAAAAATAGTTTCAAGGGTTAAAATAAAGAGAAAAAAAAAGATTTGGAAATGACTACCCCATGATGCTGTCCTCATGAAGGATGAGACCTAAAGGGAGTTATTTGAGGGTCTCTGGCTGTTTGTCAGTGCTGCTGGTGTTTGGGGGTAACACTTAATGAGAGAGGATTCAGGTGCTCTCTGCACACCATGCAAATGGGGTTGCTGTCAGGCGCCTCGAGCGTCCAGGTTCCTGCCAGCCGGGCTGACAGGCCAGTCGCCCCTCACAGTTAACAATGCCATATTCCACTCTGGGCAGCTGCCTATTAGGAAGACAGCTGAGACCCAGAGGGGAGGGAGAAATCAACGTGTGACAGACACTCCCGTGATCAATGTAAAATAATCCTAAAAAGACCTGTGTTCTCTGAAAGCTTAGGAACCGAGTGGTTCAAATTTTTCCTTCTCAACATTTTCCAAGGAAGGCTAAGCATCTCCATAGCTCAGGATCTTGGTGCAGCTTTCTGAGAAAACTACACAGCTACACACTACATGCTACACATGTTTTCCAAGAGGACAGCCAGTAAGAGATTACTCTCCTGGAGCAAATGATGCTCCCCATGTCTCCCTCCACGCCATACTCCTTCTCTCTACTCATCTGCTGCTGCTTCTTTATCCTCTTCCTCCATTTCCTCTCTCCCCCTCTCTGTCTCTGCCTCCATTTTTCTATGTATGTACTGTCAATAGCTCCCAAATAAAGCATATCTGCCTTCCTGCAACAGCACAACTTTCCCTGACCACAGGTAATATTTACAGTATTTAATGCACAAGGCACAGACCTGGACCAATCAGAACAGAACTGGCTACAAACAGTTCACGGTCACACACCAAGGTGAACAGAATCAATGTAAGTCATGACCCAACACCAAAGGAGAAACTGTAAAGTCTATCAGTTAACCTTACAAGCTTCAAAGTCAGAGCGATCCAAGTTCAAATATCCACTCTACCAGTTTCTGTAGAACCTCACATTGCTTAATTGTCCCCTCCAATAGAGTAGGCATAATAATTCCTACATGTGAAAAGTAAATGAGTCAATGCACATAAAACTAAAAGGTGGCATATTGTAAGTGTTCAACAGATAGGTTAGATACTTTCCCTTCAGTTAACTGTTTTTGGTTGGTTGGTTGGTTGGTTGGTTTCTGTTTTTGTTTCTTTCAGATTGCCTAGATGTGTGATGGATACCCAATAAACAAGTTAAAAAAAAAAAAAAAAAAAGTCTTTGCCAATTGTGGTCTTGGAAGAAAAAGAAGAGATCTCCTGGCCCCAGGTGGACTCCACAGTGGGTGAGTTCTTAAGAGTAGCTAAACTGCAGGTGGAATGAAGGCTGTTCATGCCACTGGGTTCTCACCCAGAAATACAGCAGGGCTGATGGCCTTTACTGGATTTTTATCACCTAATGAATTAAGAATATCACTCTATATCAATTTAGAAAATTCTATGTATAATTCATCAAAAAAGCTTAATTTTTTATTATTTCTTATTTTATAAATAATACATCTCATGAAAAAATTGAAAAAAGGCAATTAAAATCACCTATAATCCTGTTGCCCAAGTAGTGATAATGATATCAATAGCTAATGTTTTACTGAGAGCTTGGCATATACCAGCATTGTGCTAAATGCATTACCTCATTCTCTAATTTAATCCTCACTATTGTTTGGCATCGGAAACTGAGACTTAAAGTGGCTAGGTATTAAAAGGAACAAGATTACATGATTTTAAAAATGAAAAGGAAAATTTGAAAAAGAAAAGAAATAAAGTGGCTAGGTAATTTGTTCAAGGTCAAATTGCCACACCACTCCTAAATGACAGCATCAGGATTTGAATTCGGGTCTGAGTTTAAAGCTTATGTAGGAAAGTTCCATGCAATATTTCTTTCCAGGAATAACTGATGTACTTCCTTCAACTGTTTTTCCTGTACCTACACATAGGTACATAGGTGGATAGGTAGATGAATGCAAAAGAAATCCTCATTGAATTACTTAAACATTTGCATAGGATTAATCAATAGAAATATATTAAAATTTTATTTGGTTCAGATACAAAATCTTAAGTCCTATGGACCTTGAATTTCTTAAATAAGATGGTTTCTGTAGCACAATTGTACAAATCTCAAGCACAAGTACTTTCCACTCCAGCTCTAACCATTGAGACTTTGGACATGGCTTCTCAAAAATGAGTAAACAGAGCGCAGTACAAGCCCACAACCACAACCCATGGGTTTCTTAGAAAATACAGGCAATGCAGACCAATCGTTTAAAAAAAAAATAGCAAGGAAAAACATGAACTTGACAACATAACATGCAGGGGTAGGAGCCTCTGTACAAACAGTGTAATCAGGAAAATAAGCGTGGGCATCCTTTTAAATGTCAATAATGACCAATTCTTTTCGTCCTTCAAATCAAATGCATCTTTTTTCATCAATCCCTGTAATTGTAGAACCAGAAACATTCCCCTTTGGGCCCATTCTTCATCTCTTTCCCTTGTAGGTAATGGTTGTGGCCCTAATTATGGACAGAAATTAGGCCTCCTAGTACATGTTTTTAAGGCCAGAACCTTGAATTCTATTTTGGGGGAGCAGACTGTTAGGTAACAGGGGTACCTTAATGGCGCTGGTTCCGGGTTCTTCTTCCTCCTCAATACAGACCCGCCAAAGAAAAACCAATCAGAAAGAGACGCCTTCCCGCCTTGGTCTGAGCCCAGACCCCAGCCAACCATTGACCTCCACGTAACGTCTCAGACTATAAAAAGCCGAAGCCCCGAAGCCCTCTATCTCTGCTTCCTCTTTGGTTCGCTACCTGACGCCTCCAATAAAGATCTCTTGACCGTAACCGGTGTAGTGTGGTCTTAGCCTGAGTCTGTAGAGTCACTCTTTCACAGACAGACTCAAATTTCTCCAAAAACTGAAAGACTTTGAAAATAGAAACCACCCAGCAACCAATGGCCTCAACTCCTCAAAAGTCATTAAATAGAGGGAAGGGAGAAAACAAAGCCATCATACTATGTGAAAGGCCAAATCCTGCTTCCAGACACTCAGGCACAATTCTCGGGGCTCCAGTCCACCCTGCCTGGCCTGAAGGTGGCTCATTAAAAACTTAAATAATAGTAACTGCTGGCAAAGAGTTCCTGAAAGACAGCTGAGGTCCAGCCTGTCATTTATCAATTACTGATTTACGAACTCAAAACACAAATGTAGTGCAAAGGTCATCAGAGCCTGCATTCCCTTGTTCCCATTTCCTGGAAACTGCCCCAAACAGATCCCAATTTCCTAGGCACCCAGAGCAAAGCAAGGCAGCAATTTCTCACATTTCTCTTAAAAGAGTGCCAAGGAATTTCATAGACCCTTTAGAGATGGGAAGACTACCTTTTCATGGGATTTCAACTTGATAAATTTGGACTATTTGGGAATATGGTTGTTTTCATCCTTTATTCATCTTCTTTTACCTTTTCAGTAATGTTTTATAGTTTTCCTCATATAAATCCCCCATTCTTTCTTCTTAATTTGTAGGTATTTGTTGTTAGTGTTAACTGGAAATGAGACATATCCACCCCACCTCCATTTTTGTTTGCTATATGAATTTTTCTATATTTTAACTACTTTATATAACTCTAATTGATTTAATAGTTTTTGAGTTGATTTGGTTGGGTTTTCCAGATTAGCAATGAGTTCACTCAAAAATAAAGATATGTTTATCTCCTCCTTTTGGTTACTTATACCTCTGTTTTCAATTTCTTATCTTACTGCATTAGCTGAGGCAGGGATTGCAAGCTCAAATGCCCACTGGGGCGGGCAGGTAACATACAGAGTGAATTGGGTCAGGTGAGGACTGGTCACCTGGGGAATGCCACTCTGTGTCTACAGGCAGCAGCTGCCACTCTGTTCTGAGGTTACCCTCAGGAGAAAGACTTCATATTCCCAGATCTTCAAAAGAAGTCAGAGATAAGGATTTTGGAGGGAGGCAGGTGAAACCTCCAGTTCATTAAAGGTTAGCAACTAATTTTTAAAAATTGTAAACATAGGGCAGGAGAAAATAGAATGCTTAATGGTCAGATTCATCACAAAAGGCACCAATAAACTCTAGGCAAGATCTTCCAAAATTAAGAAAGTACTAAATTTAAATCATAATGGACGTAGCCACCCTTATCTCCACCCTGACTTTCTCTAATATAGGGCCACTAAAGAAGATGTCTGCTTTTGATTTGAGGTAAAGGGTCTGTATTGTGTTAAGTCTCCAGTGCTAGTTTGCTGGGATATTTTATCAGAAATGAATTTTGAATTCCCTTAAGATAATTTGGTTTTCTCCTTTGACCCTAAAAGATTGTTTATATTAATAAATTTCCTAAGATCAGAAAGTTAGAACAGAATGCTTAAAACAGCACACTGTGGGTGAAGCCACTATAATGTGTGCTTCCAAATAAAACATGTAAATAGATATTCCTTAATTTTTTAACTCTTTGGTTTTATTTTATTGACTAAACACTTGGTTCTGACTTGCTTTCTCACCCATATTCCAACAACTTATTCTAGTCTACTGTAATCCCAGTTATAAAACTGTCACTGACATCATCTGTTGCAAAAAAATTATTTACAACTGGATCCATCATCAACTCAGTCTACACAACCAGCTTTGAATTCCAAAGCAATTCCACACCACAATCCACATCTATATTCTCAAGTCCACTTTGATACAGTTTCCCAAGTCCACTTTGATACAGTTACCTCTTTAGAAAGATATTAGAATGACAAATTTTCTGGAAACAGGTTTTCTTCGGGGCTGGGGCTGGAAAGACATTAAATTAAAAAGATGGAACTGCCTTAAGACAGAAAAGACATTCAGTGCATGAATGTAAAAACATCACTAAAGTTGACTTACAAAATTGTTAATTATGTATTTGACAGTGAATTATCACAAACAGCTGGGGCTAAAGAGTACAAACCCACACAGGTAGTGGAGAAAAGTACACTCGAATTCATACAAACACTATCAAAGAGGATGTTTAAACTCAGCTTCTTCTGCAGTAACAACGTCTTCACTTGCACAATGGGTTACTGACTGCCACCAAAATTCACAAACCAACTATTTCCAGGTTTCTAAGTGCAGGCTGTAAACTGGACATTCTTCTCCCCATTTAGAAAGTTACACCATAAGGTTTGTGGCCACTAGAGAGAAAGAACCAGCCTAGGATCTAAAAGAATGTGCGCACAAAGGCTGTGAAAAGAAAAGCCATCACTTTGCGAAGTTTGGCCTTAATTTTTTTCCAGACTATACGTAAATACTCTCAATGCCTTGGGAGACAGCTCCAGAGAAGCTTCCTGAGCCTGACATCCCATCTCCTCTCAAACACATGCTCAAGCCCTCCCCACATCTTCTGCCAGGAGTCTGCTCCCCTGGGACCCCTCCCTTAACCCACAGGGAGGAGCCACTGTCAGAAACACTTGCGTGGAGTTGTTGAGAAAAATCCTCACAGCAAAGTCAATGATAAGGCAAAAGCCCAGACCAGACATCTTGGGGCAGATGTGGCTGCCTGGCTCTGAACACTGAGGGAAAGACTCTTCGCAAAAAAAAAAAAAAAACAAACTAAACAAAAAAACTAACCTCACTCTTTAGGGACATGTTCAGCCATTCTGTGTCAGAAAAGACACAGGCTCTCCCTACACTTGATACAAAGTCAGCGTGGTTCCCTCTCCACAAGACACATATCAGGGAAAAAAAGAAAATCTGATCTTTTTTTAATCCCCAGCACATTTTAGCATATAACTCAGATGAGAGTCCAAGAGTTGCAAGCTTAGATAAAATATTAAAATATTTCTCTAAACGCTATACTTTCTAATAAGTCTAAGAGTTTATTAGGAAAGCCATCCCTGATACTCAATCTTGGCTAACTTAAGATGGTAAATTTCAAAGTCCAAAGGTTAGAGCCTTCAAGGAAAAAAAGAAAGAAGCGATATCACAACATTCTTTTCTTTTTAGATGGGATGATGAGACATCCTCGTCTGCCTCCAAGTATTTTTAGAAAATGCTGAGAACAACCAGATTGTAATTTAAGCCTCTCTGAAAAGTAAGGACCTCCAATGGACAGCCCAATACCTTTCCCTAATCATCTTTCCAAAGATTTCCACATCATAGACAAAAGTTTAAGAGGCTGATATCCCTCTGACTCTATCTCAAATTCTCTCTGTGGAAAGGCACTAGAGTAACCAAGCTCCCAGGGGTTGGTACCAAGCTGACTCTTCTCTGGGATGCTGTCTGCTATGCGATGTAGAAGAGTATAAAGGTTGCCAGAAGCACAGCCAACGTCTGGGAATATTAGGAGCCAACAAAATAATAGGGAAAGGATCCATACAAGGACAGAACACATTATGGCATCCAACACTGATTTTAAAAATAACCAAACAAACAAAATCATCATCCCAGGCAGCCTAAGAGCAATGTGTCCAGATGCCAGAATAAGGGAATCAATTTAGGGCGGGTCAATGGAAACAGCTTTACCCTCCAGAAGACTATGGCGAAAACCACATCAATGCCAGTCATAGGAGATCACTCTATTTTGAAAAATATAAAACTGTTTCATTGCAAATCTATGGAAACAATGTCACAGGGGCCAAGAGCTGTCACTTCGAGTCAAAGAAGGCCCACTTCACTGTGGTGCTGATGGCCAGCGATGTCAAGGCGAATTACACCCCCACTCACCAAGACAGAAATCAAAGTCAGGAGAGGAACGTTCAGCTGGAGACACACCCACAGGAGTTGGGAAAGCAACACTCCTTCCAAGCTGTGCTAATCCATCACAGGCTCACACAAAGGATGTGAGAGTTTTTTCCCCCCATCAAAAATGGAAAGGACCAATAATAAGATCACACTAAGGGAGATTTGGGGAGTTGATCTTATGGCCAAAGCACTCTATTCCTGGCAACATGTTGGGTAGGAGGAGGGGGTGCAGTGAGGTTCACTGCCTGGACATAGAAGGGGAGTCATGAGCAGAAACTGCAAAAGATGGAGAAACTGCAAAAGAAGCTGGGGTTCTTTTCTCCAGGTGGCTGCAGCGAGGTCCCACAAGCTACCTGAGTAGAGCAGCAGGGGAGGTAGAAGGGATACAGGACTTAGGGTGAGGAGTACAAGGTCTTGGGCATGTTAAAAACTCTCTGGGCCATAGTTCAGTGACAATCAATGGGAAGATTCTGTGGAAACATGGGATCACAGCTAGAAATTTCCTTCCTAAGAAGAAGTCAGCAGGAAAGTCACAAGGTAAAGGCAAGTTCAGGCCTGGCTCTGGGGCAGGAGAAGAAAGGAGCAGATCTCACACAGATTCCAAGTAAGTCACAGCCATTGATAGCCATGAATGTGAACCAAACATGAGGGACGAGGAGGGAAGCAGGCCCCAAGTAAACAGACCATTTTTATATCCACATAGCCAGGCCCAGGGCAAACTCTGGATGGGGAAAGTGGCAAGTTCTTCAGCTCCTTTTTCTAGAATCAACAGTTAGAAAAACTGCTGATTCCAAGAACGAAGGCTACCCAAGTCTTTATTCAGTCTGTGGATAGAAAGGGATGGTTAAATGTGTGCTTACACCTTAAGAGAAATGAAGAGAAGACTGCCAATCATTAAATGTCTTTTGAATGCTATGCCTTGTGATATATATGTATGTTTATGAAATCTCATTTAATCTAACCAGTCACCCATTTTGTAGATAAACAAAGCTGAGAGAGAGATTTGGAAATTTTCAACACACATTCATCAACAGTCATGGCTACTGAGTATGATGGAGATTAAGCCTCTGAGAGCCTCATAGAAGATTTCTTCTTGGGACTCTAACATCCCTCCTGGAAACCTGGCACTACTAGGCCCTGGAGCTCTCAGTCTGGGGAAATGCCTAGAAACTGCAAGACAGACATTTATATTATGCCTGCTTGCCAGAAACTCAGCAATGGAGAGGCCATCTTGGTATTTGCATTGCCCACAAAAATCAGCGAAGACTGGCCTCCGAAACTATGGTAGCCCTTCAAAGAGTGGAGAGGGAAGCGGGGAATGGTCCTCCTGCTTTCTGCAATCACACTATTCCCACACAAATACAAGCCCTTGGGCACTGCAACAGAACCAGCTAATTCTGCCTTAACAATGAGAGCCAGAGAGTGGCCCACCCAGCCAGGAGGAAAATGCAGCAGGAGGGCCGTGGGTCTGCCAACTCCACGAGAAGGGATCACCCCAGGCCCAGGCCTTCCATCAGGCAACTTTTAACTTGGAATATAAAAATGAAAAAGTGCCTTTGTTTAAAAGGCTCCTATAGTTTCTGATCACGATGATTTATGTAAATAAAATGTTAAATTAAAATGTAGGTGTTAATAAAATTACAAATATGACAGAATGGCTGTTCTTTTTAAAACTGATCTGCAATAAATTTTCTAAATTCTGATTGCAGATGATTCAGGCCTTGAAAGTTTTGCCAACAATAGCCAGCAGAGGTCTATTACTGAAGTGGTATTAATATAGCTATCATCACCAATTCAAAGCAGATAATAAAGGACTGACACATTTATTATCATTATTAATTAACAGTTTTCTGAGATGGAATTAAGTCAATATGCTGCTCTGATATCATTTTAACTAGTTATGCAAATCAAACATTTAGAGCCCATGAACAGATATAAATGCCATTCAAAATTCACTTCACACTTATTACTGTAATATCAGAACTTTCAGGCTTTGCTAGTAAAAAAAAAGGACTTAATGCTCATTTAATTACACTTAGACATAAAGCTTATGGAATGAAAGTTGAAATAGCTGATTAGTTAGGAAGTCGTTGTGAGGCTATAACACTCGGGACAGACAATGAGATAATAACGTGAAAATGCAGGGCTCTGCACACAGCGATTCTGGCAGATCCTACTAGAAAGAGCAATGCCATGTGTAGGAGAACATGTTTTAAAATTACAAAGTTGAGGATCCTTTCTTAAATCCAGAAAGGAGAAGGGGAGGAGGAGGAAGAAGAGAAAGAAAAAAGAAAAGATTGGAGAAAGAAAACCTACAACTCATCATTTATATTAATAGAAAACTTGCAGCTTCACTTGCCCACCATTTCTTCCTAACTAGATGAAGATGATGACTGCAGGGCCTTTTTCATACTGAATGCTAAGTCAATCTCCCAGCTTTTCTTCTCAGATGAGAGGAGGTCTCTGCCCCAGGGCAGTATCTAGGGAGTCACAGCGAGGTAGCTGAATGCTCTGTGGCCGGCTCTAACAAGAGCAAGAAAAGAGGCAAAAGGCTTCTCACTTACAGGTTTGGGTTACTCACCTGGAAAAGCAGTGAAGCCCTGAAGAAGGGGAGACATTAAAAATGCTACTAGAGGGATTTAACCAATCTTGGGGTCCGTGGCTATTTGGGCAATGAGGCTGCTGGCTTTCTTGGGTGCTCTAAGGCAGTGATGCCACGAAGCAGTGTGAAAGGCAAGTGCCCCAGCCTGCACCTTCTCAGCATTACTCAGGTGGACTTTTGGAAACCAGTGGCATATGCATGGCCAGCCCCACTGAGGAGAGACAGTAGTTCCAATGGGTGAGTATGCTGGAGGTTTGGTCGTGCCGGCTGTCAGAGGCTAACAGTGCTGGGGGATCCCTGACTTTGGCTTGCAGAAGGGAGCACAAGCATTCCACTGATGTTTGCTGGGCTTCCAGCAAGCAGAACCAAACTGTGGAGACTTTTATGAAAAGGACTGAATTGTTTCGATAGTTTGCATTATTAGTCTGGGCAATACCTCATATCTCTTTCTTCTCCAAATCATATTCCTATCTTCACTGTGAAGTACATTTGATCCTCAGTGCAATCAGGTTCAGAGCTGGAAAATGAATAGTACATAGACCAGCAGAAAATGTAGTGTAATTGTTCTGTGATCCAAAGGAACAATATAAAAAGGAGAGAATGAAATCTTACTATCTTTTCTACACCTTCCACCCTCAAACTTAGAATTTTTCATAATATAAAGCTCAAGTCACAGACCAGTGTCCATCATGTTGTGTTGCCATTTGCCAGGGAATTTTATAAATTTGACAAACAGAAAAGTTAAAACTTTATGCACTATCATCCTACTCTGAGAGTGGACAATGTAGCTCTCAGTATTAGTAGTTGTAGGTGTAGGGAAATACACAGAAAAAAAGATTGGAAAGATACATAAGAAAATCTATAACAGCAGTCAACTCAGCGTAGTCTGATTATGGATGATGTTTTATTGTCTTCTTTGTACTCAGATATATTTTCCAAATTTTAACAATGGCTCTTCTTCCACTGAAGAATATTACTGAGGGCTAACCACTGGCCAAGCACCATCCAGGATGCTGGAGATATGTTGACCAAGACAGACAGGATCCCTGCCCACTCAGTGAAAGCAAATAGGAGAGACAGAGAATCAAACAAGCAATTGCAAACATGATTATTTTTGTGATTTAAAAGATACATATTTACAAAGCCTTTACTGTTACTACCTGAAGAGTCTACATATCTTTTCTGGGTCTTGAATACATCTGAAATCTCCCAATTTAGTGTTCATATCTTCCCCAGATTGGAAGCAAGCCCATAGCAGGTGCCTGGGGCTTCAGAGATGGTGATTTTCTTCTCCTGTGGTGGAGGTAGATTTCTGTTGGTAGTGAGATCCAAGCATCATGGTAGACTGTCTGCTGTGCTCTCCACTGTTGCCTTTGATTGAGTATTGCCCACAGAAGCAACTGAGGCCCTCTGCCTTTTGTCTCACTGACCTTCTGTGGAGTCTGTATGGACTGTGTTTGAACAGCCAGACTCATCAATCCCATCTGTAGCCCAAAACTTCTCCACTCCTGACTTTCCATCAGTCCCAAACATGAAGCAAAACTGCCATAAGTCATCCCTTTAAAGACCTATGATCTTTTCTAAAAATCATCTTTTTCCATATCTTCAAATATCTGGAGAACAGAAGAACACAGGAAAACTGTTGTAGGGGAGACAGTTTCCAAGGAAAATCCCTCTCCCTTCCACCCCCTTCCCCACTTTGTTCAGGAAATTCAACCCCTGGCTCACAAATAATATAAAAAATCACATTGTGTATCTGAAAACTAATATGTGTAAATAACTATTTGAAGTTGAATTTTAGACCTCACTGGTAGGTAAAAGACATAGAAAATAAAATACAAGCTCAACTGATAGGTCACTACTTTAGATAAGAGAGCTTGTTTGCAAGGGTAAGCACTGGCCATCTGTCAGGCCAAACCCTAAAATAGTCTTTGACTACTATGGCATGAACCAATGCAGCCCTTCCTCCAGGGAGGGCTCAGCAGGTGGGATCAATAAATGAAGCATCCAGTCATGAGGCAACCATCACCTCAGCTCAAGGAACAGCACAGCATTAGTGGTAGTAAATTAGTGTCAAAGCCCGATGGCTAGAGCAACAACTAGAATGTCCACCCAAGATGGGGCTGTGGAAAACCAGACAGGGATGCTGTCACCAACACAGAAGAGTGACCCTCCAACCTTAGCCTGTCCACTTCTCTGTCAGTCAACATAGCCCAGCAACCACCAGGCCATATAGGCAGAAGATGGCTTTGCTGTCACATAAACAACTGTATGTTTTTCCCTCACTGTGGGTACCCAGGGAAAGCTGTGGACAGTGGCATACTCTCTACCTCCCTGTTTGCACTGTAACCTGCCAAATGGTAGATTTTAGGACTTGTCATTGGAACAGGAATTAATACGAAAACATCCAAAACTCCATGAAGCCTACTTACCCTATTCCTTAAACACTCTCCAAGAGGACCTTTCCCTCCCTAGCAACTTGGTAAGACATTTGTCACCCCAGCCTGAGGTCAAAGAAGAGCAGTTCTTCTCTTCTTCCTCAATTCATAGTCTCCCTCTCCTGGTTCCACCTCTAGTTGATCTGTCAGCCCCAGGTTCTCTGCTAGAGCACATTTATTTGTCCCCTACCCCTGACCAGCACAAAAAAAACCACTCAAAAGTAAAGGCAGCAAGAAAACCTCTAGCTTGTCAAAGGATTGTGGGGAGGAATGATATGGGGCTGTCATTCCATGAGCAGCTGGAACCAAGGACAATTGGTTATCTTACCACGCGTGCTGTTCTCAGTGGGGCTGAGGCATGTCTGTGCCACGGGTAGGTGGTGAGTAGCTAAAATAGAGCATCCTCTTGACTGGGTGTGGTAGCTCACACCTGTAATCCCAGCTCTTTGGAAGGCCAAGGTGGGAGGATCACTTGAAGCCAGGAGTTCGAGACCAGCTTGGGCAACATAGCAAGACCCCATCTCTACTAAAAATTAAAATTAAAAAAAAATAGCCAGGCATGGCCGGGCATGACTGTAGTTCCAGCTACTCAGGGGGCTGAGGCAGGAGGATCACTTGAGCCCAGGAGGTCAAGGCTGCAGTGAGCTATTATCATACCACTGCACTGCAGCCTAGGTGATAGAGTGAGACTCAAAACACTCCCTCCACTTTAAAAGTTAAAAGTACACCATGTAATAAAGAAAAACATGGATGTCTTTAAAAATCCTTTCTCTATGATTCTTTTCATAAAATTGGAACTTGAGAAGGAAAAGATTGTGGGGGGATAGGATGAGAGAACAGTAACTATTGAAGTATTTTACAGAAAGGAGAATGAGCAGATATTTGTGTTATTTTTAAGCCTAGAAAGAGAAATTAACAAGCTGTAGCAAGAAATCTACAGGTTAGAGAGAGAAGATGAACAAAGATAAATAACTAGATACTTTCACCTAGATAAATAACTAAGGAAGATACAAAATTACTTTTACCAAATAAGTGACACCACCCTGACTCCCTCCAACCCCACCCTACCCCGATTTACTCTAATCAGCCTGGAGTCATGAGAATATCTCATTCTGAGATGCAGTACAGTGCATAGGAAAAGACAGAAACGGACTCTTGGGCTTTACAGCCTTGATTTGAATCCTGGGTCTCCTATCAGTTGGACAAGTCACCTAAGCTGTCTGTGTCTCAGTTTCCTCATCTTTAAAATGGGAATATTGATAGTCCTCTCTCACAGGGTTGTCATGAAGATTGAATACAGTTGGTGCACGTAAAGTGCTGAAAACAGTGCTTGTATGCAGCAAGCACTCAACACACCATTAACTATTATCACAGCATCACTACCATCAGGAAGGTCTTTCCCACTCAAGCTTTGCCCCAACTCGGCAACAGCCCCACTGTCACTGCTGAGTGGCTGGTGTCTGCAAAGTTTCCAGGGCTGAGACTAACTATGTGATTCTACCACAGGACTATCCTGCCCAAACTTATGAATGTGCAAACTTCCCTGAATCCGACTGTCTGAAAGCAATTTTGAAGACTTGGTCTTGTGACTCTTTACATAACCAATTTATAATAATAGGGCTTTTTCGTGGCCCACAAGTCTCCTGGATTGTTATTAGTGCTGCCTTGGTTAGGAAGCTGCAATATGATCTTCTGACTAGAAATACTGGCATAATTTATTGCATTATTACTCCGCTGAACTGAAAGCAATTAATTACCTGGAGCAGGATGCACAAGTGAAAATTTATCAGAGGAAAGTGATGAAAAATGTGCCCACTGCTTTAAAATAATAGGTGCTTAATGGTTTTTTTGTTTGCTGGCTAATCTCAGGCATTTTATAAACAACTCCAGCTTGGTTATCAGTTGTGAATTCCACAACCCCCGCTTTTACCCTCTTTATATTATTCTATCATCCTAGATCTCCCTTGAGGACAGGAAGAAACATCTAAAATATGCACTTAAAAGCATAAGAGAGACTCCATTCCTCTTCTGCATGGTAAAATTATTAATATAATGTAGAAATATGTGATAAAATACATTCCCATGTTTATCACCCATGTTGGTAACACACATATATCTGCCTGACTGATATCTCTTTTTCTCTATCACAGCATTTTACTCTAAAACTTATAAAGCCTATCCTGGATAAAAAGACATATTCTAAGGGATATGTGTATATTAACTATTCTCTCCAACATCTCATAAGTGACATTCCCACATAAAACCTGTATCTCAAAATCCTCAAATATGATCTCCAAGAATTTTTTCCACTGAGCCCTCCCTTAGTCTTTCTCCTAATTCTGTCATCGACAACCAAGATCCAGAAAGAGAGAAGAAACAGAGCCAATAATATGTTATTGTATTATTTATAAGTTTCATATTCACGTGAAAGATAGGAACAGGGCTAAATTCATTATATTTGTTTCTACTTTTCAGAATTATTCACATCTGTATGATTCCATAATTGTTTCTTCTATAAAGTTATTGGAGTAATTTTGCTCCGTATATTCCCGATCAATTCCCCCTCTCAAGGGCACAGTTGAAAAGTGATATTTGAAAACGGCCTCGGATAGATTGCATGGTTAGTCAGCAGCAGAGACAAACAACCTAATCCAGCACAAATTAGTTCGGCTGCCAGCAATAGTTTTATACAAAGATGTAAATTATGTTGTCAAAATCGGTTGCTTTCTAGCTTGCTGCTCAGCTAACAAGAAACCACTTTGGCTGATAAAGATGAACACTAAGCTTCCCTCTCTTACAAATTTGCAAATCTGCCATTTCAGCATTCTGTTAGCCACAAACAAACAGTCTGCTATAATTGCTTCTTTTCTTCCGTGGTGGTATTTTTCCTCCTTGTGCTGTTCTTCCAGGCTGCTCTTGAAAATAACAACAACAAAGACCAAAAGCACCACAACAATAAACACTAGCAACTCTCAGACTCGAATTTAAGAAAACGCTGAGCTCCTGCAGTCAGTCCCTTTCACCCCTTCCCTCTGGAGTCCTCAGCCTGGCCCATTCACTGTGGCTTGAGCTGTGTGCAGACCCTGACAATGTCACTCCACAATACTGCTATCTAAAGGACTGAAAGGGTAGGAAAAATTCTTGGCTTTAATGGAAATGAAAATATTCTTACAGCTTTGAACAAGGATTGTCTTTGACAGTAGCCCATCCATTCTTCTTTATTTTACAAGCTCCCATTCCAGGAAAGGGAGGGGAGCAGAGCCCACTTTCAAGGGGCCCGAGAAGAAAGCTCTGCCAGGCTGCCTGTGTTAAATTGGAATCAGATAGATCTAATGCCGGACTGAAAATAATAATGCATTATAACGGTAATTATATCCAGCATAAGTCAAATAAATAAATTATAAATTACAATTACCCTTTAAAGTTGCTAGTCTCACTGTTTGCTTTACAATTAACTGCAGGTGCTTCAGCATGTTTTATTATGGCCCCAAAGTTATATAGTTGAAAGAATGGTAGAGATGATTCCTGTTTATTTGTTAAATTAAAGCATTGTTGGTAAAATTACGGCTTAATTAATATTATGGGTACTGTATAACAAAATAGTTTACCTTGTACATAATTTATTTCCACATGCATATCTCAGCCCAGACCCATTACAGCTCTAAGGCAGCTAAAATAAAATATTCCTCCTTTGCTGGCATTTTTCTAAATAGCAGTTCACTAAATCAATATTATTCACTTGGTATTTTTAAAAGCAGTGTATCTTAATAATTACACAGCATTAGAGTAGGCAATAATTTTACTTGCTAAGCATATTAAATTTAGCAAACCATCAGTCAAATAGTTTGTTCTTTCTCAGAATGGGTAAGCAGTGAGTGAGTTTGGAATCATGTTCCTTTGGTACAAATGTCACATCGAGTTTAAGAATGCGTCTGTGACTCCCTAAGCCAGCCCAACACTATATATCTTTATTAGTTTCAGTGGTCAGTGCAGTGACCAGTTGTTTATTCTCATTACTCAAGACAAGGTGAGCCACTTGGTAGTGACTGCAATCACAGCTAAAAACATATGACTTTGCAGAAAGTAAAAACGGTAGACAAGGCTACACGCACAATGGCCCGGATGCCTGCTCAAAAGGGGGATTGGAGGAAGGATGAGAAAGAAGATAATTAAACACATACACACCATTTTGTGCACATGGACATCTGATCTGTCTTGATCCTCTTATGTTTGGGGTATCTTATATTTTTTCACTGTTCTTAATTCATTATAAAACACCATTAATTTCATATTTCCCCCATCTTTGTCTATGTCTGAATTTATTCTCAACTTCACAGAAAATGCCTTATGAATCTTCTCTCTTCTTATACCATCATCTCTAAATACATACCCCTAAAAAAATTAAATGCACACATGTATGCATACACACAGCTACCTTTTCAGCCAATTTATTCACCGTATAAACCCAAAGCAGGTGAATTGTGCCTGAGCTGTAGGCAATTGCCAACACTATCAAGTCACTATTTGATTTATGCATTTAAAGATACTGAGGCCCCCGGATTATGTGTTTCAAAGAAATGGCTAAAATCCCTTCATAGTCATAGTGGGGAGAGGCAGAGAGAGTCGAAAATCAGCAAGCAACACTCAATCTGCTCAGAAGAATAATAGCCCACACCTTCACCTTCCTCATTTTCTCTTTCTACTAGAGACAGCCCAGACTTGTTCTATGGAACCTGGGAGAGACCACATCAGATCAGGGTCCCAGCAGAACCTCAGAGCAGTGTCCCCTCAATCTAATACAGTCAAAGTCTAAGCCACACTCAAACGTGGCTCAGAGAGCTCACAAACCCGAGAATTGTCTGAATGAACTGCTGTGCCAAGGACATATAAACACCAGTGGTTCACAGGCCTCCCCCTCTTGTTCCGCACAGACCTGCTTCCACCACCAGGAGACGGCAATTCTCTGGTATGTGCCCAGTGACTGCCAAGGGACACACGAAGCAACACTGGGCACAGTAGCTTATCCAGGAATGGAAAAGGAATAGCTTCCTGGGAGACTGAGAATGGGGAGGAAAAAGTTATTCATTCCAATCCACCAACAGAACATTTTCTGATTACCTACTCTGTGCTGAGCACTGCATGAGACTTTGTGGAGAAAGAAGTACAAGGCACGCACACACATGTGTGAAAAAGGATTACCACAAAGTTCAAGGTGAAGTTCAAAATAGCAATAGGAAGCAGCACAATTTGCAACTGCCCAAATGCCCATCAATCAATGAGTGGATAAAGAAAACGTGGTGTGTGTGTGTGTGTGTGTGTGTGTGTGTGTGTGTGTGTGTGTGTGTAATGGAATACTACTCAGCCATAAAAAGGAACGAAATAATGACATTTGCAGCAACCTGGATGGAATTGGAGACTATTATTCTAAGTGAAGTAACTCAGGAGTGGAAAACCAAACATCGTATGTTCTCACTCATATGTGGGAGCTAAGCTATGAGGATACAAAGGCATAAGAATGATACATTGGACTTTGGGGACACGGGGGAAAGGGTGAGGGTGGTGAGGGATGAAAGACTACACACTGGGTACAGTGTACACTGTTCAGGTGATGGGTGCACCAAAATCTCAGAAATCACCAACAAAGAACTTATTCATGTAACAAAACACCACCTGTTGGCCAAAAACCTATTGAAATAAAAAAATTAAAAATTAAAAAAACAAAAACAAAATAGCAATAGAATAGAGACCACAAAGTCATAAGAATTAATTGCCAAACGAAATACCTACCCTGCCATTATTACAGGAGAACTCACAGTCACTAAGATGGGGCACTTAGGGAAGAATTTACAAAGAAGATGGATTTGAACCAGGTCTTGAAAAGCAAGTCAAAATTGGAGTGATGGAGTGTGACAAGTCACATTGCTTAAGAGAAAAGGGAAGTCCATTCAAAGTGAGCAAGACTTTATATACCAAAGACCAGAAGAGCGAGATCACAAGGCATCAACCTCCAAGAACCACTTCTGCACAACCAGGATCATGCATTAGGGCACATGAAATAATACTAACCTAAAATGACTGCTGTAGAAGCCCAACCCCCAGCCAAAACCCACAGCAGAACCAACAACAAGCAGCCAGCTCCTCAACCTGAGACCTACCTATATACACCTAGGTTATCAAGGCTGATATTTTTTAATGAAATGTTCTCCCTACATTACAAATTTTAAATGAAAGTGTGTTCAGTTTTTGCAATACATGCCTGAATTGCACAACTTTTATTCCATAACAGGTACATCTCTTTCAATATTTTGCTTTTCTGATACTGTTAATCAAGATTAAAGTAAGCTAAAAAGGGACTGGCCTCCCTGATGAAAACATGACCAGGCCTGGTCTGTGAATGTTCCAACTGTCCTTCCAGGGAGCAGGCAGTGTGCACTCTCAGGCTGTGCATTTTGGAGGGCCTGTTCACAGTGTGCTTGCCCAGGACTCTTGCTGGCTGCCTTGGTAGCAGACTCTGCACCCAAGATGAGTGTGGATGACACAACATGGTAGGAAAGCTGGACTAATGCTTTTGGGACCAAGCATGACTAAAGAAAGATAAGAAATTGAACATCATAAAATGACTGAATGCACTGTGCTAGGCCCTTGAACATACACTGCTACATTTACAGATGAGGACACTAAGACTGAAATTAAGCAATTTGCACACAAAGGTCACATGGCTATGATGTTTGCAAAGGCCAACTGTAAACCCAGATCTAACAAACCCTGAAGTAAACGCTGCCTCCCCGCAGCTTGTACTTCAAGGAGAGTTGCTGTCTCACAGCGAGCCACTGTGTAGGATGGGATCATCTTCAGAAGAGACAGACTGTGATGCTGAAGAAACATTCAGAGAAAATGAGCTAGAAATAAAGGTTGGGAGAGGAACACTGCACCATGGGTATTTTTCTCTCAGTCTCAGCCCAAGAATAGAAAAACCTTTGGGGCTTTGTGTGTTTGCCCTTCACCCTAGAGCATGTATCCCCTAACACAGCAATGAACTACAACTGCTGACACTGATTAAAATCAGCAGTGTGTACTGCAAACCTACTCACGGGCTATGAATGACAAACTCTGGGAGGGAAATTTCCCTAAGATCTGCAGGTAGCTTCCCCTTGAGAGTATCCAGCAGATACACAAAGGAACAGTACTCTAAAGAGGACAACAGGATAGGGGATATAGACATACATACAGTTGACCCTTGAACAACACGGGTTTCAATTTCATGGGTCCACTTGTACATGGGTTTTCTTCTGCCTCTGCCACCCCTGAGACACCAAGACTTGCTCTTCCTCCTCCTCAGCCTACTCAATGTGAAGATGACAAGGATGAAGACCTTCATGACAGTCTGCTTCTACTTAAGAGTAAATATATTTTCGGCCGGGTGCAGTGGCTTACACCTGTAATCCCAGCACTTTGGGAGGCCGAGGCGGGCAGATCACGAGGTCAGGAGATCAAGACCATCCTGGCTAACATGGTGAAACCCCGTCTCTACTAAAAATACAAAAAAATTAAAAATTAAAAATTAGCCAGGCGTGGTGGCATGCACCTGTAGTCCCAGCTACTTGGGAGGCTGAGGCAGGAGAATTGCTTGAACCTGGGAGGCGAAGGTTGCAGTGAGCCAAGATCATGCCATTGCACTCCAGCCAGGGCGAGAGTGAAATTCCATCTCAAAAAAAAAAAAAAAGAGTAAATAATTTTCACTTCTTTATGATTTCCCTAATTTCTTTTTTCTAGCTTACTATTTATAAGAACACAGTATATAATACATATACAAAATATATGTTAATCTACTGTTTATGTTATTGGTAAGGCTTCTGGTCAAAATTAAGCTATTAGTAGTTAGGTTTTGAGTCAAAGTTTATGTGAATTTTATTAGATGTGACTGCACAGGGGAGTCAGTGCCCCAATCCCCACATTGTTCAAGAGTCAAATACATACATATAGTTGATATATATATATATAGTTGATATATATGTTGTTGAATATATATATATATATTCTGGTAAAGCCAACTACATAAGGATAGGTGCTTACTATGAGGAAAAAAGGAAGAAAAGAAGGAATTAAAAAGAATGGATCTTGGAAGTAAATTTTTCCATCACTTTTACAGTGCTATTTTGTAATGAATAGCATCTTCATAAGTCTGTAATTACTTACAAAGAGAAGAAAATGCCAACTTAGAGTCAGGACGGATGCAGAAAAATGTTAAACAACAATACAGCAGGTGAATTGCATCATAAGACAGCAATACAAGAGCAGTTTCAAGTCAGTCTATGATTAATTCCCAAAGAATATCCCTTAGATGAGTACAGTGTGTTGATATTCACAAAGCTTCTCTACATTCATCACTTCATCCTATCTTCCTAGGAGAGAGGAAAGATGTTTATTCTCAATGTTTTCATCTTCTAGCCAAGGCAACAAAGGCCCAGCGAGGTTGATTTGCCCAAGGTCAGTCTTCGGTAGCACCAGGTCTCCTGCTGCCTACTCCACCCTAGTGACTTCTCTTCCAAAGGAGCAAAGGCTCAGACATGGATAGACTGTGGTGTGAGGCTTTATGGAGGAAACAGAAATGGTGCTTGACCTCAAGAACTGCGAAAGACTGAGGGAGAAAGGAACCCATAGGGCAATCCAGGGAGATGGAGCAGTCCTGAAAAATGAGCAAGAACAAGTTATGACTGTGAGGTGATGCAATGGTTTGGCTGGAGCAGAGTGTGTAGACAGAGAAGTAGCAAGAGAGAAGTCCAGAAAGAAAAGACAGAGGGGAGCAGTGAGTGCCAAACTAAAAAGATTACTTGGTTCTACTAGTCGGTGGGAGCCACTGAATGGTTCTGAGAAGGAGAGCAGCATAATAAAAGCAGCGCACTGAGAGAATACAAATTACCTCATCAGAGTGCAGATTTACAAAATGACTTAACATAGAAGGGGACACTCAAACATTCTGAGCTGGCCAAAATCTCCCAATAAGAGTGAGACACAAGCTGCCACCACGTACTCCCAACCAGCCATTTACTAAATGATAAGAGCACACTCCTTCCACTTAGAGGTTGTAAATGGGAAACCTTGGCAGCCGTCCCTACATGCCCTTATACTGCCACTCGGGCCTCCCTGGGCTTCTCCTTCCCATTGCACTGTCCCATCCAGAACTGTCCAAGATCTGGATCTTACCTGAATGCCTCATATCTGAATGCACATACGCCTTGGAGGTGACTACAGTTTATCTGATAAAGTAGCTCCAGCCAAGGCCACAATAGCTGCTGAAGCTACAGTGTGCCTTTTTCCCAAATGTACACTTTCATAGAAACCATCTGGACCTTAATCCAGTGGTTCCCAAGCACTGAGGCCAACTTAGATCATCCCCAGCCACTGACTTTAAGGTTTTGCCTTTATGATAGTATACTCCCACTTACTAGTAAATACATTTTCTTTTTTTTGTTGTTTTTTTTTTTTGTGACGGAGTCTCGCTCTGTCGCCCAGGCTGGAGTGCAGTGGCGCGATCTCAGCTCACTGCAAGCTCCGCCTCCTGGGTTCACGCCATTCTCCTGCCTCAGCCTCTCCGAGTAGCTGGGACTACAGGCGCCCGCCACCACGCCCGGCTAATTTTTTTTTGTATTTTTAGTAGAGACGGGGTTTCACCGTGGTCTCGATCTCCTGACCTCGTGATCCGCCCGCCTCGGCCTCCCAAAGTGCTGGGATTACAAGCGTGAGCCACCGTGCCCTGCCAGTAAATACATTTTCTATTTGAAACCACTGAAACTGCAGAGGAAAACAGGAATTTCAGACACCCTGGCAGAGAGAATCTGGTGATATATTCTAGACTTTCTAAATCCCTTCAAATCAAACCATACAAGAAGTGCCCTATGGAGTCTTCGCACTATGTGTAAGGTGTTCAGATTTCACCAATGTCATGCTACAAAGCTACCGATTCATATATATACAACTGTCTTCATAAAGATTGCATAAAACCAAATTCTGAGATAAATCAGACACAACCTACACTAAAATTAACTTCGCTGTATTATCAGAAAATAGTCAAACATAGTAAAGAAGATAATACAAAACATGTTTAAAATTCTAAGAGAAGCTCTATGTACATACCAGGCATACCATTTAACTGATAGACTCCAATCATCTGGGGTGGAGATTAACAATTTTTGGTCATCTGGGTACCACATCATAATTTTTGCCATATCTCTATAGCAGTTGTACTATTATGTACTTAATATTTTTTCCTTTAATTGATTTACTTTTCCTGTTGATACGATTTGGCTGTGTCCCCACCCAAATCTCACCTTGAATTGCAATAATCCCCATACGTCAAGGGAGGAGCCAGGTGGAGATAATCGAATCAAATAAACACCACCACCACTACTACTACTGCTGCTGCTGCTGCTGCTGCTGCTGCTACTGCTGCTACTGCTACTACTACTGTTCTCATGGTAGTGAATAAGTCTCATGAAATCTGATTATTTTGTAAATGGGAGTTCCCCTGCACAGCCTGCCTTGCCTGCTGTCTTGCATCCCCTTTGTCTTCCACCATGACTGTGAGCCCTCCCCAGCCATGTGGAACTCTGAGTCCATTAAGCCTCTTTTTCTTTATAAATTAAAGAAATAGTCTCTGGTATGTCTTTATTAGCATCATGAGAACAGACTAACGTACCTATTAATTCAGAAATTAAAATATGAAAGTCATAGTCATAAATCGATAGCAAACATTATTTAACAAACACAAATTTTAAAAGTCCATTCGGTATACCGCCTAAAATAATTTCCTGTGCCACCCATTATCCAGCACTTTGGGAAACACTGATCCAAAGCCAACCATCTCGTCTGACAGAAGGAAATGGAGTTCAGAGACATAAAGTAGTGTGACTAAGGTTACACAGCCTTGAAGTCAAAGGACCATTAACTCTGGTCTCCTGGTTCCTTGCTCATTAATGTTTTTTCCTATACCATGACTATTCAACTGGTGTATTAATAGCATATCACTGCCATATTTCCATTAGAATAAGTACTCTAACTCAACAATATTTAGGGATTCTAGTTCAAATAATTGTGCTCATATCTGGGAGTAATTAAGGATTTTTTCCTTTTAAATGCAGCTGTCATACAGACTTTTCACCAGGTTGAGTATTCTTAATCTGAAAAACCCAAATCTGAAATACCCTAAAATCCAAAAATTTTTGAGCACCAATTTGATGCTCAAAAGAAATGTTTACTGGAGCATTTTGGATTTCAGATTTTCACATTAGGGATGCTCAACTGGTAAGTATAATGCAAACATTCCAAAATCAAAAATAAATTAAAAATCAAAAATATGTCTGGTCCCAAGCACTTTGGATAAGGGCTACTCAACCTGTATGTGGTCTTGATTTGATATTGGCTGTCACATTTTACAAAACACTATGGGTATTTTTAAAGACATTAGTATCTTGAGCAGTCAGATATCACACATAATGACTCAGTTATGATTCGTCATTGAGAGCTAGAAAACCACTGCAGTCTTCAAGGTCTCTTTCCTCAAGCCCAAGTCTTTAATTAGCAGAGATGAGAAAAAGGACAATGGCCACATCCTTCGTTAAACACCAAGAGTCACCCAAGTTGACTGGGCAGAGTCAACTGATCATAAGCTGTGGCTGTTCTTGAAATGCCCCACTTAGCAGTGAGGGAGTCCCCAGGACATGGTCAAGGCTTGGTAAGCACCTAACTACATCTCCCCAGGGAGCAGCCAGCCTCCTCTTTTCCAGCCACTGAACACAGATGTTCCACAATAGGCACATGCCTCCTATCTTGCTGGTGTCCTCAGGTTATAACAAGGATATCCAGTCCAGGATTCCAAAAGAGAAGGGAAAAAAACAAACAAACACCACTGATATCCACAAAACCTCCTTGTAAATTAAACAGTGCATCATGAGTAACACAGCTATTATTCAGTGCATGCATCACAACTGTGTGCCCATGTTGTGTTGTCAGATAAATATATAAACACAGGGACTGAAGTGCCCCCTCTCCTCTCCACCATCCCTTCTAGGAAGAGGAAAGGAAGTTGGGCTGGGATAGAGGAGCAAAGAGATGGCAGGAGAGCAGGGAGATTCTGGAGGCAGAATGAAAGGGAAGAAAAAAAGTGCTGGGGTTTCTTTCTTCCCTTTTCTCCCCTAGTCTATGGCATGAAAAAACAATGGCTTTTCTGAGGCACTGTGCAGACAAGGCAGCTCTGAAAAAAACTAATGGCCGTGATTAATGACAATGGGCTGGAGGAGAGTGGGGACACAGCCGCCACATACATCATCCCTTCCCGTCAGTCTCTGCTCCTCCCTGCCCCTCTTCCTCCTACCAGCAAGGCATTATAAAAACGTCTTATCTGCTCTGGACGCTTATTTTAAAGCTGAAATCACAGCCAGACCCCCACCCAAAAGAAAAACAAAGAGTGAGAAAGAATGGCCAGAAAAGGATGGCACTAGATGAAAGTAAGAGACGAAAGAGTGAGAAAGAACGAGAGAGGGAGAGAGACAAAGGGGTGATAGGGTGAACAAGAAAATGGCATGTAAAATAACTATGAGATATTCCAGGAGAAAATGTGCAGGCTGTAATCATTCAAGATTTCAGCAACTTGACTCCTCACATGCTGAAGCCACATTTTCAAGGTCTTATCTGCCATATGGTTCCCTGTTTGGATGATTTATTAGGTGTAGAAAGCACACTGATAAATTTTACTGCATTTCCCTGAATAGGCAACCTATGGTGTCAATAACAAAGCTCAGGCGGCTTTAATGAAAACTGCAAGCACCAAAGGGTAACCATTTATTTATGAGTCGCTATAGTATTACTAGGACAAAATTTATCTTCCCTTCTCACGCACTCTGTAGAAACCGAATCTGGTCAAAGTAACAGAGATCACATCCATATGTCAGTGGTTTGCTAACATCTCCCCTGCACGAAACACTGGCTGTTGCTCTGGAGAAATTGTTTGGTGACCCATTTTGCATAAGAAATCTTGTTTTTGTGAAAAAACAAGATGAAACCTGGAGAACTCTGCAAACACCATACCCTTAGCAATCACATCTAAAGGTGCTGCAGAATCCTCGTGGTTTTCTTTACCTAGAAAATGAGACAGCTGCCCCAGGGGTAGGGATGAAAAAAGCGAGAGTGATGTGCAGATAAGGAGGAGAGAGATTTAGAGATACTGTCTGATCCATAAATATTTTAAGTGTACCAGTCCACACAACAATGTTCCCCTCCATCCTCTCTGTTTCTTAGGACACCACTCATTGCCCAGTCTCCACCCCTGTCCCTCACTGCCTCTAAAATGCCTCTCTTCTTGGCTAGTAGCTATCTGAAAGTCTCATGTATGTGTTATTTTTATAACAGAGAAACAATCCAACTTTTTAAAACTCCAAAGGCAGCAAAACTAATGACCAAACTCAGGAGGAAGCGGGGGATTGTGGAAGAAAAGAGGAAGAAAGCCAGATAGTGCTCTCTCACTGTTTAATCCTGAGCCACAGTTAACTGCTACAAAAAAAAAAAAAAAAAATTGGCCAGGTTTTCAAGTCTACAGTTTTCCCCACTGTGTAACATGCCTGTCCTGAGTGAAGACAGCCGTGCCCAGGAACGTCAAAAGAAGGAAGGATAAAGAAGAAGTTCAACCACAATAGCATACGTTTGAGTAATGCTCTTAGCACAGCAAACCAACGAAAGCAATAGCAAAGTTGAAAGGCTGGGCCAAGTCTTTTGACATGAGCAAAATCTCAAACTTTCATTTTTTTTTCCCACCAAAGTTAATACTCTGAAAAATGTCTCCACTAGATTATTTTACCCAGGTTTTTTTCATTTTATACTTTATTTTACACAGTTTTTTCCTTGTTCTGCATCAATATTTTCTCTAATACTTTCACAGTGAGAGGGCATGAAAATCTGTGCTTATCAGTTCTTATCCACACTATTGCCTCTCTAAACCCACTACTCAAAAATATGTTTTTATATATTTATATATAAATATATAAATAAAATAAGTAAATAAATAAGCAAACTCTTTGGAAATCAGAACAAAAATAACATTTTATAAAAGCCTCTTTCCACATCATACATAATAAACAAAAGTCATCTTGATCAGTTCAATTACTGACATTGTTGCTTTTAAAATCTGCTTAGTAAAATGGCATCAATTAAAGTTTAATGTCTTATAAAAGATCATTCAAGTATTATAGTAGAATTAAGAGGAAATAGGTACTGCTTGGGATCTGGCTATATTTTTAGAGTTTTTCAACCAGAGAGATTTATAAGAATATTCATTATTGCCTGGATTGCTTTCAATTCAGCCACTGTTTTATTAAAAGAGGTAGGCTAAAGGGCCCAGCACAGTTCAGAGCACATTCAACCAGCTGCATTTTCAGTTTGCTAAATATTTCAACTAGTCTTCAAAGGCATTGCATAAGTAAAACCTCGCACTTATTTTTCTACACACTTCTCCTCTTCATTTTTAACACCCTGGGTATTTCCAAAGGAAATCTAATCCACATAAGTCATTTGTACCTAGCCCACACTAAATGGCATTTGAATGAGTTACATTGTTCTAGAAGCCCCATTCACCTTTTGTGTTGGCCTTTTATTCTCTGGAGGTCCCATTCTGGGGCAAATCAACAAAACTGAACCTTAAGGCAGCAGAGGGAACTGGGGAATAGGAGAAGGGGACCAAAAAAGTATCAACAGGGAGGACACCCAGCCAGGGGCTCCAGGGCAAGAGGAAATCTCCTTTTGCGGGCCTGATACACAGGACCAAGTAGAACAGTTGTTCAGGTTGTGCACTAGCCGACGGCATTTGGCCAAAAGGACAGGTGGAGGCTGAAATCCAACCTATAGTGTGCTTCCAAGCTCAATTTCTGGCCAGGGGTTACATCCGCCCAGAGAAGGGAAGCATATTTCTCTACTTCTCCCAGAAGCACTGTATGCGCTAACTGCTGATAAAGTCATGTTAAGAAAACAGAAGCCAGTCAGAAAAGGACAAAAGTCCTGTATGCATCCATTCATATAACTTAGAGTAGTCAAACTCACAGAGACAGGAAGTGGAATGGGGGCTGCCTGGGGTGAGGGGAGGAGGGGAATGGGGAAACAGCTAGCGAGTGGCTATTTAATGGGTATGGAGTTTTGGCTTGAGAAGACGAAAACAGTTCTGGAGATGGATGGTGGTAACGGTTACACAGCAATGTGAACGCAGGTAATGCCAGAGAGCCATACACTTAAAAATAGTTTGAATGGTAAATTTTATTACAATAAAAAGGAAATGAAACCAGAGTCAAGCACTGGCAGCTACACACCCACTGTGGACTCCGATAAAGGTCCTGCTCACAAATCAACTTTACAAGCCCATGCCATTGTCCAACAACTGAGAGTAGATCAGGGCTGCACTTGCCTCCACAAACGCCCAGCTACACAGGACCTGTCCAGGTCATCACTCCTAATGCCCACCTTCTGCCTCCAAAGGACACCAAAGAGGCAGGGCTTCTCTCTAGGGGTCCTTGCTCCTCTTACCCTGTGCTCCCCCTGTCTGAGTGCCCCATCAGCTCCGGCCTCTGCAGCAGCCTTCCCTGTCCCCAACCTCATACCACCCTAAACCCTGTAAGAGTAGAGGCATGCTTTCACCCAAGTCCACCTCCCCTCAGCAGAATAGTTCATTACTCCACACACATTAAGCTTCCACCAGAACTAGGCCAACTCAGGAAAAAGAAAAATTTACAACTCCCATCATTTGGAATTTGTGTAAAATTTAGTCTAAGTTGGGCCAAAGAAAGGGTTTGCTATGAAAGCTCACAATGTAAACAAGACTTGAGGGAAAAACATTCATACAAAGAGAAGAAATGATTCTTAAAGGTTTCAGTTCAACAATACATTTTAGGGAACATGTATTGCCTATTATAAAGACATTAAAGAAAATACATTGTGCCAGGACTGGGGAACCTGGGCCTGCCTCTGCCACCCGAACATGGGCCAGTCCCATAAAGTCCCTGGTCATGATCACAGTTCCCTCATCCATGGAGTTGGACAGAGACTCTCTAAGGTCCTTCTGGCCACGATGAGACTATAAAATTAATATACTGTACTTTGTATATTTACATTTACGAGTGTGTGTGTGGTGTGTGTGTGGGGGGGGTGTAGTATGTGTTTGTCTATGTGGTGTCAGGGAGTGCTGTGTGTATATGTGGGGTATAGGGGAGTATGAGGAAGGATGGTGTGTATGTGGTATGTGGGGGTGTGTGTTTGATGTGTGTAGGGTGTGTGTTTGTGGTGAGGGATGTGGGAGGTGTGGTGTGTGTCTGTGTCTACCCAAGTATTAATGAGGACTACTCAATAGAAAGAATTTGCCAGTTATTTCAAAATATTTTCTATACTTAAAAGTGATAAAGCTGGAACTAAATAGTGGTGACGGTTGCACGACCTTGTGAATTTACTAAATGCCACTGAATCATGGCACTTTCAAATGGTTACAATGGCAAATTTTATGTTATGTGTATCTTATCACAATTTTTTAAGTGATAAAGCTGTATTTCTTTTTTAAAAAATTAAGTATGTTCACCAGTTTGGAAGCTGTAATTTACCCAGTTTGTCCAAGTTAGCAGGATTTTGCAGTCCTCCCACAAGAGGACCACACAGAGCACACATATCACAGCCTGGTTCCACCTGATGCTCCCATCATGCTCTGTAATTGCAAGACTCATCATAGCACACACTCAGGGCTTCTCAGGCTAGGGCTCCTTCCAATGCACTACACCTGTCCACAATGCTTACCACCTGGCAAAGTATTTTATTCTAATTTTGCAACTTTTTAAGAAAATGAAATGCTTACATCAACTTAATCAATTTTCTTAAAAGGGGAAAGATGATGAATTTGCCCAAGATGCCACATTAACTCCTTCTAGAAGTAGGTGCTGGAGGGCAGAGATTGACCACTAAGAAGCCCAATGGACAATGGTATGGCCACAGATATTGTTCAAATGAAGCTCATTGGTGATTATTTCTTAAACGTCACTTTCAAAAACTAGAGTTTCAAGTTCCAATTAATTGCCATTGACAAGAACCCCAGTACTTGACACTTCACTCATGAACAGCCCTACAAATTAACAGTGTGGGTGTGGGTGTCCTTACAATGCCCATTTCCAAGCAGCGGCCTCAAAGCTTCATACCAAGCCTCCTCAGGGAGTTTTTCTTTGGAGCTTCCTGTTTCTAATACTTTGGGCTTGATTCCTTGATTCTAACCCCATCTCCCAACCTAGAGAGTGCTGGCTGCATGCTAGCACAACCCTGAATGCTAATGACCTCAAGGGCAGCTAGTGTTCAGTTAGGTGCTGTGCAAGCTCCACTGTGGCCCGTGAACAAATTAGGGAGAGCTGACGAGAAGATGTACACTCTTTGAGAGTACATGCAGGTGACGAGAGTGAGTATAGTGAAGGGTCACTGCACCAGACAAACTGTTGATGGTGTTGAAGTTCTCTGGAGACCAAGGCTTGGAATGTGGCCCTTGACCAAGACAGGTGACCCGAGCAGAGGCAGTAACCAAAAGGGATTCTTTGGAAGAAACAGTGAACAGAGAGGAGCTAGACCCTGGTGTGAAGTGCAAACATGATCTGACTCACCAGCCTTATCCTCACTTAAACGGTCATGCCCCCCACTTCACAGTTGCAGGCTCACAATATACCACTGCTTCCCAAACTAACCAACTCTGTATCTGTGTATAGCAGATGCAAAATAAACTTGGGCCTTTGTATGGCTCATGGGTTTTGTTATTGTTAATATATACAATTTATATATTTAAGTTATACAACATGATGTTTTGATATACATATACATTAGTGAACTGAACATTATGGTCGAACTAATTAACGTAGTCTTCTCTTCACATAGTTACCATTTTTTGTGTGTGGTGGGAACACTTAAGATCTACTCTCTTAGCAAATTCCAAGTATATAGTGGTATATTATTAACTATAGTCACATGCTGTACATTTAGGTCTCCAGAACTTATTACATCCTACATAACTGAAACTTTGTACCCTTTGACCAACATCCTTCTCATTTCCCTGGCCCCCCATCCCCTGGTAACAACCATTCTAGTCTCTGTTTCTATGTGGTTGACTATTTTAGATTCCACATATAAGTGAGATCATGCAGTAGTCTTCTAAGTCTGGTTTATGTCACCATGTTCTCCAGGTTCATCCATGTTGCAAATGGCAGGACTCCCTTCTTTTTTTAAGGTGGAATAATATTGCATTGTGTGTATATATATATATACTACAATTTTTGATCCAGTCATCCATCAATGGACACTTAGGTTGTTTCCCTCTCTTGGTTATCTGGGTATATATCTGATGGAAATAAAATCAGTATCTCAAAGAGATATCTGCACTCTCATGCTCATGGCAGCATTATTCACAATAGCTAGGATATGGACAATGGATTTTTAACACTCCAGGCAACCACTTTGTGTTTGGATACCCAACAGAAGCAACCAGAGAGCTGGTTAAAAATAGAAATTCTTGGGCTCCAAAAAAAACCACTGAATCAAAATCTCCAGGATTGGGGCCTAGGAATCATGATTTTTTAAAGTTCCTTGGGTGGTTCCAGTGCAGCCAGCCATTTGGAAACCACTAAGTCACCTCACTTGCTTGCACATGAGGAATGAAGACAGTGCTGTTGTTACAAAACCAAAACAAGGCAGTGATTCTCCCTTAAAAAGAAAAAGATGCTCATCTGTAATGCTTTAGCATTTGTTTACAGATAATTAAATGTGGAGGAAAAGAAGGTTAGGACCTAAGAAAATCATGTGTTAAAAACTAAAAGTAGAAGAGCCCAGTATAAATTAGAGCACTACAAAATTATCACCTGTATCAACAGAAATACATAGTTCAATATAAGAACATCCAAAGAAATACAGTATTACATGAAATGGCTTCCCATCTGTACTAGATTTAACATAACAGAATTAAGATAACAAATCTTCTGAGGGGAAAATATCATGTAGGTCAATTTTATTCATTCAAATCTAACAGACTGGAAATGTTTAGAAATTTTAACAAGCATTTACTTTCCTATCGTATGTCAAGAAAGGCCTTGTTCATAAATACAAGATAGGAAAGACTTTTAGAAGATAGTTAAAACTCAAGAGGACTGTTCTGAAATGTCTTGATCACTTTGGAAGTAACCATTTCTCTAACATTTTGTAATATAATGCCAAGTATTTTTAACTAGTCATTAAAACTGTTCTAGGAATTTTTATTGTAGACCTTGATATCTAATTCAAGTGGCTGCATAAATTTGGAAGCTACAAAATCAATTTTCCATAAAATATCATTTGGGCTTCACTAATCCAAACTGGCCTCCTTCCTAATTAGGTTGAATTCATGGGATTTTATTGTAATGCACTGCCAAATCAAATTTTTAAAACTGGGAATTTTGTGCTATTTTGGATTATCATAACATCCTTTCCCTCCATTAGCAGGGATGGCCAGAGGTTGCTAATACAATAAATGTTTAATGGATGGCAACACTGTCCCTTGCCCCCAGAAACAGAGATACAGACATAAACATACCCTCAGATCTGTTTGTATTCATGCCTTCTGCCTTCTCTTGCTTGTGGCAAACTGAATTTTCCCAGTACAAAGAGACATGCCAATCAACTTACTCAAGCCAAAGGTAAACAGAAAAGAAGTGAGAAGAAAGGGATGAAAAAACACTGCAGCAGCTCTGGGAGACATAGTCTTCTGTGACAAGAGACCATCACCTCCTATAAATGTCCCCAGTCCTTTAACATTTGAAATAGAAAGGTGCAGTGGAAATGCGGGCTTCTGGAAGGGCACAGATAGAGCCCATGTAGCCAGGAATGGACTCTCTGCCCTTAACTAGAAACTGGGAGTCAGTGAGAAAATAGAACCTCAGTTCTAAAAATAGCCCATTTATTATCATTTCTGGTTTCAATACTTTCACCGCACCTTTGTTTTAAAGGCACTACAGGAGTTCTGACATTTTCTTTCCATTTCTGAATCAACAGAGAAGAAATTCAGCTACAAGGTAAGAGAGTTAATATTCTACCTTCTCACACACTTAACACAGACATACCCATGCATGGGCACATGTTAAGACTGGCCTCAGTTTGGTTGGGTTTAAGAGAAGGAGTTACCAGCAGTGAACTTTACTTATCTTACCATTAGAAAACAGGGTTGGCCAGGCGCAGTGGCTCACGCCTGTAATCCTAGCACTTTGGGAGGCTGAGGTGGGTGGATCACTGAAGCCCAGGAGTTCAAGACCAGCCTTGGCAATATGATGAAACCCCACCTCTGCAAAAAATACAAAAATTAGCTGAGCATGGTGGTGTACACCTGTAGTTACAGCTACTTGGGAGCCTGAGGTAGGAAGAGCACCCCAGTTCAGGAGGCGGAGGTTGCAGTGAGCCATGATTGCACCACTGCACTCCAGCCTGAGTGACAGAGCAAGACCCCGTCTCAAAAAGAAAGAAGAAAAGCTTATTTGGGAGGAGGTGAGACAGCAAGAGAGTACTCAATTCCCAACCACAGCCATCACTCTTTCTCCTTCAACTGCTCATACAAAGAACCTGGCCATTCAAGCCAAAGAAATGTAGTTTTCTGTCCCAGCTTTGCCATGACCTTAGATAAGTTAATTTCTGCAACTCAGTTTCTTCATGTTTGAAATACTGATAATTATTTTCATTCCAATCACTCTTAACATTACAGCAGCAGCAGGAGGGGTTAGAATGTGCCTAGAAAGGATGCCTTAGGACAAGGGTCCTGCTGTCACTCTCCAATCAGATCAAAGTGTTCCACCAGTGGCCTTTCAATGTGTTTAACTTCTCCTTTTCTTGTCCTTCTACTGCTGGGGAAGAAAATGTTTTAGTTAATTATCCCACAATGTACAAACTTTCTGGGTGCGATTCTCTGCTTGGGGCAAACATGGGAAATTTTGGAACATATCCAGATGGAGAACACGCTGACTCTTGACTGAAGACTGGTGTAAACTACAGTGTGGAACAGACTGTCTTCTATATTCAAACAGCTCCTATCATCTGAGCTATCAAAAATCCAACCAGCGTTAGGGAGACATTCAGGAAGAAAGGCCTCTCATAAAGAAGGCACTCATAATCAAACTTGGAGAAACGGATTTAGAATTGAAGTCTCTGTATTCCCAGTCTTGAGACTTTTCCACTGCACAGTATTTAGTCATATGAACTGTGTGGCATTCCCAGTTTATCTTTGTTACTCTTTTAGAATCCAGGAACCCAGGTTGAAACTAAGCAAGTTGTCCCAATGAATTTCTCCTTTTCTGCTTGTCAAAGTCAAATAAAAAATATAGAGACAAATCTCTAAACAAAACATTTTGTTCGGGAAAACTGAATTGCAATTTGGGGCATACACAGACTGGGGTGGTCTTCAGTATGTCAAAAGAACAAAGAGAAGGAAGGTTGGGGCTCTATTAAAAAAGAAATGTTATGTATTCTTTTGAAAGAAAATACATTGGCACTAGTGAAGTTTTTCAAAGCAGGCAAGCTCTGATTGGTAAGTGGTGGGGCAGCAGGTAACACCAGTCTGAGAGTCATTTCAGCAGTTCATTTCAGCAGCTACTAGGTTAAACTGTTCTTAAAATTACAGTATTTTGGCAGTTGGCTTACAATATCACCCCTGGGCAGGCATTTGTGTCCTGAGTCCTTTTTCTCCTCCAGTCTCTCAACTCTAATTTAGTTGGTTTTGACAAGATAACTCCAATTCATATAATCTGTTTTTACATACTCAATACCATAAACTTGTGTAAGCAACCTAGCTCATTTCAGTTTCCCAGGACTCATTCAAGGATAAACTTCAGGACAGTTGCCGGGAACTCTTAGCTCTACCTAAGAAGGCAGTAGTAAGGAATAACTGGAAGACAGCAGAGGTAATAATGATAAACATGAGCAATGACAAATAAATTGAATTTTTGTGTCCCAATCAGTCTGAAAAGCATTCTGGCCCCACACTAATACTCCTAGAATTTCATATCTTTCACTATATTTCACCCCAAGGAAACTCAGCATTTCTACTGTAACAGATAATCTGTGTTATTTCTTCTTGACTCTCTGAAATCCCCAAATTAAATATGAACCTTTTCTAAGAAACAAAATTTGTCTTGACCTCCTTCTTCTTGGAAATGGGCTTGATCTTATAAAATCCAAATTGCAAACAAACAAAAAAAAAGAATGGTTAACTGATTGAATTTTAAGATTAAAGGCACATTGGGGGTCACAATCCAACTGATATAAAATTGGGGACTGGAGAGGTCAAATGACTTGCTCATCATTACAATGTATGGGGAAAGGCTAGAACCCAAGTCTCCCAGCACTAAATTCATTGTTTTTCTCCTATCATCCCACACTGCTTAGAAAGCTAACAGTTCATGGCTAGATTTCTAAGAGCTCAGTTGATAGGTATCAAGATCCTTGGCTGTCCTCATCAATGCAGTACTGGTGACATAGTATTTATGCATAGGGAACAATAATTTTATGATCAAAAAAGCAAAATTACGCCTTAATTCTTTAAAAGCTTGAACAACCTATCAATGTCTGAATTACCTCCTTGGCCAGGCATGATTCTCCATTGCCGTGGGAAGAATTCTTAATCTAAGGTGCTTTATCTAGAGCCCCAAGAATGGTGTTGAGGGGAATCCATGAATCTCAAATTAAATAGAAAATGTTATGTTAATGTGTATTTTTCTGAGACTAATGGCCAGTTTTCATCAGATTCTCATATCTTTCTCCTTAAAATATTGGGAATCACTAACCTAATACAATTATTCCCTCTCTTTCTTATGCTTCTTATGAATTTTACAGTGTTCCATTGTACACTTCCATTCTCCTAAAAGTGCTTTATATGATATTAGAATTAGTTAAATAATATTTTTGGAGATTTTAAAAAACACTCAGACATCTACTAGAAAGCTGCAAGTCCTGGACAGTAATTACTGGCAAAGTGTCTGGTGGCCCTGGGTACTGCCAATAACTGTAGTTGACAGAATTCTTTTAAAAAGTACATTCTTAACTAATGAAACAGACCCTAAACTTGACTCAGTTTAAAAGAGAAGCTCCAAAGATGAGATTTTCATGATCTTCCTTCTTTGCCCGAAATCCACTTTATAAAATACTGACTTAAAAAAAAAAAACTTTAAGATGAGGCTGACTATATCCAGAATGGTAAGATCCTGAAATATATAAGCCATTGCTATTAAGCATTAAGATATAAGGGCCCTCTTTAGTAGAAAGTTGGGTTACTGTATAGTTGAAACCTAACCATCCATCATAAACATCTTCAATACATTTGAAATAGCAGGGCGGACAGGTTCTCTCACATTGAGGGTCATTTATGAAGCAATCAAAGCCTGTAGTGGGAAAAAGAAGTATGAGGAGGGACAGGGCTTTATAGAATGAATAACTTTTCTCATTCTCAATATTTCTTATGTTCTTTTACAACAAATTGCTTGGCTCTTGAGAACAGACTCATAAAAGAAGTGAAATATATTTTTCTATCCTGAATCTGAACTTTTTTTAATATATAAAGTTGTAATGACCCTTTCCAAACAATATGAGCCAACACTTCAAAAATTTGCATTGTTTCAAAGACACAAATTACTTTGTGCATCTATGTCTATCAAATGAATGCGGAAGGAAAACACATGAAAGTCATTTGAAAGACAACATCTCCTAGGAGTTATGCTTGGAAGCTGGAAAAGCCCAGTAATCTCCCTACCTAGATAAATAGAGTTTTCCAAATGACTAGGGGGATCAACAGTGGAGCAGGGCCAAGCATTTGAATGTTATAAAAGAGACTCCCTATTAGACCTTGGGGAGAGAATCCAACATTGAGCTCCTTTATGGCTGGCCGACCTCTCTAAGACACAGCCCTACCTTGAGTGGAGAGGAACCAAAATAAAACAATATCTTCAAGCAATTTACACACAATTCAAATGGAATTTCTCCAAGCTCAGAAAATTTGAAGTTTATTCAGTCCATATGCTATCCCATCCCTTCCCTTTTAACAAACAACTTAGAGACAGGGAGCCATTTCTTAGTCATTCAAGATCAAAATCCCTCCTCCCTTAACTCCAAATCATTAGTGACAGTAACGGTGCATCATTTGGAATATTTGGGGGGTTATTTTTTCCTCCTAATAAGAAACTCACTGGATGCATTTTTATAAATGTCTCAGGAGTCCTACTCAACTCTTCTTCCATTAGCAGCAAACATGAGGCACATGATTTGACCCAGCACTGAATTCCCGAAAGCAGGATTTAGGGAAGCTGACAATAACTCAATCGAGTGATTATCAATCACAGAAGATAGTATTCTGGAGGAGAAAAGGTATCGTATAGAGGATTTTTCTCATTAAGAAAATAAGGCTTTGAAGTAGTATACATCACTTTCACTACATAAGTCAAAATTCATACACGTACAGAGATGATGATATAGCAAGGTCAAGTCAGAAAAACCTTATGTCAAATACCACCTTTGCCAACTGATCCTGTGCAAGTTGCTAGTAATGATAATACCACCTAGCTCATAGGGTAGTTGAGATAATTGGGATAATACATGTAAAGCATTGAACA
Organism: Hylobates moloch; assembly: GCF_009828535.3. NCBI lineage: Eukaryota > Metazoa > Chordata > Mammalia > Primates > Hylobatidae > Hylobates > Hylobates moloch. Next base: position 70,192,617 of record NW_026652278.1, on the reverse strand, counting down.
CAATGTATAGCACATGATAAGCACTCAACAGATGTTAGATAAGCTATTGTTATTATTAAATTTTTTATTACCAAAATTTAATACCAAATTACCAATGGAAAGCAAGTCCCTAATGTTTCTTTCCTTGATTCTGCCTATAATTCTATTTTTGTATATAAAAGTCCTCTTATTTGCACCTTTGTTTCCACCCGGAAAAAACAAAACAAAACAAAAACTCTTTTCCCTGGGGAAGGCAGGTACTAGAACCACACAGAACACTGTGAGAGTGTCCATTATTCCCACTGGTATCTCAAGAATTGGATTGTTCTGAACCCTTTCATTCTCTCCTTGCATCTTCCATTGTTGTTCCCAAGGGGTCAAATTAACTTACAACAAAATCAGTGTCCCTGTTTCCTCACTTTAAGAGGAAGAGTCAGAATTCCCAGGCCAAAGATGTCCCTTTGAGCAGCTCAGAGGCATCTCAGACCAACAGGCAAGAAAGAGCAGCCATTCATGGGACAAATAAGTGATTTGCATTTCCAAGGATGTGGGGAAACATATTAGTTATAATTAGCAAACACGCAGAGTCCCTGTGACAGCTTCACTTTACGAACCCTTGAATGTTTGACAAGAAAAGGTCATGTTTTGTAAAATCCTCAAAAGGTCATTCAATAACAAATCACATGAATGAAATCGCAAGGGTTCAGGGAGGTTAACAGAAACACCACAGGCAGCAAAGTGCGTTTTCAAAGTAAACAAGGAAAGAGGGAAAGCAGCCTTGGCTCAGCTCTGGAAGGGGAGAAATACAAGGAATCTCTAATTTACCAAACACTATAATTTCAAGATATTTTCTCTGCACTTGGTGGTTTAACAGTGAATGCTATTTCTCATGTTCAGCACACTTGGAGGATTAGTAGATCATAGCCTAGCAACATTTCAACATTTCTTCAAAAGGTCCAGGGAGAACTTAGCCCAGGCTTTCTTTTAGATTTTTTATTTGATAAATCTCATGGGTGGATTCCACTTAATACAAATAGGTGGTCACATGCATGGCATACACGTCCCTGTGGATGGTCTTCATGCAGCACACCCCACCCTACCCCTACCCCACAAACCCCAAATCTGGGAACTTTAGCCCCAGAAGCCTTTTCTTCTGGCACTTTGACCTGCTCATGACCTCTTTCTTCCCAGGTCTATTTTCCTCTTCAACAAGAGCCAGCACCACATCTCTCACAGTCAGGAATAACAAAGGCTTGTTTATATAGGGTAATTTAGCTACAGGATCAGTGGCAAGAGGAGGATGATGTATCTGATCCACAGGTCAAAATCACAATTCAGAAGTGCAGGGCTGCCAGGTTTAAGGGAAGGCTCCCTAGGGGACAGGGCCAATGGACTGACCGCCTTCCAGAAAGTACAGCCAAGGCAAGGGAAATGGGGAGCATCCTCTAAGCTGTTTCAGATTTGGGCATGCCCTTCACACGCAAAGTGTTGGATGTTAAGACAAAGAATGCTGTGGAAAGAAGATGCAGGAGCCTGAGGCCAAGCAGATGGGTAGCACGGACTTACGTGCAGGGAAAAAGGTGTCACCCATCAGAGCCCTTGGAAAAGGAGACAGCATCTTAAGGAAAAGGCACTGGCAGACCTAGTGCCTGACTTACTCTGTGACCTTAAGTAAAGTAATTTGATCTTCCTAGGCCTTGGTTTTCCCATCTGTAAAATGGGTTATACTTATTCTTGCTTACTGCCCTGGGTAAGGTCAGGATAAAACAAAGTAAGAAGTAACTAGAGAAAGCTATGGATTATTTTACACCAGGAAGGGCTTGCAGTGCAAGTCCTGACTCTTGTCACCACTCATTTCTACATCCTACTCCAGCCTCAGAATCTTATGGAAAAACCACTCTCTAGGGTCCTGCTCTCCCCAATATGGTAACCACATGTGGCTATTTCAATGTTAATTAAAAGCAAATTAAAAAAAAGCAAATAAAATTTAAAATTCGGTTCCTCAGTCGCAGTACCCACATTTGAAGTGCTCAATATCTGTATGTGGCTAGTGGCTACCATATTGGACACTGCAGATGTAGAACATTTCCATCATCACAGAAAGGTCTACTGGGCAGCGCAGCTTGGATCTACATGCTGTGGATGGAGGACAGCCCTGCCAACCTTTTACCTTCCACCATCCACCATCTCCGTGGACATCCTGCTTTGCTCTAGCCGCCTGCAGTCCATACTCACCATAAGATCATCCTCCAGACACAGCCCTGACTGATGGTTTCCAGCATGTACCTCTCACCCTACAATTACCTGTGGACCATAAAGCCCTCACCAGCTTGGTGGCTGTTTGATCCGAACGACGGTCAGAACCAGGACACCTCACTTTGTCTTTCTTGCCAGCGATTTTAGCTTATTTGCCACGAGTACAGGGTATAATTAATATCACACAGGAGCCAGCATTGTCATTTTTCAAATCATTTCCCTGGAAATGTTCTACACCTCTTAATGGCCCTGCTAATGCTGTAGCTGTCATGTTTTGGACAGCTGCACTTTTACAAGACAAACTCTGTAGCGCCAGGAGACTCTCTGCAGACTTTTTAGCTCAGAGGCTCAGAGGCCGTGAACACCAGCCGGTAATGGCTAGATGGAAATCTTAGATTAATTTTTTTACCTCTTGGTGCTGACTGCTCCTCAAGTGTCACCTTCCCACTTCCATCCCCAGCCACCTCTCCCCTTCTTGGCCTCTTCCCTTGCCCCTGCCCCCACATCCTCTCCTCTTTGCCACCTGATGGACAGGGGATGCACAAAATCGGCAGAAATCATACAACTGATTAAAGCCTGGACATTCTGTCCAAAGGTGCAAAGGCTTAAACATCTAGACAGAAGCCCAGCCGCTTTGCTAAATGCCACACACATTGAAAAAGTAGGGCCCTTTATGTCTATTTGATTTTATTTTTCAGAAATATGCTTTTTTGCCCCCTCCATAACTTCTCAGCAAAAGGTTCAAATTTCTCTATATACTAGGTATGTGTAAGAAAGACCGCGGAAGGAGGAGAATGAAAGGAGTTACATATGAAGCCTCCCAGGAGTCATACACAAGGCAAGCAAAGACAATCTGAACCACACCAAATATTTACTATAGAGTGAAGATGCTTTTAAACAAATGGAGAAATTCACCAAATTGTTTTGGGTACTAACAGAGCATTTTCCTGATGCTTTTTTTTACAGGTTTGAAGGTTTTTTTCTTTAAATAATTGGTTTAAAGTAGAAGGAGGTGTCATGGATAACTCTCTCAGAAAACATACTACATCGTCCAGCACTGTCCAGGAAAGCCCTCTCAGCTGAGGCCTTCTGTCTTAAAAGGGAGGTAAGGCCAGGCTAGGGACACGACGACTCTCTTTTTTAGGCTAAACAGCATCAACCCACTGCTTCTTTAATATTGTGTTTATTAGCGAGCCATAGCCCAGGGAGAGATGAGCACACAGCTTCCTTTCACGCTGCGTCTGCAAAATGCTACCGAAAGTTGGACTCATCAGTGAAGCAGCAGGTCCCTTGGTTGAAACCAGCCAGGCCAGAAAAGTGACATGAACAGGATGCTGCTAAACATGCACAATTCGAAAATACACACTGTATTCTCTTCTGCATGATTTGCTGCCATTTAAAAGACAATAAACAGCAACTTTAGATTGCTAACAACGTGTCATTTAAGGTTTGCTGTTGCTCAACATCAAGAAAAATCAATGCCGGCTCTACGGGGGCAGCAAACCCCGAGAACTGAGCTCCATTTCAGGTCTGTTTGAACTCATTTCCTTTCTCCATGGTTGCCCCCTTGTACTCCCCCTCAGGCGTCCCCTCGCAGCAGGCTGACAGCTTGACACATTGACAGCTCGCACTGAATGACAACTGATTTGTACAAATTTCAAGCCTTATAAATCTACCTGTCACAACAACAACATAAAAGCGCCCAGGCCCAGCAGGTAATTCAGAAAAAGCTTCCCTTGACAGCACTTTCTGAAAAGCAATGGCGTGCCTCCTGCCAAAAATTCCAACTATCATCCTTGTATAACTTTGAATAAAAATTCAGGGCCCATTTTCTTGCCAACAGGCTACCAATCGTCTTATTTAAAGATTAAAAAGAGTGAATGGGAGAGAGTGGGATAAAACATCCCCACAGTTTCATTTTAGACTGATATGAAAGTCGCACCACCTGCTACGCCAGGATTACCACACCTTTTTTCTCTCCAGTGCTCAGAAGGAGTAAATGAGGGAGGCTTTTTACGGTACTTAAACAATATCCCAGATTGCAGGGGCTGTGCCTCCCAGTCCCCCTCCTGGCTCACCTGGGGCCAGTCCAGCTGACAAAGCAAGATGTTTAGACTGGTGGGGGACTGGGTGGAGTGGGCAGGGGTCTGAGGCCACTGGCCATTGTTTTAACTACCCTCAAGGTTTCTCCAAAACAAAAGCCCTGCATGTGTCCATAGCCCCACCTCCCAGACCACTTTTCTTACTAAAAATGATCACATTGCATCAAGGTGTTCGTTCATCAGATACTCATTTCATTCAAATCAACAGCAGACCACATGATGTCATCACTGCATCTTCTTTACAAAAGAAAGACTGGAGCTGAGAATTTGGAGACAATTTTTAGGCATGGTTTTGTAATTAAGTGGACCCCTGGGGGAAAAAAAAACCTTCTAGCCAAATAAGGAACATGGGACTCAAAGAGAGAAAGCAAGGGGAAAGGGAGAGGGGGGGAGAGAGAGAGAAAGAAACTAAGTACATGAGCACTTAAACAGGAAAGAGCAGTTTACATAAAAAAAAAAAAAAGAAAGAAAGAAAATCTCTTTATCTCTACTATTCAAGCCCCACCAATTCCACTTACTGTGGAGGAATGTGCAGCTTAAAAGTGACTGGCACAATTTCTCATGTATCACATTTGCTCATGTAAAGTCTCTCAGATTTGTTAAAGGATATAGAATCCCAGCTAGACAGGAGAGTAAGTTCTAGTGTTCTATAGCACTGCAGGATGACTACGGTTAGCAGTAGTTTCAAATAGCTAGAAGGAGGATGTTGCATGTTCCCAACACAAAGAAATGATCAATGTTCAAGATGACGGATATGCTGATTACCCTGAGCTGATGATCACTATATATATGTGCTAAAACATCACTATGTACCCCATAAACATGTACAATTACTATATGTCATTTTTTTAAAAAGAAAAAAAAATCTCAGTAGACTCAGATGGAAAAACGAACTTGCTGTTTTGCCTTTGAGGGTTTGTTGTAAGTGCATGTTGAATGGCGGTGTTGCTAAGGAGACTCCTAGGAAGAAAACATGGACCAAGGATGAGGGCAAAGTGACTGGCCATCCAACTAACTGGACAAACTCAGAAGCAACAATGGTGCCAACAAAGCATCCTGTCACAGTCACCTTCACTCCTCAGCAGGAGCAAACGTAAGGGTGGAGAGTGCAGATACCAGGGCTGGACATTTTCGTTTTAAATCCTGGCTTTTTTACTTAGGAGCTATGTAACATTGGGCAAGTGATATTTATACTCTCTGCTTCAGTTTCACCACCTGTCATGTAGGGATCATAATCATATCTACCTTGGAGAGTATGTGGGTGAAATGCCTGTAAAAAGTTAAGTTTGCAGTAAACAGTATCTGTTCATTTATTCATTCACATAGTTATACACACAGATACATACACACACATACACATGCAAACAAACATACAACACTAAAAGTGATGACTGCTATAGAAAAAAAAAGCAGATCATCATATCATCATCACATTATTAGTACTCTCCAAGATTCCAGACATAATTACTTTTTTCTCATAGAATATAAGCTTCCAGTATAGTAAAAAGAAAAAAATGAAGAGAATCATCTCTGAAAATGTGGTAACCTACTTAGTTAAGATGTACAGATCAGAGATCAATGTAGCTGGACTGAATGTCTTTCCTATGCTATCTTTTATGAATTTCTTTCTCTAGTCTTTTCAACTTACTTCTTCATTATGACTAAGGAAACCATCTAGTTTGTGTTAAAAATATATATATTAATTTAAAAGCATATAATTTGCTTTTAAATTATCATTTTTAATTTTAAATTTTCACTCTTAATTTTTGAGTGATAACACCACTTATCACTCAAAAATACTATTAATATGTGGATTATAAAATTATCATTATAATTATAATATGTGGATTATAAAATTAATACATACACATAATATACATACTAATATATAAACATACATAAATATGTATACATAAAGAGAGAGAAGACTCTGGCCCAAAACATAGCTGTCAGTATTAGATGGCTAATTTGAGATTTAGAGAAAAGAATAGAATGTCTATAAACCCAACTGAACTCTAAAATTTAGATGAGATTAGGATTATCCAAATTATATGAGCTGAGATCCACCTGGTAACATTCTTGTTATTATCCTTCTCAATTCGGTTAATGTCAAGACTAACATGAGCTGACTGAACTTCAGTTGCAACAGGGAACCACACTCAGCAAATCCATCATTTTGTAATTATTTGTATGACCAAAAGTAAGTGCTTTGATTACGGGCCATTAGTAAATAAAATCAGGTTGGAATTTCACAAGCATGTTTGGATTTCAAAAGATTTGTATTTCACGCTCAAAAGTCAAAATCAAACAAAATTTTCACATAATAAAATTGATAAAGCATAAACCAAAACAACTACATAGTGAACCTTTACATAATGAGATAGAGGAAGAAACAAACAACTACCTATAAAACTGATAAGAGAAAGATAATTTACATAAACTAAATCAGCCTTCTTTTTCATCTTTCATCAATATATAGTAAACATATGCAAACAGATGAGGCATGGATAGGAAAAAACAGGGAGTCTCACCTAAAGTTCATCTTCAAGCCAACATTCACCCAGAACGAGTACATCAGATCATTTCCATGTTAACCCTTCTCTATTCAACAGCATGTGTTTGGCCTAACAAAATGATGAATAATATTTTTGTTAACTATTGTCTTCCTGACATCAATCACTGAGATTTAACAAATGCTGTCTCACATACGCTAGGATCCCCCCTACTATGACCAATTAAATAACAAATCATTCAGTGGCAAACTTCAGGGCTGACAAAGGCATATTAAGTACAGTGCTGGTTGGTTACAGCTACACTGGCCCACTGAGAGTTTCCTCAGAAAATACACAGAACGCTTTCAATTGCAAAACATATGATGCCTTATGTGTATTTTGTATTTATATTTGTGTAACTACTTGTTTCCCAAGAAAAAAAGGCAGCACTTTGAAATATACCTGTGAAGTTCTTTTTTCCTGAAAGGCCCCTCGCTGAGCAGCTTGTTTCTCCATTTCAATAAGGGTTAAACCTGGGACCTCAAAATGTTGTCCACCTGTTGGCCATCAGCCCACTGAGGCTGACAGGCTTCAAACCCAAAGTGGTATTCCCTGGTGGCCTAGGAGAAAGCACCAACTACCGTTCACTGAGCAAATGCTAGGCCTCTGAGCAGCTCCCCGGTCCCCCAGAGCTGGGCCCTCTGGTTCAGGGCAGCCCCCCTGAGCTCTCTCAGTGTGATCTTCCTTAGCCCATCAACAGGAGCACCCGGGGCACCCTGATGCTACATTTTTGGTCTTCCGATCAACATTTTGAGAAGAGTGGCCAGGTTTCCACAGCCCAGGGATCTGTCTACATTCACTGGGACAAAAGGACCAACTTCACCCAATCTTTCTCACAGAACAACTGGTCAAAAGGTGTTTTTCTACCACCTGAGATCAGATGTCAAGCACACACTGCAGGGCACCAGGTGAGGTTGAGGATCATCCCGCGGCAGCTGCAGCTCCTCTTACAGGAAAAGCCAAGTGTCTGGGGCTAGAAGCTGCTTGGCCAGGCACCCCTCTGTCAGGCTGACGGCCACCAAGAGTCCAGGCATGACTTGTCTGGCGCCCCCCAGGGGCAAGGCGGGAGAGCTGGCCAGGAAATAAGGGCGACAGGATCCACATAGCCCCTGACGTGAACTTCCATGGAATCAGTAAATTTTTACCACTTATGACAAACCATGTTATTTGTAACTGTCAGAGGAAGGAAAATCTGTAATTGTTAAGGGGGATGAAGCCTGTGCAAATTCTTTCCTGTGCAAAGTGAACAGTCAATCACTTTTATAAGGACAGCAACAACTGAAACTATCCATTCGTATACTTTCCTTTAGTCAACAATATTACCTTTAGTAATCTGGGGAATGTGCATCCATAAATTACAGAAAGTGTTATTGCATTGCTGAATAAACAGCAACATTTCCATCAGCAGCAGCAGTGGCAGCCCCACAAAGGTATAACAAACAGACTCAATCATTTTCTTGTCAAGCTTTGCAATGACTGCAGAGTTTACTGCTGGAGATAATGTTGCTTTCCTCAGCATTGTGTGCCAAACTGCAAACTGCTTATTAAAACAAAACCTCTTTTTCGGAGCAGCATGAGTTGGATAATCACTTATTGCACTCAAGAAAAAACAGGTTTGGTGCCCAGAGGAGGTTAACAATCAGGCATATGTGTTAACATTTGGTTGGTAAAAACTGGTTAAAAAATAAATTATCCAACATTGGGATGGGCGAGGGAATGAGCTAACTTATTAACATCGCTGCCCCCAGGTTGACTCTTTTCCGCATGACATCATTCCGTTTTTTGACAATGTGTTTCAAAGTGCTCAACTGGCCGGCTTGACAGAACCTTTGGCATGGGTGTTCAGCAGAGAGGAGGAGGGGGTGGAGATGATTATGGAAGGAAACCAGAAATGAAATGCAGCCTGCTAGTCTCCATGAGAGGAAATCTCTGGAACAAACTCGACTCCAGGCATAGGAGATAAGACTGAAGAAAAGGACAGGAGGGAAGCAAGTAGACTTTAAAACTAGGCATCTGTGACTAAACTATTTCTGAAGACAGCACCTATTATTACTCTTCGAAGAAATCGCTTGACATAACTAAGCCAGCAATAGCACTGAAAAACCATCCTCAATTTTCCTCGCTTAAAATAGATTGACAGCCATTTTACCCAGCCTGAGGAACAGGTGAGCTGAGCCGAAGCCTGGGGGCTGCCGTGTCAGACGCGGCTCCGTGAGGAAACCCATTATGCCCGACGACGGTAGAGCTGCCCAGTGCTGCTTGGTGGTTTTTTCTGTTCATACCCATTACGGATGAATTAATATCAAAGGAGGCGACCCTCTCCCCTCGCCCCCGCCTCCGCCGTCCCGATGCCACGGATAGCCTTGCCGTCCCAGATCTCCGCGGTGGAGGAGGAAAGCCTATACTTTGCACGTCCATTCAGAACAGGAAATGAGACTGTGAAGACTTTATTACAACTTCGGGCAGCAGATGAGGTTTGACTCCTATCGCTGCCCTAAAATGAGAAGAAGAAAAAAAACAAAAAAAAAAAACACAAAAGCGCCATGCGTCTAGGGTAGAAATCAACTCCAGTAACTGTCATTCAACCTCAGCAATGCCGGGGACAGGCAGAGGCAGGGCAGCTGTGTGCCACATTCCTGCCAGGGCTGGTCAGGCCCCGGCTCTCACCACTCCTCCTTCCTGCTTTGAACCTGTGGAACCAAGGGCCCTTGCACCCCAGCTCATTCCTCTTTGCCACATCAGGGCCTCAAGTCATGCTGTCCCCTCTGCCTGGGTTGCTTTTTCTCCCTTTGCTTGGGTCACTGTTCACGCCACTGGCCACTTTCCTCAGGGAAGGGCCCTTGTTGGCCACACAACCTAAACACGCCCCCTGCTCCTCCATGCCACCCCCACCATCTCCTGACACTGCACTTCTTTTGACTTTTCACAGAGAAGAGTAAATCTCACCTGAGATTATCTCATTTATGAATTGACTGATATGTTTTTCATCCCTCTCCTCCACCAGAAGGTAAAATCCACCAAAGCAAAGATTCTGCTGTACTCAGAGCAATATCCCCAGCACCTAGAACTGTGCCTGGCACTATAAATAATTGATAAATTACTTAATAATTATCCCACAGTTTCAGAGAAAATATCCTTATAAACACAAATCAGAGACCTCTGTCAGACTTGACCCATGGTTTCTGAGTGCAAATGAGGATTCCTGATTATGGGGAGAACTGCGAGGAAACTTCAAGATGACATTTTTATTCCCACATCTCCAAGAACATGCAGAAAGAAGTTACTGCTCTTATACTGAGCGTAAGCATAGAAATTTGGGCTTTCTTTGTTAAAAGTACAAATACAAAGGAAACTGCTCATGACCTAAAATAAAAAGACCTCAGGAAGGAGTTAGAAAGCCTGGACTTAAGACCCACCTCTGCCACCAGATATAACTGGGGCACATCAGTCACTTGGGGTACATTTGTACAACCGTGAGGATACAAAGGCTTGCCCCATCTGTTTTTAATCGCTATTTCTATTGTGCAATTACTAAAACAGAAATAAGAATACCCTATCCATGTACCCACCCAACTTTGTCAAATCTTAACATGTTGAGCCATATTTGCATCAGATTATGGGGTGGGGGGGCAGTCTTCATTTTGTTTTTTGGCTTTTTGGTTTTTGTAGAGATGATGTCTTGCTGTGTTGCCCAGGCTGGTCTGGCCTTAAGCGATCTTCCTGCCTAAAGTGCCGGGGATTATAGGCATGAGCCACCACGCCCAGCCCCAGATTGTCTTTTAAGAAACAAAATGCAAAACTATAGAAAGAAATGACTGCTGGCCTGGCGAGGTGGCTCATGCCTGTAATCCCAGCACTTTGGGAGGCCGAGGTGGGCAGATCACATGGTCAGGAGTTTGAAATCAGCCTGGCCAACATGGTGAAACCCCGTCTACTAAAACTAGAAAAATTAGCCGGGTGTGGTGGTGCACACCTGTAATCCCAGCTACAGGAGGCTGAGGCAGGAGAACCACTTGAACCCAGGAGGCAGAATTGCAGTGAGATGAGATTATGCCACTGCACTCCAACCTGGGTGACAGCAAGATTCCATCTCAAAAAAAAAAAGACTATTTTATTGTGAGAGGAGTTAGGTACATCTCAAGTCTTAAAAAAAAATTTAAGGCATTATTAAATGCCATATGTTATAATAGCTACCAACTTCCAAGGCATTTGTTATCAAGTCTCACATCTCCTACCAGCATTTTAATTCTCTTTTCACTCCTCTTCCCTCACTGTGTTTTTGTTCATTTCTCCTCATTTCCTACCTAATTCCCCAACTGCTTTCACAGTTGAGTCAGATGATGTCATATACCAAATTAAATTCCAAATAACAAAACTTTTTTTTAAGGAAACCATAAAAGTACTAGAAGAAAGCCAGAAATTCCATCTACCATAGTGAAAAATCCAAAACCCATAAGATAAAAGATAATGAATTCAATTGCATAAAAATCAGCTTCCGGCTGGGTGTGGTGGCTCATGCCTATAATCCCAGAACTTTGGGAGGCTGAGGCCAGAAAACTGCTTGAGCCCAGGAGTTCAAGACCAGCCTAGGCAACTTAGTGAGACCCCCACCTATAGAAAAAATAAAAAGTTAGCCAGGTGTGGTAGCACATGCCTGTCGTCCCAGCTACTTTGGAGGCTGAGGCAGGAGGATTACCTGAGCCCAAGAGGTCAAGGCTGCAGTGAGCCCTGATTGTACCACTGCACTCCAGCCTGGGCAAAAAAAAAAATCATCATCTTCAGATAAAGCAAAATTTTTGCATGACAAAACAGAAAATAAAGCAAACAAATAAAAAGCCACCAAAAATGAACCAGAAGACAACCCAAAAATGTGAACATGTTTACCATTCAATCACATAAAAAGGACCAGCTACATACCCATAGAGTACACACATGCACAAACAAAAGTAAACACACATCAAAAAATACACATATATACACAAAGAGCTCCAAAAACTATATATATATATATACATATTTTTTTTTTTTTAGACAGGGTCTCTATCTCCCAGGCTGGAGTACACTGGCATGATCTTGGCTCACTGCAACCTCTGCCTCCTGGGCTCAAGAGATCCTCCCACCTCAGCCTCCTGAGTAGCTGGGACTATAGGCTCATACTAACACTCACAGCTAATTTTTTTTTTTTTTTTTTTTTTTTGTAGAGATGGGAGTTTCACCATGTTGCCCAGGATAGTCTTGAACTCCTGAGCTTAAGCAGTCTGCCTGCCTCAGCCACCAAGTGCTGGGATTACAGGCCTGAGCCACCACACCCAGCCAAAAACAATTTTAGAAAGACAGCAGTCCCCGGAGTGTGATGTTCTCCTTCCTGTGTCCATGTGTTCTCATTGTTCAATTCCCACCTATGAGTGAGAACATGTGGTGTTTGGTTTTTTGTCCTTGTGATAGTTTGCTGAGAATGATGGTTTCCAGCTTCATCCATGTCCCTACAAAGGACATGAACTCATCATTATTTATGGCTGCATAGTATTCCATGGTGTATATGTGCCACATTTTCTTAATCCAGTCTATAATTGTTGGACATTTGGCTTGGTTCCAAGTCTTTGCTATTGTGAATAGTGCCGCAATAAACATACGTGTGCATGTGTCTTTATAGCAGCATGATTTATAGTCCTTTGGGTATATAGCCAGTAATGGGATGGCTGGGTCAAATGGTATTTCTAGTTCTAGATCCCTGAGGAATTGCCACACTGACTTCCACAATGGTTGAACTGGTTTACAGTTCCATCAACAGTGTAAAACTGTTTCTATTTCTCCACATCCTCTCCAGCACCTGTTGTTTCCTGACTTTTTAATGATTGCCTGTGGGGTAGGGGGAGGGGGGAGGGATAGCATTAGGAGATATACCTAATGCTAAATGACGAGTTAATGGGTGCAGCACATCAACATGGCACATGTATACATATGTAACAAACCTGCACATTGTGCGCATGTACCCTAAAACTTAAAGTATAATAATAAAAAAATTTTAAAAAAAGACAAAAACCTAAAGAAAAATGGGTAAAGGATATGATCATGTAGTTCACAGAAAAGGAAATACAAATACCTGTTAAATATAAAATAGAATACTTAATCTCATTCATAATAAGAGAAATGCAAATTAAACACTAAGAAACCATTTTTTTAACCTACCATATTGGCCCAAATCCAAAAGTTTAATAACATGCTCTGTTGGTGATGCAGTGGAAAAACAAGCATGTCCCTAACATTGCTGGTGAGAGTACAAATTAGTTCAGCTCCTGAGGAGTACAATTTGGCAATCTCTATCAAAATTACAAATGCGTATTCCCTTTGACCCAATAAGTCAATTTCTGGGAATTTATCCTGCAGACATACTTGCAAACATTCAAAAATGACAGTTTAAGGTAACTCACTACAGCTCTAATAGTGAATGGAAGAAAACAAGCACAATGTCCATCAATAGGGATTGAACAAACAAATTACAATAAATCCATAAAATGTAACACTATATACCTATAAAATTTTAATGAGAAAGCTCTCTATGTGTGGAATGGGAAGGCATTTTTGTTATGCAAAAATCAAGGGGACAAATAATAATAAAAGAATGATATCTTTTTTGTAAATGACAAAGAAATAATCTATATTTAATTTTGCTTGCTTATACATATAAAATTTTAGAAACTCTGAAAAAATACAAAAGAAACTAGTAATAGTTACCTTTAGGGGTTGTCATGGGAACAGGGAAGATAGGGAACAGAATGGGAGGAAAACTCTTCATAATCTTTCATCTCTCTTAATTTTCAAATCATATGGGAGTATTACCTATTCAAAAAATGAAACTGATAAAAAATAAATAAATCTCCACTCACAGAGTATTAGGATATTTTAAAAGTCAAAAAAGCACAATTGAGTTAGACCTGCATGCCCAAAATAGGAAAGAGAAGGCTGTGAGTGGGAAGGAACTCACATGGCCCAGGCAAGAATACAGCAGGGGTGGGTAAGTTTCTATGCATTTTGGACTTAGACTGAAAGGAAAATTACACAACTTAACGTATACAACCCAGCATGCTTTTGACAAAAGGACTACAAGCCCCTCGTTGGCCCATTTTCTTTCTTGGCCATTCCTTCACTTTCTGGAGGTGATGGTAGCACATTTCCCAAGTCCTCTTGTTTTCTGCCTTTGCTCCAGTCCTCCCAGCTGTGTCTTGCTCACCTCCCTCCTCCCAGCTCCAGCACTCTGTTCTATATTGTAACAAACCTCTCTCACTTCACACCTCTGATATCCCACAACTCACTTGTAACCTCATTCAACCTTCCTTCTCTCAGATCTTGCTGGCTTCACAGCAGGTGGACAGACCAGTAACATGGTGCCCCCTTGAGATTATCAGTGAACAAAAGAACCAGATCAAAGGGAAACAGGGTCCAGTTTCACCAAGAAAATATAAACAAGAATCCTTTATCATTTCTCTTTATCCAGCATTCAGTTGTGCAAAAAGAGGCCTTGGACACAAGATTTTAGGGGTTGTATAAGAAACAGACATCACACACTGCCTCTTTAAGGTTTCCAGCTCTGCCCACTGTCCCAGTGAAGGGGTGAGCCTGAAGGGACACACTGGAACCAGTCAGTCATGCTCCCGACCTTGGCTGATTGGACCAGGGATCGACAGGCACTCTACTGAAGGGTAGCCATCCATAGGGGCCAGCACTCTATGACGTTAGATTGAAGCCACCCACCTTCCAGCTTCTCACAGTATCTTTGGATCTCAATTCTGTCATTCAAAGTTATTGATTCTAGATTCTTCCCAGGTTCAAGTTATCTAAAGATTTGACCAGTACGTCATCAACTGCCATAGTCGCAGCAACCCTCATAGAACCATGGACAGAGGACCACAGTATCCCATTAGAAAATAAAGATATACCATTTAGTCTATCCATTTTATAATACACAGCCTCTTAAATACAGTTTTCTGGATTACATGTATATAAAAGGTGGGTTAGCAAAGTGTTGTTAAATACATACATTTAAAGACTTCAATTAAAAGATAATAATGTATTTTTCTTAGCATATTATTTCTTTTAAGGACCCTCTAGAATACTCAATAGGTTCCCTTAAACAGAAAAAAAAAAAAAAAACGCAACCCTGGATATTATAATACATTGTGAATATCCTTTTCAACCCACTACCAAAAGCTACTATGAATGTAAATTTCTGTTTAGCCTAAATGCATAGCAAGTTCTATATTGATGGAATCCAAATGAATGAGATTTTATTATAGGTGAAATATAAATACTGGATTATCTCACACCACACACACAAAATCAGCTCAAAATAGATTGAAATGTAAAAGTCAAGACTGTAAAACTCCTAGAAGAAAACACAGGGGAAAAGCTTCCTGACATTGGTCTCAGCAATGATGCCATGGATATGACACCAAAAGCACAGGCAACAAAAAGAAAAATAAACAAGTGGGACTACATCAGACTAATACACTTCTGCACAGCAAAGAAATCAATCAACAGACTAAAAAGGAGACTTATAGAATGGGAGAAAATATTTGCAAACCATATGCCTGATAAGAGGTTAATCTCCAAAATATATAAGCAATTCCTACAACTGAATAGTTAAAAAAAAAAAAACCTACTAACTCAATTACAAAATGGACTAAGAACTTGAATAGACATTTCTCCAAAGACAGCATATAAATCACCAATGAAAAAAAATTCTCAATGTCACTAACCATCGGGGAAATGCAAATCAAAACCATGAGTTATCACCTGTCAGGATGGCTATTGTCAAAAAAACAAAAGACAGGCCAGACCCAATGCCTCATGTCTGTAATCCCAGCACTTTCAGAGGCCAAGGCAGATGAATTGCTTGAGCTCAGGACAACACGGTGAAGCCCTATCTCTACAAAACATACAAAAATTAGCCAGGCATGGTGGCGCATACCTGTGGTCCCAGCTACTTGGGAGGCTGAGGTGGGAGACTCCCTTGAGCCCAGGAGGCAGAGGCTGCAGTGAGCTGTGATCACACCACTGCATTCCAGCCTGGGTGACAGAGTGAGATCCTGTCTCAAATTAAAAAGAAAAAAAAAGACAAGTGTTGGTGAAGATGTGAAGAAATGGAACCCTTGCATAGTGTTAGTGGGCATGCAAAACTGTATAGCTTCTATGGAAAACAGTATAGAAGTTCCTCAAAAAATGAAACATAGAACTACCATATGATCCAGCAATCCAACTTCTGGGTATTTTGTCCAAAATATTAAAAACTGAAATCAGGATCTTGAAGGGATACATTAGCACTCTTATGTTCATTGCAGCAGTATTCACAATAGCCAAGATGTGGAAACCACCTAAATGTCAATCAACAGACAGATGAAGAAAACATGGTATACACATACAATAGACTACTACCCAGCCTTAAAAAAAAAGGGAGGAAATTCTGCAATATACAACAACATGGATGAACCTTGAGGACATTATGCTAAATGAAATAATCATAGAAAAAAGAAGACTGCATGATTCCACTTATGTGAAGTATCTAAGAGTCAAGTTCATAGAATCAAAGAGTGGAATAGTGGTTGCCAGGGGATGAGGGGAGAGGGAAATGAGAAGTTATTAATCAATGGGCATAAAGTTTCAGTTAAGAAGGATGAATAAGCTCTAGAGATCTGCTGCACAACATTGTACCTACAGTCAACAATAATGTATTGCACACCTAAAAATTTAAGAGGGTAGATGTCATGTTAAATGTTCTTACCACAATAAAATAAAATGTATAAATAAATAAATAAATAAATAGTGCCAAGTGTATGACATAAGTAGAAGTTTCATCCCTGTTGGTAAAAACACAAATTGACAGAACTACTTTGGAAAACTGTTGAGTGGTATCTACTAACACTGACCATGCACATACTTTATGACCCAGTAATTCCACTCTTCAGCATGTACCCAACGGACATGGGTACATTCACCAAAAGACAGACAACAATGTTCATAACAACACTACTCAAAATAACCAAAAACTGCAAACAATCCAAATTTCCAGATTAGGTTTTTAAAATTTTGCATATCCAAACAATGGGACACTGCATAGCAATGAGAATGCCCAAACCATTGCTACATTAACATGGATAAATCCAACAGATACTGTGTTGAACAAATGAAGCAAGGATATTTTGAGCAATATGCTATATGATTCCATTTACACAAAGTTTTAACAGGGGCAAAACTAACTTCTGCTACTAGAGGACAGGACAGTGTGCAGCTGCCCTTGGTGAGAGAAAGGGTACAAGTGGTGACTGGGACCAGCAAGAGGAGAGGTTTCTGGTTCTGGGTGCCAGGAATATTCTATATCCTAACCTGAATATTGATGACACTGCTGTGTTCACTTTGTGATAATTAATCAAGCTGGATGCTTCGTATTTGTGCACTTCTTTGCATGTATGTTCTATGTCAACAAAAGCATTTATTTTAAAACATTTAGGAACAAATGTCTGCAATTAGTCTTCAAAGCATCAGGTACCTGAACTGCTGCCCCAAAGTTAGAGGGACCCTTAATTCCTATCATTAGCTCTTGACATGTCCAAATGATTCTTTGGCTACTTGTTAATAAAGGAATCAAAACGCACTAATCTCATTATCGCCTGTCAGCAGGCACTGTCAGAATGCTGTTGGCCATTAGTTGCCTGCTGCTACAGTCAGTGACTTGCAAAGCACCCAAAAGGAGACAAAAAATTACCCGCAGTTTAGTTTTTCTGTCTCATATACCTTTCACCAACCCCATGCCAAATCCTTCGCAGCCTAAACCACACGCTGCCTTCTTCAAGAGACCACCCCAGACCTCACTAGCCCAACAAAACTCCTATTCTCTGAATGATTTCTGAATTTATTCACTCACTCATCTACCCATCCACACATCCACCTAAACATTCACTGAGCACCCACCATGCACCAGGCTGTGTCCTCAAAATACAAAATTGAGTAAAACATAATTCCTTTCCTGAAGGTGATCATGTTATTGTATGGGGAAAAAGACACAAAAAAGGCTTAGAATGATAGGCACATACATGGAGAGCAGTAGAAACACAGGAGAGGAACATGTAAGCCAGTTTTTTCTAGGGGGTAGATAGAATAAGGAGACGATTCCTAGCAGAGGTTACTCATGCAATATGCCATGAGGAATGAGTAGAAACTGGCCCATCAAGTGAAGATGCAGGCAGCTCCTAGCCTAGGGAACATCATGAGTAAAGGCACAGAAGCAATAAAAGGCCTATGGGGAGCAGGGGGTGGCAGGGGAAGGGGCTAGCTGTGGGAACAAGCAGCCCATATTGTCTGAGAGTAAAGTCTGAATGAGGGCAGGGAAGAACAGGCGAAAAACAATCACACAGGTCCTTGAGAACCATGTGAAGGACATGAGACGTCATCCCAGAGAGGAAGGGCAGTCCCTATGCGGGGGCTGGGAAGGGGAATGACCACATCAAGTCTATCATCAAGGAACTGTGTGGGAGACAGAACTGAGGGCAGAAGAGGCAGGGAGGCATCAACCATAGGCCTGCTAAAACAGGAGGACAGCCTGAACCAGAACACCTCGAGTGGGGATGAAGAGGAGACTAATTCAAGAACTGTTTAGGTGGTAAAATTGGGACTTAATGACTGATTTGGTGTGATGTGAGACTGGGGAAGGAGAAAGAGAAGTTGATGAGAACTGACGGATAGGCGACAACAATTGAAAAAAAATACAAGAGGAGGAGAAAGCTGATGGTGGGCAGGAGGAAAGGCAGTGAGGTCAGCATTAGAGGTTGATACAGTTTGGATATTTGTCACTGCCAAATCTCATGTTGAATTGTAATCCCCAATACTGGAGGCGAGGCCTGATGGGACATGATTGGATCATGGGGATGGTTTTTAATGGTTTAGCACAGTCTTCCTTGGTCATGATAGTGAGTGAGTTCTCATGAGAGTTGATCATTTAGAAGTATGTAGCAGCTACCCCTTCTCTCTCTCTTCCTTCTGCTCCCAGCCATGTGAAGTTCTGGCTCCTCCTTTGCCTTGCACTATGATTGGAAGGTTCCTGAAGCCTCCCCAGAAGTGGAAGCTGCTGTGCTTCCTGTACAGCCTGCAGAACTGTGAGCCAATTAAACCTCTTTTCTTATAAATTACCCAGTCTCAGGTATTTCTTTACAGCAGCATGAAAATGGACTAATACAGAAAATTGGTACCAAGCAGCAGGGCATTGCCATAAAGATACCTGAAAATGGGGGAGCAACTGTGGAACTGGGTAACAGCCAGAGGTTGGGAGAGTGTGGTGGGATCAGAAGAAGACAGAAAGATAAGAGAAAATTTGGAAGTTCCTAAAGACTTGTTAAATTGTTGTTACCTAAATGCTGATAGTTATATGGACAATGAAGTCTAGGCTGAGAAGTTCCCGGATGGAAATGAGGAACTTATTGGGAACTGGAACAGTCACTTTTGTGATGCTTTAGCAAAGAGCCCGAATACAAAGAGCCTGCCCTAAGGATCTGTGTAACTTTGAACTTGAGGTGATGATTTAGGGTATCTGACAGAAGAAATTTCTAAGAAGCAAAGTGTTCAGTATGGCCTGGCTGCTTCTAACAACCTATGCTCATATGCATGAGCAAAGAAATGATGTAAACTAGGAACTTATATTTAAAGGGAAAGCAGAGAATAAAAGTTCAGAAAATTTGCAGCCCAGCCATGTGGTAAGAAAGAAAAGCCCATTTTCAGGGGAGAAATTCAAGCAGGCTGCAGAAATTTGCATAACTAAAAGGAAGGCAATTGCTAATCGCCAAAACAATGGGGGAAAGGCCTTGAAAGCATTTCAGAGACCTTTGTGGCAGCCCCTTCCATCACAGGCCTGGAGGCCTAGGAGGTCAGAATAGTTTCATGGGCCATGCCCAAGGCCCCCTGCTACCCTGCACAGCCTCAGGACGCTGCTCCCTGTACTCCAGCCACTCCAGCTCCAGTCATGGCTAAAAAGGCCCCAGGTACAGCTTGGGCCACTGCTTCAGAGGCCGCAAGCCATAAGCCTTGGTAGTTTCAACGTGGTGTTAAGCCTGTGGGTGCACAGAATGCAAGAGTTGGGGCATGGGAGACTCCACCTAGATTTCAGAGCATATATGCAAAAGCCTGGATGTCCAGGTAGAAGCCTGCTGCAGGGGTGGGGCCCTCATGGAGTACCTCTACCAGGGCAGTGCAAAGGGGATATGTGGAGTTGGAGCCCCCACACAGAGTCCCCAATGGGGCATTGCTTAGTGGAGCTGTGAGAAGAGGGCCACCATTCTCAAGAATGCAGAACAGTAGATCCAGCAAGAGCTTCCCCCTTGCCCCTGAAAAAGCTGCAGATAGTCAATGCCAGCCCCAGTAGCTGTGGGAGCTGAACCCTACAAAGCCACAGGGACATAACTGCCCAAGACCTTGGGAGCCCACCCTTCACATCAGTGTGCCCTGGATGTGAGACAGGGAGTCAAAGGATACTATCTTGGAGCTTTAAGATATTTTTTAATATATATAAATTTCTGGGGTACATGTACAGAATGTGCAGGTTTGTTACACAGGTAAACACATGCCATGGTGGTTTGCTGCACCCATCAACCCATCATCTACATTAGGTATCTCTCCTAATGCTATCCCTCCCCTAGCCCCCCACCCCCCAAAAGGCCCTGGTGTGTGATGTTCCCCTCCCTGTGCCCATGTGTTCTCATGTTCAACTCCCACTTACAAGTGAGGACATACAGTGTTTGGTTTTCTGTTCTTGTGTTCACTGAGAATGATGGTTTCCAGCTTCATCCATGTCCCTGCAAAGGACATGAACTCATCCTTTTTTATAGCTGCATAGTACATTGACTTATAATCCTTTGGGTATATACCCAGTAATGGGATTACTGGGTCAAATGGTATTTCTGGTTCTAGATCCTTGAGGAATCACCACACTGTCTTCCACAATGGTTGAACTAATTTACACTCCCACCAACAGTGTAAAAGTGTTCCTATTTCTCGACATCCTCTTCAGCATCTGTTGTTTCCTGACTTTTTAATGATCGCCATTCTAACTGGTGTGAGATGGTATCTCATTGTGGTTTGGATTTGCATTTATCTAATGACAATTGATGATGAGCTTTTTTTCATATGTTTGTTGGCTGCATATATGTCTTCTTTTGAGAAGTGTCTGTTCATATACTTCACCCATTTTTTGATGGGGTTTTTTTTTCTCATAAATTTATTTAAGTTCTTTGTAGATTCTCGGTATTAGCCATTTGTCAGAAGGATAGCTTGCAAAAATTTTCTCCCATTCTGTAGGTTGCCTGTTCACTCTGATAGTTTCTTTTCCTGTGCAGATGCTTTTTAGTTTAATTAGATCCCATTTGTCTATTTTGGCTTTTGTTGCCATGGCTTTTGGTGTTTTAGTCACGAAGTCTTTGCCCATGCCTATGTCCTGAATGGTATTGCCTAGGTTTACTTCTACAGTTTTCACGGTTTTAGGTCTTATGTTTAAGTCTTTAATCCAACCTGAGTTAATTTTTGTTTTAAGTGTAAGGAAGAGATCCAGTTTCAGCTTTCTGCATATGGCTAGCCAGTTTTCCCAGCACTATTTATTAAATAGGGAATCCTTTCCCCATTTCTTGATTTTGTCAGGTTTGTCAAACACTAGATGGTTGTAGATGTGTGGCATTATTTCTGAGGCCTCTGTTCTGTTCCATTGGTCCATCTCTCTGTTTTGGTACCAATACCATGCTGTTTTGGTTACTGTAGCCTTGTAGTATAGTTTGAAGTCTGGTAGCATGATGCCTCCAGCTTTGTTCTTTTTGCTTAGGATTGGCTTGGCTATGCGGGCTCTTTTTTGGTTCCATGTGAATTTTAAAGTAGTTTTTTCCAATTCTGTGAAGAAAGTTAATGGTAGCTTGATGGCAAAGGCATTGAATCTATAAATTACTTTGGGCGGTATGGCCATTTTCACGATATTGATTCTTCCTATCCATGAGCACGGAACGTTCTTCCATTTGTTTGTGTCCTCTTTTATTTCATTGAGCAGTGGTTTGTAGTTCTCCTCGAAAAGGCCCTTCACATCCCTTGTAAGTTGGATTCCAGGTATTTTATTCTCTTTGTAGCAATTGTGAATGGGAGTTCACTCACGATTTGGCTCTCTCTTTGTCTGTTACTGCTGTTTAGGATTGTTTGTGATTTTGCACACTGATTTTGTATCCTGAGACTTTGCTGAAGTTTCTTATCAGCTTAACATTTTGGGCTGAGATGATGGGGTTTTCTAACTATACAGTCATGTCATCTGCAAACAGAGACAATTTGACTTCCTCTTTTCCTAATTGAATACCCTTTATTTCTTTCTCTTGCCTGATTACCCTGGCCAGAACTTCCAATACTATGTTGAATAGGAGTGGTGAGAGATGGCATCTTTGCCCTGTGCTGGTTTTCAAAGGGAATGCTTCCAGTTTTTGCCCATTCAGTATGATATTGGCTGTGGGTTTGCCATAAATAGCTCTTATTATTTTGAGATACATTCCATCAATATCTGGTTTATGAGAGTTTTTAGCATGAAAGGCTGTTGAATTTTGTCAAAGGACTTTTCTGCATCTATTAAGATAATCATGTGGTTTTTGTCATTGGTTCTGTTTATATGTGATGGATTACATTTATTGATTCACGTATGTTGAACCAGCCTTGCATCCCAGGGATGAAGCCAACTTGATCATGGTGGATAAGCTTTTTGATGTGCTGCTGGATTCGATTTCCCAGTATTTTATTGAGGATTTTCACATCAATGTTCATCAGGGATACTGGCCTGAAATTTTCTTTTTTTGTTGTGTCTCTGCCAGGTTTTGGTATGAGGATGATGCTGGCCTCATAAAATGAGTTAGGGAGGATTCCATCTTTTTCTATTGTTTGAAATAGTTTCAGAAGAAATGGTACCAGCTCTTTGTACCTCTGGTAGGATTCAGCTGTGAATCCGTCTGGTCCTGGACTTTTTTGGTTGGTAGGCTAATAACTGCTACCTCAATTTCAGAACTTGTTATTGGTCTATTCAGGGATTCAACTTCTTCCTGGTTTAGTCTTGGGAGGGTGTATGTGTCCAGGAACTTACCCATTTCTTCTAGATTCTTTAGTTTATTTGCATAGAGGTGTTTGTAGTATCCCAACGGTAGTTTGTATTTCTGTGGGATTGGTGGTGATATCCCCTTTATCATTTTCTATTGCATCTATTTGATTCTTCTCTCTTTTCTTCTTTATTAGTCTAGCTAGTGGTCTATGTATTTTGTTGATCTTTTCAAAAAACCAGCTCCTGGATTCATTGATTTTTTTGAAGGGTTTTTCATGTCTCTATCTCCTTCAGTGCTGCTCTGCTCTGATCTTAGTTATTTCTTGCCTTCTGCTAGCTTTTGAATTTGTTTGCTCTTGCTTCTCTAGTTCTTTTAATTGTGATGTTAGGGTGTCAATTTTAGATCTTTCCTGCTTTCTGTTGTGGGCATTTAGTGCTATAAATTTCCCTCTACACACTACTTTAAATGTGTCCCAGAGATTCTTGTATGTTGTGTCTTTGTTTTCATTGGTTTCAAAGAACATCTTTTTTTTTTTTCAAAGAACATCTTTATTTCTGCCTTCATTTCATTATTTACCTAGTAGTCATTCAGGAACAGGTTGTTCAGTTTCCATGTAGTTGTGTGGTTTTGAGTGAGTTTCTTGATCCTGAGTTCTAATTTGATTGCACTGTGGTCTGACAGCCTGTCATGATTTCCATTCTTTTGCATTTGCTGAGGAGTGTTTTACTTCCAATTATGTGGTCAATTTAAGAATAAGTGTGATGTGGTGCTGAGAAGAATATATATTCTGTTGACTTGGGGTATAGAGTTCTGCAGATGTCCATTAGGTCCACTTAGTCCAGAGCGGAGTTCAAGTCCTGGATATCCTTGTTAATTTTCTGTCTCATTGATCTAATATTGACAGTGGGGTGTTAAAGTCTCCCACTATTATTGTGTGGGAGTCTAAGTCTCTTTGTAGGTCTCTCAGAACTTGCTTTATGAATCTGGGTGCTCCTGTACTGGGTGCATATATATTTAGGACAGTTAACTCTTCTCATTGCATTGATCCCTTTAGCATTATGTAATGGCCTTCTTTGTCTCTTTTGATCTTTGTTGGTTTACAGTTTGTTTTATCAGAGACTAGGATTGCAACTGCTTTTTTTTTTTCTGCTTTCCATTTGCTTGGTAAATATTCCTCCATCCCTTTATTTTGAGCCTCTACACAGACCACATGAGATGGGTCTCCTGAATACAGCACACCAATGGGTCTTGACTCTATCCAGTTTGCCAGTCTGTGTCTTTTAATTGGGGCATTTGGCCCATTTAAATTTAAGGTTAATATTGTTATGTGTGAATCTGATCCTGCCATTATGATGCTAGCTGATTATTTTGCCTGTTAGTTGATGCAGTTTCTTCATAGCATCCATAGTCTTTACAATTTGGTATGTTTTTGCAGTGGCTGGTACTAGTTGATCCTTTCCATGTTTAATGCTACCTTCAGGGACTCTTGTAAGGCAGGCCTAGTGGTAACAAAATCTCTTAGCATTTGCTTGTCTGTAAAGGATTTTATTTCTCCTTCCCTTATGAAGCTTAGTTTAGCTGGATATGAAATTCTAGGTTGAAAATTCTTTTCTTTAAGAATGTTGAATATTGGCCCCCACTCTCTTCTGGCTTGTACAGTTTCTGCTGAGAGATATGCTGTTAGTGTGATAGGCTTCCCTTTGTGGGTAACCCGACCTTTCTCTCTGGCTGCCCTTAATATTTTTACCTTCATTTCAACCTTGGTGAATCTGTCAATTATGTGTCTTGGGGTTGCTCTTCTCGAGGAGTATCTTTGCGGTGTTCTCTGTATTTCCAAATTTGAATGTTGGCTTGCCTTACTAGGTTGGAGAAGTTCTCCTGGATAATATCCTGAATACTGTTTTCCAACTTGGTTCCATCCTCCCCGTCACCTTCAGGTATACCAATCAACGTACATTTGGTCTTTTCACATGGTACCATATTTCTTGGAAGCTTTGTTCATTTCTTTTCACTCTTTTTTTCTCTAATCTTGTCTTCTCACTTTATTTCATTGAGTTGATCTTCAATCTCTGATATCCTTTCTTCCACTTGATCGATTCGGCTATTGATACTTGTGTATGCTTCATTAAGTTCTCGTGCTGTGTTTTTCAGCTCCATCAGGTCATATATGTTCTTCTCTAAACTCGTTATCCTAGTTAGCAATTAGTCTAACCTTTTTTTCAAGGGTCTTAGCTTCCTTGCATTGGGTTAAAACATGCTCCTTTAGTTGGGAGGAGTTTATTATTACCCACCTTCTGAAGCCTACTTCTGTCAATTCATCAAACTCATTCTCCATCCAGTTTTGTTTCCTTGCTGGAGAGGAGTTGTGATCCTTTGGAAGAGAAGAGGCATTCTGGATTTTGGAATTTTCAGTCTTTTTGCGCTGGTTTCTCTCCATCTTCATGGATTTATCTACCTTTGGTCTTTGAAGTCAGTGACCTTCGGCTGGGGTCTCTGAGTGGACATCCTTTTTGTTGATATTGATACTATTCCTTTCTGATTGTTAGTATTCCTTCTAACAGGCTCCTCTGCTGCAAGTCTGCTGGAGTTTGCTGGAGGTCCACTCCAGACCCTGTTTGCCTGGGTATCACTGTCAGAGGCTGCAGAACAGCAAAGATTGCTGCCTGTTCCTTCCCTCTGGAAGCTTCGTCCCACTGGCTGCAGTGGCCTTGCTGAGCACCTGCCAGATGCCAGTCAGAGCTCTCCTGTATGAGGTGTCTTTTGGCCCCTACTGGGAGGTGTGTCCTGGTCAGGATACATGGGGGTCAGGGACCCAGTTGAGGAGGCAGTCTGTCCCTTATCAGAGCTCCAACACTGTGCTGGGAGATCCGCTGCTCTCTTCAGAGCTGCCAGGCATTTAAGTCTGCTGAAGCTGTGCCTCCCTAACCACCCCTTCCCCCAGGTACCCTGTTGCAGGGAGGTGGGGGTTTTATCTATAAGTCCCTGACTGGGGCTGCTACCTTTTTTTTGAGAGATGCCCTGACCAGAGAGGAGGGAATCTGGAGAGGCAGTCTGGCAGCAGTGGCCTTGCTGAGCTGTGGTGGGCTCTGCCCAGTTCGAACTTCCTGGTGGCTTTGTTTACACTGTGAGGGCAAAACCACCTACTCAAGTCTCAGCAATGGTGGATGCCCCTTCTCCCACTAAGCTTGAGTGTCCCAGGTCGAGCTCAGACCGCTGTGCTAGCAGCTAGAATTTCAAGCCAGTGGATCTTAGCTTGCTGGGCTCCATGGGGGTGGGACCCGCCGAGCCAGACACTTGGCTCTCTGGCTTCAGCCCACTTTTCAGGGGAGTGAATGGTTCTGTCTCACTGGCATTCCAGGCGCCACTGGGGAGTGGGAAAAAAAAAAAAAAAAAAAACCTCCTGTGGCTAGCTCAGTGTCTGCCCAAACGGCCACCCAGTTTTTTGCTGGAAACCCGGGGCCCTGGTGGCGTGGGCACCAGAGTGAATCTCCTGGTCTGCAAGTTGTGAAAACTGGGGGAAAAGCTCAGTATCTGGGCCGGAGTGCACGGTACAGTCCCTAATGCCTTCCTTTGGCTAGGACAGGGAGTTCCCCAACCCCTTGCACTCTCCAGGTGAGGCGATGCCCCCTCCTGCTTCGGCTCACCCTCCTTGGGCTGCACCCGCTGTCTAATCAGTCCCAATGAGATGAACAAGGTACCTCAGTTGGAAATGCAGAAATCACCCACCTTTTGCATCAATCTTGCTGGGAGCTATAGACTGGAGCTGTTCCTATTTGTCCATCCTGCACTTTAAGACTTAATGACTGCCCTTCTGTGTTTCAAACTTGCATTGGCGTCTGTAGCCCCATTCTTTTGGCAGATTTCTCCCTTTTGGAATAGGAGTATTTACCCAATGCCTATACCCCTATTCTGTCTTGGAAGTAAACAACTTGTTTTTTATTTTACAGGCTTATAGGCAGAAGAGACTAGCCTTGTCTCAAATGAGACTCTGGATTATGGACTTTTGAGTAAATGCTGAAATGAGTTAAGACTTTAGGGGACAGTTGGGAAGGCATGATTGTATTTCAAAATGTGAAAAGGACATGAGATTTTGAAGGGGCCAGGGGCAGAATGATATGGTTTGGATATTTGTCCCCACCCAATATCTCATGAATTATAATCTCAAATGCTGTAGGCAGGGCCTGGTGGGAAGTCATTGGATCATAGGGGTGGTTTCTAATAGTTTAGCATCACCTCCCTTGGTCGCCATAGTGAGTTCTCATGAGATATGGTCATTTGAAAGGGTGTGGCACCTCTCCCTTCTCTCTCTTCCTCCTGCTTCCAGCCATGTGAAGTGCTGGCACCTCCTTTGCCTTCCACCATGATTGGAAGCTTTCTGCAGCCTCCCCAGAAGTAGAAGCTGCCATGCTTCCTCTACAGCCTGCAGAACAGTGATTAGTGAGCCAATTAAACCTCTTTTCTTTATAAATTACCCAGTCTCAGGTATTTCTTCATAGCAGTGTGAGAACGGACTAATACAGCAGTTTTAAATATGAGGTGCCTGAAGGGATTTCAGGGAATATGTCTAGCAGGACAGTTAAACACCTGAGTCTGGAAGTCCTGGAAGAAACCTCGGCTCAGGTAAAGACTCATCAGTGCATACTAATAACTGAAGCCCCAGGGTGGATAAGATTACAGAGTACAAGTGTTAAACTGACAGAGAGCCAAGGACTCTTGGTAATACCAACATTGAGGGGAGGGGAAGAAGAAGGGCCTATGAAGATGACAGAAAAGGAGTGAGAAGAAAGGTACTCGATGAGCCAGGAAAATGATGCCAAAGCAGTGGGGAGTTTTAAAACATGAGTGACTGACCAACAGGCCCAAATGTAGTGGCCGTGGGTTCAGAAAGGTTAGAAATGCCAAATGTAGTGGCCGTGGGTTCAGAAAGGTTAGAAATGAGATCATTCCACTGGGCTTGGCAATTAGGATATCACTCACGCCTTTAGTGAGAGATTTCAGACTTCAATTAAGCTCTAGCAACACAGCAGATTACACTGTATAACCCATATCACAACACCCTTAAATCTGGATGAAACATAACTCTCCCCTAAAATCTTTTTTTTTTTTTGAGACAGAGTCTCGCTCTGTCACCCAGGCTGGAGTGCAGTGGCGCAATCTCGGCTCACTGCAGGCTCCGCCTCCCCGGTTCACGCCATTCTCCTGCCTCAGCCTCTCCGAGTAGCTGGGACTACAGGCACCCGCCACCAGGCCCGGCTAACTTTTTTGTATTTTTAGTAGAGATGGGGTTTCACCATGGTCTTGATCTCCTGACCTCGTGATCCGCCCGCCTCGTCCTCACAAAGTGCTGGGATTACAAGCGTGAGCCACCGCACCCGGCCCCCTAAAATCTTAATACATAGAAGAGCATTGAGAGAGAGAGAAAGAAATTATCAAGTAAGGGGGAAAAAAAGACTAAAATCAAAGCCTATACCACATGAGCCCATGGCAATATCAGACCTGGATATAAGCCCTAGGATCTGGGTGTTTGATGCCTTCAGAGGGATAGGACATGCTGCTTTGAGTTCACACAGTATGGGGAACTGGAACTAAGAGCTCTGCATAAAGCTGGATATCTAAGGGCTATCCAATATATTAAAAAAGGGGACAAAAGAAACTCCACTAGTCCAGGAGGCATGCTGTTTCTCACACCTCTGAGCAGAAAAAAAAAAAAAAAAAAAAGACCTTCTGCAAGAAACAAAAACCCCAAGCCTGTTCTATTAGTGTATGTAAAGTCATGGTATTTGAACTCCAAGCTGAAAAATTGCATAAAACTGGTTTAGATCTATGAAACTCCTAATTTTCAAAAATAGTGATCCTTCCAGAACCCAAGACCTGTGACATACCTCTTAACAAACATAAACTCACAGTTAAAAAAAAACAAAATAAAAATTATAAACCACACAAGGAAACAAATCACTATGAAAAGAGTCAGCTAATCAAGTAGAACTGGATGTTATTTTTTAAATCTGAAACAAGTTAAAAAGGCATAGGAACCATTAGGAAATAAGACACAAAGGGGGAAACATTTTTAAAAAGAATAAATAGAACATCTTAAAAAACAGTCCTCAAAATTAAAATATGATGGATGGGCTCAACAGAATATAAGATACAACTGAAAAGAGAATTTGTGAATAACAGGCTAAAACTGAAAAAAATTACCCAGAGCTCAGCATGGGGAGATAAAGAGATGGAATATATAAAATAAAGATAAATTGCCAGGAGGACATAATAAGATCCATCACACATTCTAATAGGAATTCCAGAAAAGAATAAAGAGAAATAGAATATGACAATAATCAAAAAGAGAACAGCTGAGGATTTTCCAGAACTGGGGAAAAATAAATAAATACATGAATTCTTAGACTGAGTAAAGTCATTTAGACCTAAGGATTTTAAATAAAACAAATCCACACATTGATATGTAATATTATAATGAAAAACCTGAAAGGAGAAAAAACATCTTTAAAGCAAATAGAAAAGATTATCCTCAAAGGAATGAAAGACATACAGCAGACTTCTTACCAGTAACAGTAAATTCCAGAAGACAACAAAATCTGTATTAGTCTGCTAGGGCTGCCATAACAAAACACCACAGCCTGGGTGGCTTAAGGAACAAACAGTTCTGGAGGCTAGAAGTCCATTTACTCACAGTTCTGGGTGCTAGAAGTCCATGATCAATGTTGCAGAAAATTTGGTTTCCGATGAGGACTCTTGGCTTGTAGATGGATGCCTTCTTGCTGTGTCCTCACATGGCCTTTCTTTCCTCTATGCTTGCATAGAAAGAGATAAACCTCTGGTGTCTCTTCTGCTTCTTATAAAGACACTAGTACTACTGGATCAGGGCTCCACCCCTATGGCCTCATCTAAACTTAATTACCTCCCTGAAGCTAGGGCTTCAACATATAAATTTTAGGAAGAAACAATCCAGTTCATAACAGACTAGTATCTTTAAAGTGTTCAGAGAAAAATAGCTATCAGCTAGAATTCTATACCCAGCTAAACTATACTTAGCCTTCAGCAAGAAAGCCAAAGTAAAGATATTTTCAAATAAAGTTATAAAATTCCTACATCTAAATAATCACTGAAAGATGTACAAAATAGTGTACTTGGCAGAAATTGAAACTTAGAAGATTGAATAGATGAAGCAATAAATCAACTGAATTGGTAAGACAGTCACTCAACAAATATCTATTGAGCACTCTCTCCTATGTGGTAGGCATTGTTCTATTTGCTGGGGATGCCAGAAAGAATAAAACAAAGCCTGTGCTTTGTTACACACAACCTGGTAAATGGCGATAACTGCACTGAAGAAAAAAAAAGCTGAAAAAGAAGACAGGGAATAGGGATAGAGTTTTTATTCCATGTTGTTAAATCTATGTAAGTGTTGATTGAGTATTAAAAAATAATAGAAAGCCAGGCACGGTGGCTCATGCCCATAATCCCAGCACTTTGGGAGGCCAAGGCAGGTGGATCACGAGGTCAAGAGATCAAGACCATCCTAGCCAACATAGTGAAACCCTGTCTCTACTAAAAATACAAAAATTAGCTGGGCATAGTGGTGCACACCTGTAGTCCCAGCTACTCAGGAGGCTGAGGCAAGAGAATCGCTTGAACCTGGGAGGCAGAGGTTGCAGTGAGCCGAGATTGTGCCACTGCACTCCAGCCTGGCGACAGAGCGAGACTCCATTTCAAAATAATAATAATAACAGTGGGAATGTTAAGAGTTTAAAAATAAGGTATTCTACATCTAAAGACTAAAGCAACAGGGATCATTTGGATCAGAGAGGATAAAGAGGCTCAAAACTCAGTGCTGGGGAAGCAGAGTCAAGTCTCCAGATCTTTCCATATTTTCCCTCTCCCACCCTCAGTGTGCCAGCTATCAGACCTCACAGTGGTCGGATAACTAGAGTCCCAAAAGTCTCTTGTAGACTTGACAGAATCTAATGGAAAAGAAGAAACATCTCTTACTTGTATCTCTTCTTAAAAGCAAAGGTACCTTTCCCTGAAGCCTCTTAGCATCTTTTCCCTTGTGCTCACTGGTCCAAACAGTGTTACGTGCCCATGACTAAACCAGTCACAAGCAAGGGGAACGGGATCCTAACATAGGTCTTTAAATAATCCAGATTTAACCGCCAGAGTTGAGTATAAGGTAGAGAAGTGGAGATGTCCAAACAAAAATCACAGCTTTTCCCAGCAAGGATGAAAGAAATGCCTACCAGGAAGATCACACCCAATGTTCACTCCATTTGTCATCTGCCTGAAAACTCACCACATAGTGGTGACTACATGACACCTTAATCATACCTCCACACAATGTGACAGAACACTGGAAATTTTTTTTAAAAACCTTATGTTAACCTAATTCCCTCTATACATCCAACTCCTTTAACCAAAGCCCATAGCATGTGCTTATGAGCCACACACGTTAATTGACCTATATCTCTACTACACTAAGTCAGTAACCAAACTATAAAGATAACAGGACCATCCAACTATTCTCAAATCAATCCTTGAAGATGGCAGATCTGAACACTTCCCATGCAGTAGCCCAAACCATGGGGTCAAATTATGCAGGTATTTAAATCTTCCCAGATGCCCCTATCCAAACTCTCTCTCTTCAGGCTATATAGTCACTTCCAGATTAGCTGAAATGTCAAAGAAATGTGCCTTTGACTAACTACCATTTTCAAATTATTTCAACATTATCAGATTAGAGGGAGGTTGTATAAATAACTGGCTAAAGTGGATTAAATATTTTCATTGCTACAATGAAAAAATGAAATTATGATAATGGAATTTTAGGGCCAAAAGGGACTTCTCAGAGTATTTAATATGACTCCCACATTTTACAGATGCGACTTTGTGCAAGTCAGTAGTACCAGAACTGGCAATTTGACAAAAGAAACCTTTTAAATATCTGTTACCATGCTGTCCTGGGAACAAGAGCGTATACATTAATTCAGCAGTTCTCAGATTGCTCCTGGACTCTCTGAAGCTCATTTAGGAGTTCTAGGACTAAAAACCCCACTGTTAAATACAGTTAACATAAACAGTTCAGATAAATATACTGAAGTTATGGTTTCCCACATCACTATTTAGATGTATGAAATAATTTTATGGTAGTTCCTTCCTCTACTCCCTGCTCAAACCTATTACATCACACCCAGTTCATATAAATTCTAGAAATTATATTCATATTAAAAGCACCCCAAGAAAAAAAAAGAATATGAATCTCATAAGGTAAATAAGGGAAGCCTCTGGTTTCTCTCCTGTCCACCACTGTATCCCCAGGTCCAGCAGAGCTCCTAGCAGGGAAGTCATCAATAAAGGTACTTAAGTAAGTAAATAGATCAGTGTAGTGCTTTTAACCTTTCAAGACACTTTCAAAACTATTACCTCAAACCCACAATCTCTTACAATCTAGGAAGAATCCATTTATTTACTTCTGTTTTATAGATGAGGAAAAAGAAAGTGACTTAGTGACTTGCCTAACGTGATGTATCTCGAAGTAAGGGCAAAATTGGGACTAATACCTGGCTTTCCTCATTGGTGTTCCAGCTATTGGGCCATGAGTGCAAAACAGCACTTTTTAAACTGAAAATGGCCATATAAATATAAGCTATTGCTAATATACTGTGTACACCCCAAAGCAAAGCAAAAGTCTCCTGTGGGTTATCTGCTTACTTTATTATCCATGCCGCTTCAGTCTATCAGCCTGGAGAACAGCATTGGCCATGCCTTCAACAAAACTGCCTCCATATACATGAGCTACCCCGTCAGCAAAGACATTAAAATGTGTTTTCTCACGGCAAGCTGAGCACAGCTCACCTCACCAGTCTCCAAGTAATCCTGAGTAACTTTTGCATCACCTTGATCTGATTTGTGCTAAAACTAATCCCTTCGGCTGAGCACAATCAGAAGGAGAAAACAATTGTGTGATTCGTCTGCAGGCACTCCACCAACTTGGATCACTTTCCAGCTCATTTTAGCTGGGTAAATAATAGCTTGATATGTAGCACCTGCTAAGTGAAATGAAAATGGAAAATGTTTCAAAGGATTTTTGCTTAATGTCTTTATACCACTGTAAATGTATGAAAATTTTATATCTCGGTTTTTATTACTGTTGATTGCTAAACTGACAAGGGAAAATAATCCAAGCTGGCACATTAATGAAAATGATTTTTTTTCTAAGTTCTTTTTCTTTTATAACAAAGCTAAACACAATTAAATGGTAAAAGCCACTACGACTTTTAACTCTTGAAGGACTGAACAGTAAGATATCAGATTTTTTTACATGCTTTTTTAGCCACTTCTCCCTTGTCTAGGAAACCCAGTGCTTTTTTCTGACATAGTGGCATGCCCAAACCCAGCCGTAGGTTTTCAGGTTTGACCTCTCAACACCACTACTTTGTTGCTTTTCAAATAAATGTGCTTTCAGAGCCTTCAGAAACATGCCTACCCATTTCAGAGAGCTATGACAATACAGAGAAAGAGAGAAAAAAGAGTCCCAGGAGTTGTGGGCATATGCCAGGAGAGGCCCCACAGAGAAGAGACGTGCCCTCAAGAAATAATGCCAACATTAATACAAGTCTCTGAAGTGGGTTGAGCCCCACCAGTAACAACAAAGAGGAGCCCAGCACCCTTCCCACAGTGCTCTCTCACACAGATATTTATGAAGGGGTTGCCTCAGAAGCCCACATTCATCCAAGAGGTGGTGTCAGTGGTGGAATTAGTCACACCTGCCAGTGAATAGCATATAACAGCTGTACAGACACAAGTGAGTTATTGGTCTTGGGCTACAATCTCCCAGGAAGCAAACTATGCATTTTCTGCTGCTTCCAGGCCAAGTGAAAGGAACTTAAACTTGCAAATGATTAAGTGTCTTAATTGTGTCATCTTAAAGCATTGCATTACCATAACCAATACCAAAAGGCTGGGAGAAACCCAGCTGGGGCATTCAGATGCCTGACCCTAAATTTTAGCAGCCATGACACTTTTCATCCTACTTCTCCCTCCTCTTCAGATCCTATACACAGGTTCTTACTTGCCCAAAGCAAGCTAGTTAGTAGAAGAGGCAGCCCTAGAAACCAAGGCTTCTGACTCCTAGTCCAGTATTCCTTCTTACCACAGTGTTCTCTTGTTTTTATATAACAGGAAAGGGAAAACTAGGAGAATAAGTATATGTTTAATTAATTTCTCCTAACATTTAATTTTACGAACACAGCCTGTATTTACAAAGTACCTGCTGAAAATCCAACCCTATGCAAGATGCTGGAATTACATAAAAAGAAACATAACATGCAGTAAGTGCCCTCAAGGAAGTTATGTTCTGAACCAGGAGGCAAAACTTACATTACACTAACAACATTCATTCAACAATATTTATTAACACACACTATGAGCAAAACATTGTGCTAAATGTCTTCAGAGAAACTATAATAAGGCAGCAATTCCCCTCCATGAAGGAGGCTATAACTGGGTGAAGCTGGGTTGAAAAGGACCTCAAAAGCTACCCAGTAAGCTCTTCACACTCAGCCATACCCTGGCCAAGTGACTCTGGTCATGCTTCCCCTAAAAAAACTACAATTTGTCTACTTTCGAATTAAAATGTATGGCCCAGAATTGAACACGATATCCTAGGTGTAGCCTTGCTCCTTTTTCAAGATAATGTGCTTGTGTCATTGAACCTACAATTTCATGGGCTTCTTAAACACTCAAACAGACATTTGAAGACGCCAAATACAACCATGTTTTCTCATACATCACCCCTATTCTGGTACTTTGCTTTAACAAAGCAAAGTGGGCCCAAGTGCAAGTGTAATCTTCTTAAATTTTATCTCTTCTGATTTGTCCCATAAGTTCTAACTGATAAAATACTGGGGGATCATGATTCTATTACCTGATTCAACTGTCCTTTCCAGCTCTGTGTCCCACAAATATAATACATGTGTTTGCTGTATCTTCACCAAGTCACTGGTTCTTTGGCCAAGAATCAGGCACAAAACCAGGTTCCTCCAAACCAACATAGTTCCATTTAGGTGCCCTCTTTTGATAGAGTTGTTTGGCAAAAATCCAGTTTTGAATGTCTTCCTGAACTTTAAATGCTTGGTGCTTAACACATTTTCCTTATCTGTTAAGTCAAAAAACAAACAAAAAAAGGAAGATCATTTGGCCTGATCTATTTGCAACGAACCCAAGACTGGCTCCTAAACAACTGCTGGTCACTATCCATCCCTGTGATAATTGGTATTAGAATCTCACTCCAGATTCTAAAAGTAATCATTAGTTAGTAGGGGGATGCCAGAGAAAGGAAATAGGCCACAGTTTGGCCTAGCATAGAGCACTTGCAGGGAATATTGGAAAAGGTGGCTGGAGGAAGGTAAGGGCACCTGAACATGGAAGGCCTTGATGCCTGTGCTGAACCAATCAGACTTAACTCTGAAGGCAACAGAAAACAGTGCTTTGAAGCAGAGTAAGGGTATGATTAGAACATCTAGAAGAAAAAAATAACTAATAGCAGAGGACGAGAGAGAGAGAGAAGACAGCAGCTAGAATTACAACGATCAGGCTCTTAGATGGTTCAGGAAAGAGGTTGAAGTAACTTGATAAATAGTAAATGAGAAAATCAGAACATAAGCCAATGATGAAAGTATAATCTGGTGACTGATAGGTAGGGAAGGAAGCAAGGGAAGGAGAAGTCAATGACCATGATGAGGCCCCCCATGGGATTTCATTTACTAAACAAAGGAAGGCCAGAGGAGTAGTGGCCTGTTAGAGTAAAGGAAAAGATAAGTTGGTTTGGATGGAGTATTTCTGAGGTTCCAGAAGGATAGCCAATGTCTAGAACTGTCCAGAAGTCAACTGTAACAGTGGAACTGGACCTTGGGAGAAAGAGAAAGTGGGGCTGAAGACAAAGTAATGGAAATGTCTGTATTTTGGAGTTGATAGGAAGAAAAGCAGCCAGAAAATTACCCGGGGAAGAAATGGCCAGCAAACTGGATAGAGATGCATTAGAGAAGTCAAAAGGAGAGAAGCTTTGAAGAAGAAAAGTGTGCAAATTGCAGAGTAGTCAAGGAGAAGGCAGAGAGAGAAATTGCCATTGGAGTTTCTGCCTAGAAAGCCATCTGAGGCCTTCAAGAAAGTATTTTAGCCTTAGCAGTGCTTCTTAGA
This sequence comes from Hylobates moloch, assembly GCF_009828535.3. Taxonomy (NCBI): domain Eukaryota; kingdom Metazoa; phylum Chordata; class Mammalia; order Primates; family Hylobatidae; genus Hylobates; species Hylobates moloch. Next base: position 70,156,428 of record NW_026652278.1, on the reverse strand, counting down.
CTTTCATGTGCCATTAATCACTTGGGAATCTTGTTAAAATGAGGATTCTGACTCAGTAGGTCTGGGGTGGGGCCCACGATTCAGCATTTCTAACAAGTTCCCATGAGATACCCATGCTGCTGGTCCACAGATCACACTTAGAGGACCAAGAGTAAGGAATGAATGGGAGGTGAGCATGTGAAGAACACAAGTGGACATAACTCTTTCAGGAGGTTTGGTAGAGGAGAAGAGGAGAAGGAATGAGCAATGAGATAGATAATATAAACTGTAAGTGCTGCAGGAATCAAGAATCAAAAGAAGAAAGCATTGATACTGCTGTGTTTTAAGGAAGCCCTCCATCCTAAAAGCTTACCCAGAGAACTTTGATAAGTGTGTTAAGGAAATCCAGTACATGATTTCAGTTCCTTACAGAATCTCACTCTGTCACCCAGGCTGCAGTGCAGTGGCATGATCTCAGTTCACTGCAGCCTTGACCTTCCAGGCTCAAGCAATTCTTCCACCTCAGCCTCCCAAGGAGCTGGGACCACAGACACATACCACCATACCCAACTAATTTTTAAATTTTTTGTAGAGACATGGTCTCGCTATGTTTCCTAGGCTGGTCTTAAACTCCTGGTCTCAAGCCATCCATCTGCCTCGTCCTCCCAAAGTGCTGGGATTATAGGCGTGAGCCATTGTGCCCAGCCTCCTCTGTCCTTTAATCATACATGACCCCAATGATTTAGAGTTTAAAACTAAGTAGGAAGTACAGAGTTTCACAATGAGGTTGACCAGCAAAAAATTAACATATCTTTCCATGACTTTATTTATTGGCTAGTAAAATATCCCACTTGTTAGCCCCATTCCCTCTAGAAGAGCCTTCCTGACTAGAGGGCTCCTCCCACAATGCAGCTCCCTCTCATACTTCAGCACCTCCAAGTCATCTACACCTGTTTGATTAGGACTTAGCCTTTGTTGACAGACTTTATCTTTGAAAATGCCCTCAGCTGTGCCAAAAAGAATAAGTTAAGCAAAGGATTAACCAACACACTCTCACTGATGCAGTCAAACCGGCACCCAGTTAAGAGGCCAAGAGCAACAATTTCAGGTAAGCACCCTCCATGAATGGCTGCCAAGCTGCCCAGGTAATCCCCCAGTGAAAGAATGCAGTATTCAGCCCCTGTTCTGACAACTGCCTTGGTGCTTTAAATGGAAACTCTATTCTTCAAGGAACTTTCATGGAATCTTGACACAACCTAGGAAACAAAACCATTCCCCCAAACCCACAAAGAACCTCCGACCTGCCAAGGTCATGTGACAGTTCTGAGACAAGTCAGGACAGCATAGAGAATCTCCCCATCTGGGTGGTACCAAAGCTTTTGCTTCTAGAGTTGAGTAGAAAATCTCTGTGGACTATTTCCATTCCTTGGATCAGTCAATCAAAATGATCAAATGAATTTTTGAGAGAGAGGTTGCCAGAGAGAGGACCCAAGCGATATTAAAATAAAAAGACCACATGATCCTAAATGGACCAACCAGTTCAAAAGGGAAATTTTATATGCAAAAATAATTTTTCCTGACATTTATGTAAAATCATGGAATCACACAATGTCACAATCTGGAGAATCCCTTACAGATCAGCAAAAAGATCACCTTTGAAGCTTGTGAAAAATATAGATGTCTAGGCCTCACCCCATACCATGGTCATACTGACCCAAAATCTCCAGGGGTGTCCAATTAACTCATTTTATTGACAAGATCCAGAGAAGCTAACTTTCCCAAGACAACAGGTTTATTTTAAAGTCATACTCCATCTCATTTCAAAAAGGATGTAAGACAGAAGTCATATGATTGATAATGACTGAATCAATGACTGAACGTAGACACTTATATAGGATTCAAGTCAATTAAACATTGAAGAATAATTTGTTATCCAGTGCAAATTTTTATTGAAACACATACAGTTTTGCTCTCCTGGCAAAATGCTTGGAAATATCATTCTTCTCCCACTATGCCAGCACCCTCTTGGTCACACTTAACCCCCAAACTGCCTTAGTTAGACTAATTTTCAGGGAGGTACTTTTAAAAGTTTTTAGCAGAGATCAGGCAAATCAGGCAAGGAAGATAGGGACCAAAAGAAAAAAAATCATTCCACTGACAATCACCTAATTTTCTTTTTTTTCTAAGTTGTATACATTTCCCAATCCTTTCTCAGGAGGAGGGTAAGGGGGCATGAGTGTTGTTTGTCCGATGAAGCAGTGCAGTGCATACCCTTTCCCTCATCAGAGAACTACGAAACATTTCGCTGGCTACATCCTCTATGCCAAGGGGTGTCTTGGAGGATTTAGACACAACTTAGTAAAGTCACTCATGCCAGGCCTCCTTCATATCAGTCTGAAAGGACACATCAAAACAGCTTGGTCCTTGAAACCTCTTGAGGACGCAGATGGAAGACAGTGGGACTTAACAAATCGACACACAGCTCTATACATTATCTAGCTTTAAAAGAAGAGGAAAAGAGCTTAGCAAAAACAGAGCTGCTTGTTTAAAAGGTGGACAAATCACAGCTGGGCAAAGCAGGAGAAAAGACATGCAGGCATCTGGCCACTCGCCTCAATCCTAGCTCTAGCTGATTCTCAGTATTGAAGGACAGCCAGTTGCAGCTCTCTCTGAAACTATGTAGAGTTGGACCAGGGCCAGGAGACCTGGACAAACCAGAAGCCATGCCTCACATCTGCACTAAGAAAGTCATTTCCCTTTATCTTGCCCACTAGTATCAATCTTGCAGGGCTAGAACATGGGTTTTCATAGCCAGGCTGCCTCCTAAAATCCCAAAGCAGTTACACAGCCATTTTAACCTCCCTGAGAAGTAGAAAGTCAGGCTTTATCAGTCTCATTTCAGTGGGTGTTTAGTCCATTAATATTTAATGTAATTATTGATACAGTTCTGAGTCAAGTCTACCATTTTCCTTTTTTTTTTTTTTTTTTTAATTGAGACAGTCTTGCTCTGTCTCCTGGGTTGCAGTGCAGTGGCATGATCTCAGCTCACTGCAACCTCTGCCTCCCCAGTTCAAGCAATTCTCCTGCCTCAGCCTCCCCAGTAAATGGGATTACAGACACCCACCACAACACCCAGCTAATTTTTGTATTTTTAGTAGAGACAAGGTTTTGCCGTGTGGTCCAGGCTGGTCTCGAACTACTGACCTCAGGTGATCAGTCCACCTCAGCTTCCGAAAGTGCTGGGATTACAGGTGTGAGCCACCATGCCTGGCCCCATTTTACTTTTGTTTTCTGTTTGTTTCTGATCAGTTTTATTCCTTTGTTCCTACTTTCTGGTCTTCTTTTGAAGTAGCGGGGTTTTCTTTAGAATTTTAATTTATCTATAGGCTTTTGAGTAATACCTCTTGCACTGGTTTCTAGGAACTATTCTAGTATTACAATATACATTATTAATTTGCTGCAATCTGCCTAAAGCTAACATTGCACCACTTCACATAAAATGACCAAAAAAAAAAAAATCATGCAACCATATGGGTCTGTTACCCCACCCCCAGCCTTTATGCTTCAAGTGTCATATATACTATATATGCATACACTGTAAACTCCAAAATACAATGTCAGAGTTCAAGAACTAGCCATATAGATTTTTTAAAAATCAAAGGGAAAGAATAGTCTTTTTGTTGTTGTTTACTCACATACTGGTCACAGCTGATGCTCTTTGCCTGCTGAGGACAAGTGTCCATTCTTCAACTGGAAGAACCTCCTTTACCTGTTCCTGGCATGCAGATGTGCTGGTGATTAATCATCTTAGCTTTCTTCTACATGAAAATGTCTTTATTTCGGGGGAGTGGAGCCAAGATGGCCAAATAGGAACAGCTCCGGTCTACAGCTCCCAGCGTGAGCAACACAGAAGATGGGTGATTTCTGCATTTCTGTTTGAGGTACCGGGTTCATCTCACTAGGGAGTGCCAAACAGTGGGTGCAGGACAGTCAGTGCAGTGCACTGTGCACGAGCCAAAGCAGGGCGAGGCATTGCCTCAAGTGCAAGGGGTCAGGGAGTTCTCTTTCCTAGTCAAAGAAAGGGGTAACAGATGGCACCTGGAAAATCGGGTCAGTCCCACCCTAATACTGCGCTTTTCCAACAGGCTTGGAAAACGGCACACCAGGAGATTGTGTCCAGCACCTGGCTCGGAGGGTCCTATGCCCACGGAAGTCTCACTGATTGCTAGCACAGCACTCTGAGATCAAACTGCAAGGTGGCAGCCAGGCTGGGGGAGGGGCGCCCGCCATTACCCAGGCTTGCTTAGGTAAACAAAGCAGCCAGGAAGCTCAAACTGGGTGGAGCCCACCACAGCTCAAGGAGGCCTGCCTGCCTCTGTAGGCTCCACCTCTGGGGGCAGGGCACAGACAAACAAAAATTCAGCAGGAACTTCTGCAGACTTAAATGTCACTGTCTGACAGCTTTGAAGAGAGTAGTGGTTCTCCCAGCATGCAGCTGGAGATCTGAGAACAGACAGACTGCCTCCTAAAGTGGGTCCCTGACCCCCGAGCAGCCTAACTGGGAGGCACCCCCGAGTAGGGACAGACTGACACTTCACTCGGCCAGGTACTCCTCTGAGACAAAACTTCCAGAGGAACTATCAGACAGCTGAATTTGTGGTCTCACGAAAATCCGCTGTTCTGCAGCCACCGCTGCTGACACCCAGCCAAACAGGGTCTGGAGTGGACTTCTAGTAAACTCCAACAGACCTGCAGCTGAGGGTCCTGTCTGGTAGAAGGAAAACTAACAAACAGAAAGGACATCCACACCAACAACCCATCTGTACATCACCATCATCAAAGACCAAAAGTAGATAAAACCACAAAGATGGGGAAAAAACAGAGCAGAAAAAATGGAAACTCTAAAAAGCAGAGCACCTCTCCTCCTCCAAAGGAATGCAGTTCCTCACCAGCAACGGAACAAAGCTGGACAGAGAATGACTTTGATGAGTTGAGAGAAGAAGGCTTCAGACGATCAAACTACTCTGAGCTACAGGAGGAAATTAAAAACAATAGCAAAGAAGTTAAAAACTTTGAAAAAAAATTAGAAGAATGGATAACTAGAATAAAACCAATGGAGAGAAGGGCTTAAAGGAGCTGATGGAGCTGAAAGCCAAGTATCGAGAACTACGCGAAGATTGCAGAAGCCTGGGTAGCTGATGCAATCAACTGGAAGAAAGGGTATCGCTGATGGAAGATGAAATGAATGAAATGAAGTGAGAAGGGAAGTTTAGAGAAAAAAGAATAAAAAGAAATGAACAAAGCCTCCAAGAAATTTGGGACTATGTGAAAAGACCAAACCTACGTCTGATTGGTGTACCTAAAAATGACGGGGAGAATGGAACCAAGTTGGAAAACACTCTGCAAGATATTATCCAGGAGAACTTCCTCAATCTAGCAAGGCAGGCCAACATTCAGATTCAGGAAATACAGAGAACGCCACAAAGATACTCCTCGAGAAGAGCAACTCCAAGACACATAATTGTCAGATTCACCAAAGTTGAAATGAAGGAAAAAATGTTAAGGGCGGCCAGAGAGAAAGGTCGGGTTACCCACAAAGGGAAGCCCATCAGACTAACAGCTGATCTCTTGGCAGAAACTCTACAAGCCAGAAGAGAGTGGGGGCCGATATTCAATATTCTTAAAGAAAAGAATTTTCAACCCAGAATTTCATATCCAGCCAAACTAAGCTTCATAAGCGAAGGAGAAATAAAATACTTTACAGACAAGCAAATGCTGAGTGATTTTGTCAACACCAGGCCTGCCCTAAAAGAGCTCCTGAAGGAAGCACTAAACATGGAAAGGAACAACCGGTACCAGCCACTGCAAAAACATGCCAAATTGTAAAGACCATCGAGGCTAGGAAGAAACTGCATCAACTAACAAGCAAAATAACCAGCTAACAACATAATGACAGGATCAAATTCACACATAACAATATTAACTTTAAATGTAAATGGGCTAAATGCTCCAATTAAAAGACACAGACTGGCAAACTGGATAAGGAGTCAAGACCCATCAGTGTGCTGTATTCAGGAAACCCATCTCACATGCAGAGACACACATAGACTCAAAATAAAGGGATGGAGGAAGATCTATCAAGCAAATGGAAAACAAAAAAAGGCAGGGGTTGCAATCCTAGTCTCTGATAAAATATACTTTAAACCAACAAAGATCAAAAGAGACAAAGAAGGCCATTACATAATGGTAAAGGGATCAATTCAACAAGAAGAGCTAACTATCCTAAATATATATGCACCCAACACAGGAGCACCCAGATTCATAAAGCAAGTCCTCAGTGACCTACAAAGGGACTTAAACTCCCACACAATAATAATGGGAGATTTTAACACCCCACTGTCAACATTAGACAGATCAACGAGACAGAAAGTTAACAAGGATATCCAGGAATTGAACTCAGCTCTGCACAAAGTGGACCTAATAGACATCTACAGAACTCTCCACCCCAAATCAACAGAATATACATTTTTTCAGCACCACACCACACCTATTCCAAAATTGACCACATAGTTGGAAGTAAAGCTCTCCTCAGCAAATGTAAAGAACAGAAATTATAACAAACTGTCTCTCAGACCACAGTGCAATCAAACTAGAACTCAGGATTAAGAAACTCACTCAAAACCGCTCAACTACATGGAAACTGAACAACCTGCTCCTGAATGACTACTGGGTACATAATGAAATGAAGGCAGAAATAAAGATGTTCTTTGAAACCAATGAGAATAAAGACACAACATACCAGAATCTCTGGGACACATTCAAAGCAGCGTGTAGAGGGAAATTTATAGCACTAAATGCCCACAAGAGAAAGCAGGAAAGATCCAAAATTGACACCCTAACATCACAATTAAAAGAACTAGAAAAGCAAGAGCAAACACATTCAAAAGCTAGCAGAAGGCTAAAAATAACTAAAATCAGAGCAGAACTGAAGGAAATAGAGACACAAAAAACCCTTCAAAAAATAAATGAATCCAGGAGCTGGTTTTCTGAAAAGACCAACAAAATTGATAGACCACTAGCAAGACTAATAAAGAAGAAAAGAGAGAAGAATCAAATAGATGCAACAAAAAATGAAAAAGGGAATATCACCACCGATCCCACAGAAATACAATCTACCATCAGAGAATACTACAAACACCTCTACGCAAATAAACTAGAAAATCTAGAAGAAATGGATAAATTCCTTGACACATACACCCTCCCAAGACTAAACCAGGAAGAAGTTGAATCTCTGAATAGACCAATAACAGGCTCTGAAATTGTGGCAATAATCAATAGCTTACCAACCAAAAAGAGTCCAGGACCTGATGGATTCACAGCCGAATTCTACCAGAGGTACGAGGAGGAACTGGTACCATTCCTTCTGAAACTATTCCAATCGATAGAAAAAGAGAGAATCCTCCCTAACACATTTTATGAGGCCAGCATCGTCCTGATACCAAAGCCTGGCAGAGACATAACCAAAAAAGAGAATTTCAGACCAATATCCTTGATGAACATTGATGCAAAAATCCTCAATAAAATACTGGCAAACCGAATCCAGCAGCACATCAAAAAACTTATACACCATGATCAAGTGGGCTTCGTCCCTGGGATGCAAGGCTGGTTCAACATACGCAAATCAATAAATGTAATCCAGCATATAAACAGAACCAAAGACAAAAACCACATGATTATCTCAATAGATGCAGAAAACTCCTTCAACAAAATTCAACAACCCTTCATGCTAAAAACTCTCAATAAATTAGGTATTGATGGGACGTATCTCAAAATAATAAGAGCTATCTATGACAAACCCACAGCCAATATCATACTGAATGGGCAAAAACTGGAAGCATTCCCTTTGAAAACTGGCACAAGACAGGGATGCCCCCTCTCACCACTCCTATTCAACATAGTCCTGGAAGTTCTGGCCAGGGCAATCAGGCAGGAGAAGGAAATAAAGGGTATTCAATTAGGAAAAGAGGAAGTCAAATTGTCCCTGTTTGCAGATGACATGATTGTATATCTAGAAAACCCCATTGTCTCAGCCCAAAATCTCCCTAAGCTGATTAGCAACTTCAGCAGTCTCAGGATACAAAATCAATGTACAAAAATCACAAGCATTCTTGTACACCAATCACAGACAAACAGAGAGCCAAATCATGAGTGAACTCCCATTCACAATTGCTTCAAAGAGAATAAAATACCTAGGAATCCAACTTACAAGGGATGTGAAGGACCTCTTCAAGGAGAACTACAAACCACTGCTCAATGAAATAAAAGAGGATACAAATAAATGGAAGAACATTCCATGCTCATGGGTTGAAAGAATCAATATCGTGAAAATGGCCATACTGCCCAAGGTAATTTATAGATTCAATGCCATCCCCATCAAGCTACCAATGACTTTCTTCACAGAATTGGAAAAAACTACTTTAAAGTTCATATGGAACCAAAAAAGAGCCCGCATCGCCAAGTCAATCCTAAGCCAAAAGAACAAAGCTGGAGGCATCACGCTACCTGACTTCAAACTATACTACAAGGCTACAGTAACCAAAACAGCATGGTACTGGTACCACAACAGAGACATAGATCAATGGAACAGAACAGAGCCCTCAGAAAT